>NC_059353.1:15328750-15635625 GCF_019703515.2 Myxocyprinus asiaticus
TCTAGCTGTCAGTTTGTCCAGATACTCAGCTGACATTTCACCCCACACTTCTTGTAGTACTTGTCATAGATGTGGCTGTCTTGTCGGCCACTTCTCACGCACCTTACAGTCTAGCTGATCCCACAAAAGCTCAATGGGGTTAAGATCCATAACACTCTTTTCCAATTATCTGTTGTCCAATGTCTGTGTTTCTTTGCCCACTCTAACCTTTTCTTTTTGTTTTCCTGTTTCAAAAGTTGAATTTTCTTTTCAATTCTTCCCATAAGGCCTGCACCCCTGAGTCTTCTCTTTACTGTTGTACATGAAACTGGTGTTGAGCAGGTACAGTTAAATGAAGCTGTTAGCTGAGGACATGTTAGGCATCGAACTAGAGACTCAGATGCACTTTTCCTCTTGTTTAGATGTATCTGGGCCTTCCACATCTGTTTCTGTCCTTGTTAGAGCCAGTTGTCCTTTGTCTTTGAAGATTGTAGTGTACACGTTTGTATGAAATCTTCAGTTTTTTGGCAATTTCAAGCATTGTATAGCCTTCATTCCTCAAAACAATGATTGACTGATGAGTTTCTAGAGAAAGCTGTTTCTTTTTTTGCCATTTATTACCTAATATTGACCTTAAGACATGCCAGTCTATTGCATACTGTGGCAACTCAAAAACAAACACAAAGACAATGTTAAGCTTCATTTAACAAACCAAATAGCTTTCAACTGTGTTTGATATAATGGCAAGTGATTTTCTAGTACCAAATTAACCAAATTAACAATTTAGCATGATTACTTGAGGATAAGGTGTTGGAGTGATGGCTGCTGGAAATGGGGCCTGTCTAGATTTGATAAAAAATGACTTTTTTCAAATAGTGATAGTGCTGTTTTTTTTTACGTCAGTAGTGTCCTGACTATACATTGTGACCAGTTGAATGCTACTTTGGTGAATAAAAGTACCAATTTCTTTCCTTATTAGCAAAATCTATACATTATTCCAAACTTTTGTCCGCCAGTGTATATCTGGGCTTTTATTAGCGAACTGATGCAAATTGACCTACATCTGTACGATGGTTTGCGTAGAGACACAGAAATCAAATCTACTCAAATTCTCTCAAGTGCCCATTCTTTCATGAGCCATCTTCAGTGAAGGCCATTCACACATCTGTCCAAAGTAAGACATGCCTATCATCATTTTTTTTGTCTTTATTCTGAACATTAAAACTCTTTTATACACCCATCTTTGCAATAGATAGGACCCTATGAAATCCGTTTGATTTTTTTTCTAAATTCCGTTTGATTTTTTTCCCAAATTCCATGTTTTCCGTTTGATTTTCTCTGAATTCCGGGTTTTAAAGTTTAATTTTAGTATATCATTATAAAAATACTAATCAAATGAATTCAAAGAAGTTTAATCAAATGAGAACAGAACAATAACTTTTCAATGTACTATTGTATTATTTTAATCAAATGAAGATCTTCTATACTGATCCTCACAGCACAGTCCAAAACCCCAAATTAGATTTTTTAAATTAATTTTATAAAAAATGGTTTTGTCAAACACAGTGCTGCACTGTAGAGCATCACGGTATTAATGAAAGCAATGATGAAACTCTTGCTTGTGAGACATTGCTTAAATACAATGTAATTATTATTGATTTAGTATTATTATCATTATTACTACTACTACACTGAATATTACATTTTGCTATAGAGAAGTAATATATTTCAGTCGCATTTTTAAAATTTCATGCGTCTAGTTAAGTGGGGCTTTTATTTTAAAATTTTACCACAAAACCAGATGATTTGGATGACTTCACTTCTTACCTCCAGAAAAGCCGTTCGCTCTAAGGGCTAATGTGCTTATTAATTAGCTAAAGGCTATGATTTAATTTTATAAATATGTAGTGTGCATGTGTTGCGTGTCACAGTGAATAAAGTGATCTTCTCTTTGTAATTTATACACATACAGATTGCATGTGATCAGGGTCTGAAATTAACACCTGTCAAGTGCCAAATGCGGGTACATTTTCTATATGGCTGGTGAATTTTGTGGTATCATGCTCCACTCTGGCGGGCGCCTTTTTCTTTTTATATCAGTTTGTTTCAAGTTGTAAAATAATGTTCCAGTTTTGTCCTCAAGGGGGCTCAGTATGCCAGCAGTCACTAAGGTTGCAGGTGTTTACATAGAACGGCTCTCATTAGCTAGTCCCGCTGTTCATCAAACATCTCAGTTAGCAGAAAGGATACCGCACTCATGTACTTGTATGCACAGGTGCCGATTTATTTCTGCTCGTGGGTGCCCTAACGACCAACCCCGCCCCCCCTTTTGATTTTCTCCCCTTTTTCTCCCCAATTTGGAATGCCCAATTCCCAATGCGCTCTAAGTCCTCGTGGTGGCGTAGTGACTCGCCTCAATTCGGGTGGCGGAGGACGAATCTCAGTTGCCTCCGCGTCTGAGACCGTCAATCCACACATCTTATCACGTGGCTTGTTGAGCACGTTACCATGGAGACACAACGCGCGTGGAGGCTTCACACTATTCTCTGCGTCATCCACGCACAACTCACCACGTGCCCCACCGAGGGCGAACCACATTATAGCGACCACGAGGAGGTTATCCCATGTGACTCTACCCTCCCTAGCAACCGGGCCAATTTGGTTGCTTAGGAGACCTGGCTGGAGTCACTCAGCATGCCCTGGATTCGAACTCGTGACTCCAGGGGTGGTAGTCAGCGTCTTTACTCACTGAGCTACCCAGGCACATAAGGTGAGGTATCACACTGGCTGCGAGCCACCACAATGCGATAATGTTGAATGTTCCACGTAATATGGGACTCTTGAGCAGTTTGAGTGCTTCAATTAAAGATGGGAGTCCTCTTCAAGAGTCTTGTTGTCAGACCCTTTTTTGCTTCAATACAAGACACAAAGCCTTCAATATATATG
The DNA here is from genome assembly GCF_019703515.2 of Myxocyprinus asiaticus. NCBI lineage: Eukaryota > Metazoa > Chordata > Actinopteri > Cypriniformes > Catostomidae > Myxocyprinus > Myxocyprinus asiaticus. Next base: position 15,331,676 of record NC_059353.1, read on the forward strand.
GGGTGTCTGACAAAAAACTAAGCACGGTGTGTGCACAAACACTTTTATGCATGCAACAAATGCCCATTAACTATAACATTTTTATCCTAAGTAATAGGAAGGAATATAAGATTGCGCATGATCAGCCTGCTCAATCACAAAGTTTTTTCTCCGTGCGCTGGTGCGCTTGCTTAATTAATTATTAAAGAATTCAATCTGCAGTTGTGTCTCGTAAAATCCCTCTGGGTCCAGATCTCTGGCTGGAACCGTGATTATTTGCTTCAAATCTAATGTTTTAATGTAGTTAATTAATAATAGAGATTTCTGGTTTTGGTCAAGGCTGAGAAAAATTTATTTATTTATTTATTTTTTAAATGCCTATGGAGAAAATTAATGGGGAATATCTCGTGTTTTTCCGTGGGTGCTCAGCCATTCCCGTGGGTGCTCAAGCGCCCGAGCACTCACGGGATTGGCGCTCGAGCGCCCGAGCACTCACGGGATTGGCGCCTGTATGTGTGGAGCCAGTGTTGTGCTGATTTGGCTGCTCTTACGAGCACCTTGGCTCACACTCACATGCTCTGTTTGTAGCAGATTACCGCAAGCAGAGCACTAATTCAGTTCATACAGACTACATATTTAATTAAATAGCAGCCATTTGCAGTTTAATAATCACTTTGAGTCAGGGAACGACCAGCTTTTCTGGAAGAGAAAAATTCCATTAAAACAGAAACGGAAAGGACTTTCACTGTAATGCTACTACTACTACTAATAATAATAAATCAGTAGTAATTGTATGATATTTAAGCAGTATCTCTCACTTATGATGCTCTGTTATGCATCACTTTATTTGACAAAAATAGCGTTGTACTTTGGAATGTGCTGTGAGGTTCTGAATAAAAGCACTTCATTTGAAATAAATAATACAATATTATGTTGAGAATTCATTGTTCTATTTTCATTTGATTAAAGTTTTAATTCATTCATTTATGTAGACACCATTTTGATGATAAAATTTAAATAAACTGTTGACATGGATTTCAGAAAAAATAAAACAAATAAACAGGTATCAGTATCGGTGAGTACTGAAAAGGAAGTATCAGTACTCGTTAACTAATAAATGGTATTGGGTCATCCCTACTAGCAGTAAATCTATAAGCCGGCTTTCTTTAGTGAATTAAAAAGACGTATGAATCAGTTGGGGCTGACTGAATTAATTGACTCCAAATAAACCAAGAACTGTTACTAGGTTATGTGTACTAAAAGCTCATTTACAAACTGGTTGTTCATATGACAACATGTAGTTTAAAATACAAATTTAGTTTTGTTGTAATAAGTGAATAATCTGAAAAATAATTCTAAATGGACTATCTGGCAAATAAATATTTCAGAAATAATTCTTTAAAAAAAAAATAATTTAAACATGCCAACAGTTTTGTTTATTTTTCTATCATGTCTGTAAAATCCACTTTAATAAAGTGCAATTAAATAAATAAAAGAAATTAGCTGTTAAGAAATCTGACTGGCTTGCACATTTTGTTCATCTACCAGCCACCTTGGCTGGTGGGCTAAAAAGTTAATTTCGGACCCTGCACGTGATTTTAATGATGTGGTTAGTGTTTAAGTAGTGGCTTCACATTCACTTACTGTTAAAGTGCAGCTCGTTTAAACCATATATTTGTTTAATGAAATCTCAGCCTTTTATGTTTTAATCACACTAGGACATATTACAATTTTAATTGAATTAATTGTGCATTTATACATTCATTTTATCCCAAATATGTAAATTTTTGTGACATTCCGTGTTTTATAGTTAATTAAGTGTTTATGACTGGATTCCGCGATTCTGACCGTGTTTTCCGCTGTCATCATAGGAATCATAGGGCCCTAGTATCAGTGTCATAAAATACAATAACAGAGTGTAACATTATGCATTAGTGTCATGAATTCAGAATGTAAACAAGACAAATTAAACATTTTCTACTGCATACAGTATATATTACTTTAAATCATCATCGAGTGATTAAAACAGCTTCTTTTACTGACCTCATGTGAATTCTACACATAGAATGACACAAAGTCATTGATAACACATTTTAATGTCACATTAGTTGATATTTTACATGTAGTGCCCTCATATTTAAATTTACTTCTAAACGCCTCCCACAGTGGTGGGGCCGGAGTCTGAATGTTTGGAAACAGTATACCCTTGCTCGGCTGTTTAGAACTTCTTTTTACCTTTGAACAAAGAAGAACTTCTCTGGAAGTATATCGGGGCCTTTATTAAAATGGCTCTAGATCAGCAAATCTAACCAGATATTATTGGCTCATAATGCTGCAAATTGTAGTTCACTGGCAATTTGGCGAAAGACTGTTTTTGTTTGTGTCAAATTAAATATAGTATTTACTCTGTCTATTGTTCCTACATTTTTCCAATCTTCATCTTGAGGTTCTCTTCAGTCTCATAACTACTTCTCCACTCTTTCTGAGTGAAAGCACACACTCTCCTGCTGGCAGACTTTTCTATAAGGAGGCAGCGAACGAGCCGTGGTCTTGTCTCCCCTCTGGGAAAAAGAATGAGTGAATGAGAGACTGGGGCAAAAACAGAATAAAGGCACTTTCTAATAGTCCTAACTACCCAGAGGGAGTTTAAAAAGATATTAAATGTTTGAATAATACATTTGGAATACATATGAACAGATATTAAAATGGATTTGCTATTAAGGCAGTTTCCAGGCAACATGTACCATTGAAATGGAAGAGGGGAGATGTGACGTGAAGTGGACTTCACACTCAAAATGCTCATCTCTTTTTCCAAGCATGCATACTGAATGCTTGCAGTGCTCCTTCTCTGAACAGCTGTTGGCTGTAATTTCCCCGCTCGCCTTGATCCTAATCCATAATTAATGCATCTATATCCTGATTAGTATACTAAAGACTGTTGATATAAATGGATAAGAGGAGTTTATTAAGTACTGTTAGTCAGCATATATTTTGAAAGGGCTCTTTTTAATAGTTGTTTTAGGGTTTAGCATTTATGCATGAGATCATGGGCGATTAGAATGTTTTTTTTTTTATATATATATGATTTATATTGCTTCACTCCTTACGTTTAGCTTGGGTATTTATAAACATTTTACCTCAGATAGGTCTTATGTTCTGTATGTAACTCTAAGGGGACTCATATTGCCATCTGCAGTAGTTTGTCACATAGCCTTCACGTAGCCCAAATGTTTGTTTTGCTTAATAGTTAGCGAAGCCAAGAGATTTAGGATGCATTAATACAGCATAAAGTTTTATTGCAGCAAAGATATTTGGAAATAGTGGGTAACTGTCACGAACTGCCCTTTGTTTTCCCCTTATTCATGGACTTCATTTCCCAGGATACATCTTTGATTACCCTCACCTGCCCTCCTCCTTCCACACCTGTTCCCTGTTCCATCATCATCATTATCCTTCTGTGTATTTATACCCTCTTGTTCCTTCCCTCTTAGTAGGTTCTTGTTAGTTTGTCAGTTTGTTTGTTAACATGTTAATTCAAATGTTACATTCACATTTACCAGCAAACTGCTGTGACGTTTGATTTGCCCTTTTTCTCAAGTGTTTTATTTTCATTTTATGTCTTCATCTTCTGAGTTACATTAAATAAAATAGTCTGCGTTTGGATCCACACTCTCCCGTCTCGTCTCTACCATCAACATTACAGTAACACATTTGTTTTGTGATAAGATAATTATTCTGGAAGCATATAAAACCTAAACTTGGATGATGGTACCCTAATAAAACTTGTTCTCTGTTAGGGATTTGCTAGCAGAGCAATAGGCCATATAAGAAATAATTAATTGTGGCTACACATGTTCCCTACTTCACAAAAAACACTGACAATTATAACTTTTAAGACCAAGTCTTGGCACAAAAACATGCATAGTGAGATTTTAAAATGAAACAAGGCATATCTATGCAACTTTATGAACACTGACATATCTACTTTGATGATTAGCCTTTTCTCCTTTCAAGGCTACACAATTAATCGAAAAACTAATCGCGATTTACTATTACAACTGCCACGATTATGTAATCGTGAAAATGGATGATTACAGTTCAATTTAAGTCTGCTCTTTTTGCGTCAATGGTTTCTGTTTACAACATGTTTTTGCAGTGGTTGAGTATTCTTACCAATCACTAACATGTTCGTTGAGCAATGAAACGCCAATGGCCAATCAGAGCAGCTTGAATTAGTCCTCCGTCCTATCAGTAATGGCAACTGATCCTAATGCGCAAGTTTTAAAATCGTCTGAATGCCCAGATGCTTGCTTTATGTTCCATCTCTGTTTACGGTGGCACATGAAAATTAACACTGAAGAAACATCACCTGACACTCAAAAAGAAGCTGTAGAACAAGAGCGAAAAGCACTTTGGAATTATTTCGGATTCATCGCATATTGCACTGCTCGCTTTGAACGTAGATGTGAAATACACTGCAAATGAGCAACACGGCAAAACACTCACGTTCTAATCATGGCACAGACGTGGTGTAAATAATTGATTTATTATGCTGATTAGACAGCTTTGTTTTTAATGAGCATTCGCAAGAGTGCAGAACTTTGTGCGGAGCGTCACTGAGCTTACAGTGCATCCGGAAACATTTTGTTATGTTACAGCCTTATTCCAAAATGGATTAAATTCATTATTTTCCTCAAAATTCTACAAGCAATACCCCATGATGACAACGTGAAAGAAGTTTGTTTGAAATCTTTGCAAATTTATTAAAAATAAATATTTTTGGGCAGTTTCTCCCATTCTTCTTTGCAGGACCTCTCAAGCTCCATCAGGTTGGATGGGGAGCGTCGGTGCACAGCCATTTTCAGATCTCTCCAGAGATGTTCAATGAGGTTCAAGTCTGGGCTCTGGCTGGGCCACTCAAGGACATTCACAGAGTTGTCCCAGAGTCACTCCTTTGTTATCTTGGCTGTGTGCTTAGGGTCGTTGTCCTGTTGGAAGATGAACCTTCGCCCCAGTCTGAGGTCTAGAGTGCTCTGGAGCAGGTTTTTGTCAAGGATGTCTCTGTACATTGCTACATTCATCTTTCCCTCGATCCTGACTAGTCTCCCAATTCCTACTGCTGAAAAACATCCACACAGCATGATGCTGCCACCACCATGCTTCACTGTAGGGATGGTAATGGCCAGGTGATGAGCGGTGCCTGGTTTCCTCCAGACATGACGCTTGCCATTCAGGCCAAAGAGTTCAATCTTTGTTTCTCATGGTCTGAGAGTCCTTCAGGTGCCTTTTAGCAAACTCCAGGCGGGCTGTCATGTGCCTTTTACTGAGGAGTGGCTTCCGTCTGGCCACACTACCATACAGGCCCGATTGGTGGAGTGCTGCAGAGATGGTTGTTCTTCTGGAAGGTTCTCCTCTCTCCACAGAGAAATGCTGGAGCTCTGTCAGAGTGACCATCGGGTTCTTGGACACCTCCCTGACTAAGGCCCTTCTCCCCCGATCGCTCAGTTTGGCCAGGCGGCCAGCTCTAGGAGAGTCCTGGTGGTTCCAAACTTCTTCCATTTACGGATGATGGAGGCCACTGTGCTCATTGGGAACTTCAATGCTGCAGAAATTTTTCTATACCCTTCCCCAGATCTGTGCCTCGATACAATCCTGTCTCAGAGGTCTACAGACAATTACTTGGACTTCATGGCTTGGTTTGTGCTCGGACATGCACTGTTAACTGTGGGACCTTATATAGACAGGTGTGTGCCTTTCCAAATCATGTCCAATCAACTGAATTTACCATAGGTGGACTCCAATCAAGTTGTAGAAACATCTCAATGTTGATCAGTGGAAACAGGATGCACCTGAGCTCAATTTTGAGTGTCATGGCAAAGGCTGTGAATACTTATGTACATGTGATTTCTTTTTTTTTTTCTTTTTTTCTTTTTAATAAATTTGCAAAGATTTCAAACAAACTTCTTTCACGTTGTCATTATGAGGTATTGCTTGTAGAATTTTGAGGAAAATAATGAATTTAATCCATTTTGGAATAAGGCTGTAACATAACAAAATGTGGAAAAAGTGAAGCACTGTGAATACTTTCCGGATGCCCTGTATGTCTCAAACAGTGTAAACCTGCAGTGAGTGACAGCAGTCATTGTAATGGGAGAGTCTGTTGCATTGCTCGATTTCTGTGTACAATTTATAAAAAATTCAATAACAGTTTTTTTTTTTTTTTTTTTTTTTTATGTTAAGAAGTATACCAGTGTGAATTTAATTTGTACAACATATCAATAAATTAATCCAGCTTAACTGTTCTAAGTTTGTTTTGGAGGTGTAGCCAACATAAAGAATATGGCATAAATAGCATATTTCAGGAATCACTGTCATTGTTATCGCATCTTCTCTAATAAGACCCATTGCCATGCAGCTGGTATTAGTAGATTTATCTTTTTCACGAATCGCACAAACTCCGATCACAAATGTTAATTTCCAAAGTGCACCACTGAGGCCAAAAATGATCTAACGATGATCTTACATGAATAAGATCACCATTGAAGATCTAAAGGGATGAATGGTCCCCTGTCTCGCCACCAAAGGGCTTACTGAACGCAGTAACTTGGTCGATTTAAATCGGCTGTTAATAAGTTTGAATATTGATATGTCATATTATTTACTGTATGTGGACTAATAATTAAAGCAGTAATTTAGCAATAATTTAAAGTTTTTAACATTTATTCTATACCATAGATATCCGTTTAAAAGAATTTTTATTTGTCCTAACATTAACAAACATTATTACAATATTTAATGCTTAAAAGAAACTGGAGTGCAGCTCATATCCACCATTGAAATCTGCTACTCTGAAGAACCGCACGGTTGCTTGCTTTGTGACATCACGGTAATTTCATATTTTAATCGACGTTAATAATTGCGATTACAATATCAAGGGTAATAATCGACAATTATGATTTTTGCTATAATCGTGCAGCCCTACTCCTTTCCTTTTATGTTGTTGTTGTTTTTATTGTTGTTTTTTCCCCCCAGTTGTTTGCATTCGGCACAGTTCATTCAGATATCCCAACATTAATAAAAAAAATTCGGCATTGGACTCTGTGGAACCTTGCAAAACATTGTGAAAATTGTATAAATGTTTTTCATTAAGTCTCATTGGACTTGGATATCTGAAAATTTTTACGACAATGACAAAATTTTAGCATTAGACTTTGGTGCAAAACATTGTGAAAAATGTATGCTTTCGTGCCATTAAGTCAAATTACAGTTGGTGTGGAGGTGGTCTATAATAGACCTTATTCAGAATGGAGCCATATTTATTTTTATGTACTTGAAAATGAGGATGAGAGGGATGGACGTACAGTCTGTTCAATGGATTTTACTGTCTCTACATATTCTAGATTACCACAACCCATGTTTTCTGGAGTTTTTTTGTCAACTGGATTTCTTTTGGCATGATGTTGAATATTTTCGTCAGTTGAGCGATAGTTGCAAAAATATTGAACAGTCCAACCCATTGAACAGACTGTACTTAAATCATTTATAGCCTTGTTCTCATTTTTGTCAAAAAATTAAATATGGCTCTACACTGATTAAGGTCCTTACCTGGAGAGAGTGATCCGTTAGCATTCCCATTCATCTCAATGTCTTGGCTGGTTCTGGACCTCCCCGGAAGTAGCCTGCACAATTTTTAATGGGAATCACTGAATTCTTTGGGCAGATCACTTTGACCGTAAATGCCACATGACTAATAACTCTGAAACCGCACAGAAATGATTCTATGACAACACTGATTGGCTGATGGCACCACAAGAAGTCCTACATTAGTTTTTTTAGAGTACACCGCTGCTTTTGAATGGCTTTCAAATGAGAAAGATGCCTTTTGGGTCCAGATGGTGTAGTTAAGGCATATACCAGCATGAGGGTAACTGGACCATGCTAACCAGCCAAAGCTTGACCCCTTGGTGTAAACAAGACTTCATTCACTTCTTGCCTTTGTGACATGTGTGAAAAGACTCATTGTGCTGTTGCATCAGAAGGTTTGGGTCCTTCTAGACTACTGGATTCCTAAAGCCGAAAACTACCCCAAGGACACAATCTCCTGACCCCAGAGCAGACACCACACACATTCAGGGATTATTACTACCAAGGTCATTGGAAATAGAGTGCATGTGAACCAGCGTGGACAAACAGCAGGTTTTAACTCGCTTATTAGGTTTTCTGCAGTTTAAACACCAAAACTGTTTTGACACCAGTGACCTGTCGGAGTAGTAAATCCAGCTCAGTGTTATTGGTTAGGGGCCAGTCAAGGCGACCTGGTTGATTAGCATCAGTCTATTTGATTGAGAGAATTCTTGGTGCTGACCTTTAGTGCTCTGGTGTTTAGTCAGCCAAATCTATAACAGTATTTATATTCATATCTGCTCATCTATTGAGCAACCACCCAGTGTGTGGATCAAACAGGCGGAATGTTTTTTTGGGAACATGGTAAGAGGGGTTTTGTTTGCCTTACTGTATTTGCTCTCAAACAGCTACGAATAAAAGGCAAAGTGGAGGTTAATGCCGGCACTGGTTTGAGAGTGGGGCTGTTAAGCGATAATACTGCAGTGTTTGTTTATGTATGATTATGTACCCAGACTGCCTAATGTCTCTGACCCCTGCTCACCTCCATCACTCTCTATAAGAGGCCAGTGCTGATGGGCTTTATGTTGCACAGATTGGTGTGAACTTTACAGAGTGTGAACTCCCCCTGAGATGATGCTATGAAATGGCCAGTATGACTGGATATAACAGGATATGCATGGCAAATGTGTTTTCTGAATTGTTGTTTAATTTAATAAGGGTTTAATTTCATTTTAGTTTATGGTACAGTTAGGCCCTAGTTCTCAACAGGTGTTTTATTCAGATTTGAAGGTTTATGAGAAAATACTAGCAGAAGCATCATGCCCATTCTGAGGGGGCACGTGCCCCTCAGATTTTTGAGCCAGGTGAATTTTGAATGGAACAACAACAAAAACATATTTCTATCTTTAATAATGAAGTTGGAAGATGTTGTTTATTGTAAGTGTTCAGGCATTTAGAATCACTTATTAACATGTTTACATTTCAAAAGTGCCTCTGCATAAAATCTGTTTTTATGATGGATTAAAGGGATAGTTTACCTAAATATGAACATTCTGTTTTCATTTTCTCTTGCCCTCAGCCCTAGCTCTGAAAACTCAATCATGCTTCTACATTTTTAAACTTTGTGTGTCGTGATTGGTTGCAAGACACTTGAGCTTGTGCTTAGCATCACTGGGCCTCACTCATGAACTTTCATAAATATATGAGTAAATTGGGAGTAATTACACGTAAAATGGAGCTTCACGAAAACTTTCTTTCGGATTCATGCATGCTTTGTACCCTGCAGATTTGTTAGTAAAAAGTGTGTATGTTAGATCATTCCAAACATTCATAAATAGAGCATGTTCATTCACAATTATCATGATCCATGCCCATGAAAATGGCATAAAAGGTAGGCACATTTTTTTTTTTGTATTTTTTTATGGAGGGCATTCACATCATAAAATATTAATTTAGCAAACACTGACATGTTCATTGTAAAGAAAGTGAGGAACTTGGTCATTGCATGCTTTTGCTGTCATTGGAGGATCTTTTGTGAATTAAACAGTCCAAGAGGTCAATAAAAATGGTTTGACATGAAGCTTTATTGTAAAACAATTTCAGTTAATGATGGCAGGAGGATGTCCACCACCATTATTTATTTATTTATTTTAATGTAATTTTACCTTTATTTTACCAGGAAGTCCCACTGAGATCATAAATCTCTTTTACAAGAGAGACTTGGCCAAGGTAGCAGCCATACAAACTCACAACATATTAAAATGTAACATATAAGGGTCAAAGACGAGACGTCCCCATTTTGTGTACGCAATGAATTAAATTTACAAAAGTGATTTTATATACATAGAAAACCTATTAAATGCAAGTAAAGTGTTTCAAATTTCTACTTTAATGTTTCAAATAACTTTTGTGGAGATAAAATGTCAAAATATGGGTGAAATAATGTTCCAAACTGCGAAATTGTCATTCAGTGTAATGGTCCGAACTTTGATTTTACCATTACATCTTTAAATAAACATATAAAATACCAAGTAAAAAAATATATTTGTTTTCTTGGCATATTCAAATAAGTGTTGGCTGTGTTATATTAAAAGGAATGTGTCTTATTGTTTTTCTTAAGTACTGAAATAACCAGGGGACTTTTGTCCCAAATATGCAGTTTGTTAGATCAAGAAGCCATTTTGAAATCTCATCAAAAACTAAGGCTGTGTCTCGTTTGGAAGGCTGCATTCTCCGGAGGTTGCATTTGTCGGCTGCATATGTCATTGAGGCTGTCTCGTTTCAGAAAAGCGAGTAGGACACTTCGAATGTGACCTTCTTTCACGGGAATTCGGAAGATGCATGAGGTGTATCCTTCGTGGCCACTCACAACCCAAAATTCTTTGCTTCAACGGAACTGTCTAAAAACAAATAGCACCAATTTGCCCATAAATCAAATGCAAGGAATGTTAATTCCCAAGTTGAAGTACCTCAGTAGATGAGTGCAGAGTATATAATATGTATAATTATATTAATATATAATTAAAATATATATTAGACTAAATGTACACCTGTAAAATCTATTTTCTTTTCTCTTTACATCATTATAACTCTCCTAAATTTTACCTCATATATTCCATTCTAAAGGGACTTTGTTCCCTTGTCACTCAAAGTGCTCGCACTTGTTAAGTGGCGTGCTGTCATAGTAACCATGTTACGTTACGTTTCCGTTTGTCCTACGAAGGCCGTCTCGTTTAAACGAGACTTGTTTAAAGGAGGACACTCGGTATACTGCAGCCTTCAAAGGACGCGTCCTACCTAGCATGCAGCCTTCGAAACGAGACACAGCCTAATAGTCATTCAACAGTCTGTGACATTATCAAAAGGTGCCCTGAAGACCGTGTGGTGATGCAGCAAGGTGAGTTTATTGCTCTTAAATATTTGATAATTTCACCTTTTCATGGTGTGGTAACCTAAGTTACAAAACCACATGTCGTTCAGTGAAATGCCAAAAAACACTTTTATTGATAGATTTTTTGAAAAGTAAGTAGATGTTGTGAATAACTGTGATTAACTTTACTGGTCAAGCTCACTATTTGATATAGGTAGCCAGTTGATAGCCTGCAATATAAGCTGAAGTAGGCGTTTCATCATCCAGGGTAATGTTTTTGTCATTCGGTGTAATGCAGATCCTCTGTTACACCACAGTGTCATCCATTGTACTGAATGACAGTATCACTGTTTAGATAACAATTTTAGCATTTTATTTATATTTCAGATAAATGAGGGATGTTTAGCACTGACAAATGTGTTAAACTTTATAAATATGAATATTTTAATGCATTTTTGTATTTTTCATTTTCAATAAAGATAATTAATATTATTGATTTATTTTAGATGCCCACGAACAAAGAGAGAGTTGCTAGGCACAGCCAGAAAGTAAATGCAGACCCAGTAGCTAGGACAGCGAGAAAGGTATGGAGGATTGCAATTGTCAGAATAATAGCTTACCACTATTTCTGGACATAGAGTCCCCCCTCCCTATGTCAAGTTCAAGAGAGGCCACTGAAGGGATTCCCCACCCAAAATACCCATCCTGATAACATGTCATTTATGTTGGCAAACAGAAAGTATTCATAATTAATAACACTGAGTTTATATCCAAGTCAGTAATTTTATGTTCATGTCAATAATTGCATGAAATCTGCATTTCAGCTATCAGAGAAGTAAGCTAGCAGACTTGGGTGGAAATCCTGATCACACGGCAATCAGGAATTTATCAGATGCTGCAGTTGAGAAGAGGTGAAAGCAATAGGGGGAAAATCAAAGAAAACACAGGGCAGATTGGGAGAAGTTTATTGAGTAGGCAGAACTGTGTGTGCGTGCGTGCGTGTGCGTGCGTGTGTGTTCTTTAAGTTCTAAGTTCTCAATGAAATGAGAGATGTTGAATATATTGTATTGCCAATAATGTTTGTTTTGTTTATACATGTATAACAATCTGTTCTTCTAGTGGGCTACACAACCTGTAGGTTTTTAAACTTCCCTCTGTTGTACCTTTCAGTTTAAAGGGCTTCGTTATGCATGTTTTTCAGGTTGCACCATTATTCACATGCCTCATAGAATAAAATGCTTATTCTTTTTCAACATCTGCTTATGCTATCATTTACTCAAGAATATTATTAAAACTAATTTAATGATACAGACTAATACTAAAAACATTGCAATAATGGGAACACTCGCTTTTTGACGAAACGTCATTCAGAGTAACAAAACATGGTCATTTGGCGTAACATATATTTAGGTAAAAATAAAACCATATACTTATTCTGACCTGTTCTTATTAAAATATATAAAGGAATATGTGATCTTACAACATTTTATTATATTTTAAATGAATTTCACTTCCTTACAAAAACTTCTTGCTGACAAATGGGTAAACCCTAGTGGTTTGAAGGATATTGGCAAAGTATAAAGATTTAAAATTAATTAATTACAACTAATTAGTATTTGGGGGCTGCACTGTGATCCTTAAATAGAGTCTTTTAAAATGTGTTAAAAGATCAAATGATTGTTGTTATAAATATGCCTGACAAGATTTTATTGTATATAAACTACTGTAACACTGAATGACATTTTAGTGGGCATCCACTAAAAAAAAAACTTAAACAGGACTCATTCTAATGTACAGAAAAAAGTACAAATTTAAGGTTGTATTACACTTTTATTTTTTTGATGCTTGAAAACCCGTTTTCGTCTTTGACCCATAAACATGAACAGCTATTTAAACACAGTGGTCTCTCATGAAAAATAATCACATGCCGCCTCCACCATATTCTTTATGATGCCCTTAAATTCATCAATGGATATAAGTTTAATTTGAGATCTTTCTGTAGATTATTCCATGTCCAAGGAGCATAGTGTGCATAGAAAATGCAGTTTTCACCAGATCTGTCACCACCCATTAAAAAGCAACCACTTGGAAGAGCGCAGCTGGTAACTGCCAAAGCTGAGAAGGGTACAGAGGTTGGCTGGAAGTTTACCTAGTATAGCTTTATAGATAAAAATATACCAATGCTGTTGTCTGCGAGTGGTCAATGATGTCCAACCCACTAAATCATAAAGAATACAATGGTAAGAGACTTTGCATTTGTAATGAATCAAGGCTCCGTAAAGACGAGGAGGCTACATGCATATACAATATATCACCGTAATCAATCACAGGCAGAAATGTAGCTTCCACAAGTTTATCTTGCCATTAAAAGTAAAGCAAGATTTATTTCTAAAATAAAAGCCAATCTTTGAGCTTAATAACTAGATCAGCAATATGTACTTTACATTAAATAAAAGCTTGTCGTCTATCCATATACCCAAATACTTGTACGAACACACCCTTTCAGTGGATTTACCATCGGAGGTGAGAATGCTAAAATCAGCAAGCAGCTGTAAATGAGCTTTTGAGAAGACCATAAACTTTGTTTTCTGAGCATTCAAAACCAATTTTAAACTCAGCAGAGCAGTTTGTAATGACTGAAATGCAGTCTGAAGCTCTTGCGCTGCCTGTACTATGGAGTGAGCATTAACCTTCTGTTTTCAGTTGAGCACATCGCCAGCATCATTGGAGAAACTTATATACAGTACAGTACAAAGTTATAAACAGTTATATACTTACCTTGCAACAGGAAAAATCTTCAAAATAATTTATAGAATTCCCGAAGGTCTTTGACTTTGACTGAAACACATAAACACTGACCACATGTTATCAACTGAAAACAATGTATCGATGCCTATACAAAATTTAGGAAACCTAAATAATAGAGTTAATATCTAATGAAGAAACTCTCCAACCAGTCATTTTAGAAGGAATTATTTTTTTCAAGAAAATCAAACATAAATTGCTTCTTACCACAAACTTTTCGCCCCATGGCAAGAAATTCTGCTGTAAAGTGATATAAAATTTATGAAGCAGAGTTGGGAATAAACTATACTTTCAAGAAATAAATGCAAGCACCAAAGAAAAGCTTTAAGTATTTGGTTTAATAATTTTTTTCAGAATCAGAATGAGCTTTATTGCCAAGTGTGCTCACGTACACAAGGAATTTTTTTGGTGATAGGAGATACAAGCAAGTGCACATAGAACATTACAGTGAGACACAGAATATAAAACAAGAGTACAAATAGACATACAGGAAAATAGGATATATTACATAGAATGGTGTATGTACATGTGCAAGTGGTAATATATGTGCACGGTAGGGGTATGTACAGTTATTGAATTTAAATATGAGTGAATTTACATATACATGAAATATTGTTACATTATTGCACTATGGGAGTCCTGAAGGCAGTTTAATTGTTCATGTGGTAAATGGCCTGAGGGTAAAAACTGTTCTTGTGCCTGGTTGTCCTGGCGCTGAGTGCTCTGTAGCGCCAGCCAGAGGGCAATAGTTCAAAAAGGGATTGGGCAGGGTGTGTGGGGTCCAGAGTGATTCTACCCACACATTTCCTCACTCTGGAGACGTACAGGTCTTGGAGGGTGGGCAGGGGGGCACCAATAATCCTGTGTGCGGGGGGATTTCTCCTGAAGTCCACTGAAGTCCACTCTCATCTCCACTGTTTTGAGCATGTTCAGCTCAAGGTTGATGTGAACGCACCAGACAACCAGCTGTTCAACCTCCTGTCTGTATGCAGACTCGTCACTATCCCGGATGAGGCCAGTGACCGTGGTGTCATCTGCAAACTTAAGGAGCTTTGCAGAGGGGTCTTTTGCAGTGCAGCCATTCATGTACAGGGAGGAGAGCAGTGGAGAGAGAACAGATCCCTAAGGAGCACCAGTGGTAATAGTGAGGGTCCTGGATGTGAGTTTCCCAAGTCTCACTAGCTGCTGCCTATCTATCAGAAAGCTGTTGATCCAGATTGTGGTTGGCATGGAGAGCTGAGTCAGTTTGGTTGAGAGAAGATCAGGCATGATGGTATTGAAGGCTGAACTGAAGTCCACAAATAGGATCCTTGCATAAGTCCCAGGTCTGTCGAGGTGTTGCAGGTTATAATGCAGTCCCATGTTGTCAGCATCATCCACAGACCTGTTTGCTTGGTAAGTAAACTGAAGGGGTCTAGCAGCGGTCCAGTGATGTCCTTCAGGTAGGCCAAAACCAGTCTCTCAAATGACTTCATGACCACAGACATGAGAGCGACAGGTCTCTAGTCATCAAGTCCTGTGATTTGGGTTTTTTTGGGGACCGGAATGATGGTGGAGCTTTTTGAAGCAGCAGGGAACTTCACGCTACTCCAGTGATCTATTGAAGATTTGTGTGAAGATGGGGGCCATTTGGTCAGCGCAGACTTTCAGACAGGCAGGTGAGAAACCGTGTGGGCCTGAAGCTTTCCTAGTCTTCTGTTTCCAGAAGACCCGGCACACATCCTCCTCACAGACCATAAGTGCAGGTTGAGTAGTAGGAGGGGGGTTCCAGGAGGTGTTGGTGTGTGTGTTGAAATGAAGATCAGAGTGGGGGAGGGGTGTGAGACTGGGCTTTTCAAACCTGCAGTAAAACACATTCAGTTCATCAACCAATTGTTGATTCTCTACAGAGCGAGGGGGAAGTATCATATACTTGGTAATGCTTTTCAGGCCTTTCCACACAGATACAGGATCATTGGCTGAAAACTGGTCTTTCAGCTTTTCAGAGTAGCTTCTTTTAGCCATTCTGATTTACTTGGTCAGTGTGTTTCTGGCCTGGTTGTACAATATTTTATCTCCACTTCCGTAAGCATCCTCTTTTGCATGATGAAGCTGTCTGAGATTTCCTGTAAACGATGCATATATTCTCACAGAAACTGATATATGATGTCACAGTATCTGTGAGCTCGTCCAGATCTGTGGCTGCAGCTTCAAAAACACTCCAATCAGTGCAGTCAAAGCAGGTTTGTAGTTCCAGCTCTGCTTCATTAGTTCATCTCTTTAAAATACTTGCTACAGGCTTAGCTGATTTTAGTTGCTGCTTGTAGGTCGGGAGAAGATGAACAGACAGTGATCAGAGAGTCCTAAAGCTGCACGTGGGACAGAGCAATATGCATCCTTTAGAGTGGTGTAGCAGTGGTCCAGTATATTTCTGTCTCTGGTGGGGCAAGTGATGTGTTGTTTGTATTTTGGCAGTTCACGGGTGAGGTTAGATTTATTAAATTCTCCCAGAATAATGATAAGAGAGACTGAATGTTGTTTCTCCATGTCTGTGATGTGATCAGCCAGCTGTTGCAGTGCTGTGTTCATGCATGCTTGTGGTAGGATGTACGCACTCACCAGAATATACAAGGAAAATTCCTGTAGCGAGTAGAAAGGCTTACAGTTGATGAAGAGTGCTTCTAAATTAGGACAGCACATCTTCTTCAATGCTGTTACATTTGTACACCAACTTTCATTGATGTAAAAAAGCATGTTCCACCAGCTCTCTTTCCCCCTAATTTGATTATATTTTACAGTTAATTTCACTCAATGTTATTTTTTCATTACTTATTTAATTTCACTTCTATCAAAATGTATTCATGGCAGTCTAAAAGAACACAAAACCTTCGTAGATCTTACACACAATTTACACATGGTCGGGAGCAGGTTTAAATTTTGTTTTTACTAACTAATGTTTTGAACATACGAAAACTTTCATGAATCCAAGAATTTACATCAAACGTCTTTGACAATTGGCTTTTGGCTTTGACTGCGTTAGTGATAGTTGACTAGTCGACTGGTCTGTGCAACCCCTAATAAGTGATGGTCTTTTCCCTTTAATACTTTTACATTTTTGCATTTAATTGTATGCAATCAATAAAACTATTTGGATGCATAGCTTTACTTTTGTTATTGGTTGTTCTTTTGATAGACAAATGTTAGCGGTGATGTGAATCTGATGAGACAGACTTGCAGTTTCAGCTTTCACATGGTTGACATTTTAGAAATGCATTAAACACATTCATCTTCATCACATCATACCCATATTGAGCTTTTGACATTGGGGGAATAGATGAAGTATTGAATGTCATGCTTATGGGCTGTTGGACTCACTCATTGATTGGCCTTGAAATAATCACAGTTTTTCACATTGATTGTGAAACTAAAGTTTAAGAAGAAATGTTGAACAGAGATCCTCGGGATTTGGAATTGAATTTGTTGTGGCATTTGGATTCATTCTTTGGAAACAGACATGAATATGCAGTTTTCATAACCAATGTGGAGCACTTCAAGACTAATAAACTAAAATGAGGAGATTGAATTTGTATTTTCAGTTTAAATTTAAAGATTTGTTGCATCATAGTTGGTTAGTTGACATGTCCTGCACTGCGGCATGCTGTACTCCATCTTAAACTATTTTAAACAGCATTTTGCTAATTCTTTTATCATTATTATTCATGTAGCTTTTTTGACCTCATTAAAGTAAGAGAGACTACATGGAATATTTGTACTTTTTATAAATTCATTTTTCACATTCCGGAACTATTAAAAATTGTGACCAGTAACAGGACCTAATATGCAAAATTTCTCTTATACATTCATATAAATTGTAACCTAAAATCTTAATGTTAATTAAAGTGTCATTGATTATGTGACAACTACCCAATTACAGTTTTGATTTCACAAAGTTTTTGCCGTTTTCCAGAATCCCAAAAGACCAGCAGTGTGATTTGCACAAAAGAAGAAGATGCATTTGGACAGACATTGAGAAGCACCTACATTTTGACAGCTATTAGGCATTTTTGGATGCATGAGTAAGAGCTAACAAGGTGTGAGTGAGATGTAAATGTTACCTTGTTGGAAAAATGAATCATTTACTTTTTCAGAGTGTGAAAGAAGGATGGGAGAGGGGGAAAAGTGAAAAGAATAATTCTAGCATGAGCAATCAAGAAAAATAGCCCAAGGACTGCTGGAAATTACGCTTCAATTACTAAAGCACTAATAAGGCTTTTTTTCCAGCATCATAAAGCAGCTGTAATAACAAAGAGCAGTTTCCTCAGGCACTTAGCTCGGGCACCCTGTAAAAGGACCCCATTCAGGCTTGCTGTGTTGTACAAGGTTAGGGAGCAGCTTTGAGTGCAGGTTAATCACAAATTCCATTTTCTCCTCCCCGCCCCTGTGGACAGGAGTGTAGTTGAAGATGGACCGAACGAGTGAACAAAGAAATGAAGAGGTGGAGCTGTAAGAGCGGAGATATAGTAGGGCGTGCGATGCGTTAGCTGTGTGGCCTTGATGAATTAGGTTTTATTTGTGTAAGATGTAAAAATAAGACCTGTCGAACCTTACTACGCCTCCTGGCCTTGTGTGATTTATGGGAAGTTCATCTCTCGCCTTTATGAGTTATTACAAATAATAACTACTGTAATGTACAGCAGTTAACAGTGTGGCTGCATCTAGTGGATCTCCACTCTTGGTGTTCAGAGTCTTGAGCTGTCACAGAGAATGGTGAGATATTTCACAATGCTTATTTCATTAATATCTTTCAGGGAGTAAGAAATTTCTTGCATACCTTTCCATGAAAAAATAGCTTAATGCACATTTAAGTAAGCCTGTATGTAACTTAAACCAGTAAGTTTAAATGTATATATTTTTCAGACTGACATCCTGTCAGGAATGCCACAAACACAGTCAAGCACAGTGATACAAACAGTGAAGCATCACAGTGACTATCAGCACTCTTCAAACACTGCTTGTTCAGTAAAATGTTGTATAATAAACTGTTAAAACTATATTATTATTAAAATAATAAAATATCAATATACCTTGGTGTTTAGGCTACATGTTGGCCAAAGGTAATTCAAGAGATACTATGGTAATACCATGGTACTAATTTGTTAAGGATGGCCCATGTATTATACTTTATTTGGCTGGAAGGGACTCTTGTGTATGGCTATGTTTGGCATAGCAGGATAACATGCTACTTTTGCTATTTCTGCAGTTTATAGTACCTATACTGTGCAGAGTATGCACTTGAAAAAATTCTGTGAAAACTCATTATGGAATATGAATATTTCCAGTGGTTACAGGGGCTTAATATGGGAAGTTAATGTTATAGTTTTTAATTCCAGGTGAAGCTGAAGTGTTTAACCTGGTGTGTTAGTCAGGTGTGGAGTGGACTTCTAATCATTAGGAGCTGGTATATGTGATCAAGAAAACCAGATCAATGTGATTGGTTAATGTGGTGTTAATTGAATCTGTTTCACCTTGATTGGATTGAGTTGTGAAACAAGAGTCCAACCTGACACATTAACAATCTTTGCTTGAATTGATTGTAATGAGTTCCATTTAAAAGAAGCCAAAACTACCAGATGAGTTAAAAGAAGTATGTTGCAAAGTATCAATTCAAAGCCTTGTTTTCTGTGTTATTTAATGAGAAGGAAAGAAAGAGAATCAATGGAGGGAAGGCTGTAAGGAAAGCCATTTATGGAGATTGTAAAGGTGAATGTTGCGTAAATATGTGAAGAGGGTAGTTGTGCCCATTCATACAGTTGGCCTTGTGTAGAAGGAGACTAAAGTGGCCAGGAACAATTGATCGTAAGCGTCTTGAATGTATGGACCATATTCAGAGTCGCGCCATGTTTAATTTTTGACGAGAATGAAAACGAGGTTGTAAGGGTAGAAGCGTAGTCAGTTAAATGGGTGTTGTTTAAATGGTTTTGATTGTTCAGCTGACGAAACATTGAAAATACATTATTCCCAAAAATGTCAATGAACAAAAAAGTCCAGAAAACACAAGTTGAGAAAAATAGAGGGTTTATGTGGGCACTGCTGGATATACATGGCTTGTTAAATGTTGTGTACAGTAAGACAGTGTGGTAATTACACTGAATGATGTGCTTTGTCTGGGTGTGTGTGTGGGTTTGCTACAGACAATCTCTGCTGTGCTGGTCCTGTCATGCAGAAAAGGAAACACTTTTGAATTGACAGTGAAACAAAAGCAGAATTGAGGCATAAAGAGGCTGTAGGAGTTTGTGTGTGACCTCCCATCAATCACAGACAGAGAGCGAATCAAAGAAAGAGAGATTTTGTAGTAGTGTTGCAGCTCACTTTTCAGAAAAGTTATTGTACCATACCATGGTGCAGTAATGATAATACCATTCATTTAATACCATATTCATATACTTTGCTATTTACATATTGCTCCAATGTACTTCAAGGAATACCATGGTACTACCATGGTACATATAGACAAACATTGTAATATTATGGTACTTTATGGTAAAAAACTTAATATGGCTGGAACAGGCTCTAATATATGACTGTTTAGCATAGCATACAGTACTTACATACTACTAATTATGTATACTGTGCACAGTATATGCAGATTTTCTGAATGCATGGAATACCTGGATGACCTACCGCCATATATAATGTAACATTTTTATTTCCAAGAGATGCCATTGGTAAGACAACTCACAGGTTATGTGACCACAATGTGGAATACAACTGTTTTAAACAAAACATTAAATGTGGAGTATTTTTTACACTTCCTGTAATTCAAAAATAGTTGGCTGTATACAGTATAGTATTGTATATTCGATTCCGAGTATCGCCCATGTTTGTGTATGTGAGAGAGAGAGAGAGAGAGAGAGAGAGAGAGAGAGAGAGAGAGAAAGAACTTGAGCAAAGTATTGTGATAGAGATGCAGTTAATCCTTACAAGAGCTAGGTGGTGCTGTCAATCTGTGCTCAGTGTGACTGTGTGTGTGGGGCTTAGAACAATGAGCAGATATTCCTCTCTTTCACTGGGATGCAACATCTCTATTTTCATGCAAAAGCAGGTTAAAGGACTCGACGAGACATGAAGAGGGAGTGACAACAAGGTAATATTAAGGAAACAGAGATGTACATCAGTAAACACTCAGTAGTGTTACAACACCAGAATTATTAAACTGAGAGGTGTAAAACAAGTTTCTGGTAACTTTCAAGAAAGACAGCCTGAATAAGTTATTTTTTTATTATTAAAGGGATCATGAAATGCTCTTTTCTTTTTTATATAGTTTTATTATCTTTATTATAAGTCCACTGATAATGTTAAGTTTTTCCCCCTCAACAAAACAGTCATAATTTAGTAATATATGATCATTTTTCACCCTGTCTCTGGCCCTCTGTCTGAAACGCTCTGTTTTGGCCTAAGTGCCTCCTTAAAACTTCAAAGTAAATGCCCACTGTTATGCTAACAGCGTGCAACCCCTCGAAATCAGACATATTTGAAACTCAACTGGAAGAGAATGAACAACCCCACATTATTAGGAAACAACATTTCAGGGTTTGCACAACGCACATCCAACACATTGCATCAGAATATATTAACTGCTCATCTTAAGTTAACTGTTAACACTCAGCACCATAAACTATCAAATAGTCATGACATTTGAAATATTCATGAATGAAATGGTTTACTTACTGTTTTGCATCAGGTCCACGTGTTTTTAATTGCCCCATCCTTTAATAAAAGTTGCTTTGCAAAGCTTGAATCGTATTATCCATGCATGAGCCAAAAAAACATACAAGATATATGTTGAAGACTCATCCACATGACACACACACATAGTCTAAAGCACTGTGTGAACTAGACGCACACACATACAGAATCACATTGCCGGAAACGTATCAGAGTGGTCAAAGACGTCCATCTACCGCATGTTTTCATACACCAACAATTAAAAATTACGCAGATGGGCAAAAGAACGCATCCATGACATGTTTGTTCTTAAAACAACGAGACACAGCAGCTGAATGAATGAAAACGAATGCAGTCTCCTCTTCAAAGTTGTAACTTGACACCGCGTCTTTTTAAAGTGGCCAGAGATATGTATCAAGTGGTCAAAGATGTCTGTCTGATGCATGAATATATTCAAAAATAATCCAAAATAGTCCAGATGGGTCCTCTTTGGTGTTCATGAATATTTAGGCCACAGTAGTCCTTGTTTGTCCTTCTCTCTCAATTTACGAACTGAAGCACAATTGGGTGGGGCCAAGGGTGTGATGATTTTAAGTAGGCGTTGATGTTTTTGAGCTGTAGAGGTGGTCATGAATTAAGGAGCCCCCAAATGACATAGGGTAGTCGCAGAAGTAGATAACGAGGCATTTTTGCAGCTTTGTTTCAATAAATGCTTTTATTGCATTGGGGATTAAGATTTGAGTTCTGAAATTTACAAAATGTTTTTATAGTAGAAAGACCTCTCCACTCTGGAATATTTGATTCTTATTGGTCAATCGCAGCAATCTCCGCTCAGCTTTTTATAATAGTTGCTAAACTGTATATTTAACTGTTGTCCCTAGCAACCAATGTTCTAAACTGTGCTAGATTCATGTCTCTCATTGCACTCTGTATTTTCAACAATAAAACTGTTGAGAAGAAGCTCAGTGTTTTTTTTTCTTCTTCTTCTGGTATTTATTTTGAGATGAGATGATTTGATAATAAATATATCCACTTGATTTCCTCCAAATGAGTTCTTCTATTTCTAAATTATAACAGACATCCACATAAATACAGATATTTATTTCAGTCATAGAATCATACATTTGTAAGAAATCGAGAGAATCAAAAGCTAGTGAGTTATTGTTTGGTTTCATATTATGTGCAGGATATATAATGAGCATTTCAGTTTTAGGCTAGGAAACCATTGCAAATAATACACAAACATGGGCTTTTTTTAAATGGCAAGGACATAAATTCTGCAGTGGGGTCAATGCAGTGTGAATAAATGAGATCTAGAGAACACCTTCATCCACGAGCTCTGATTTCTCTATAAGATTTCTATCTCTTTTCTTAACACAGGAACACAGTTCTGAGTGTTGCGTCCTCATTGGCAAAAATGACAACTTGATAAATGTAAGAGTTTTGATTGGTTGTAAACATTTAGTAGATTTTAAGTTGAGTGGACTCTAGGGGTTGCACAACTACTGCTTTTTAATAGTCGACTAGTCGAGCCCATTAGTTGAGTCGAATTCAACTAGTCATTGTGTGTAGATCCTTTAGTCAATGGAAAATGTTTATAAGCACTAAATATGTTCCATCTGAAACATGCATCTGTGTGGCACTATTGAAGCCTGGTTTCATGTGAGTGTTGCATGAGGAACAGTGATTAGTAAACAGACCAGGAAAGAGACGTGAGTGGGGATTTGAGAGAAACGAGAGATTCCAAGCATATTTTAATAGAGTAAATGATTGGATATTGTTTGTTAAATCTTGTGACAAGATCGCAATTGTCTTTCACTGTGTAAAGGTGCATTTTACCTTTGCATGGCGAAATTCCGCGGACGAAGAAGGCAAGGACGGCTGTTGACTGCATGTGAAAACCAGCAAAAAAAACTAATTGCCAAGCAGCCTCTGCATTTTATACTGTGGGAGAGTGAAGTTAAAATGAAACTCGCCACTTAAATGATATCCTTGTCCATTGCGAATATTCAGTGTAGCTGTGTACGAAACACTGCCCACAAAGAGGTCGCTGTCAAACCAAGCAACTTTGTACTGTTCAACATGGCAAATTTGCCTGTTAAAGGTCACCGAACTTGAACTCCGTGCGAAATCTGCAAGGGGAAATTCTTCGCTACAGGAAGTCCATAGCGCGAAATTCACGATCGCATGGATTCCTATTCCATCCCAGAATCTGTCCTTGACCACCTCCGAAAGTGTTTTCAGTGATCTGATCATAATTCGTCTCAGGTGCATTTCCACCTGGCATTTAATGTGGTCAAGTGCTATTCGATAGCTTTCCGATCACTGAAAACACATTTACAGTAAATGACAGTACATGGGGCTGTTGACCCAGTCAGTGGTGTGAGTTTGGGGCAAGACTAACTGTTTGAACGGCCAAAAGAAGATGGGTGTTTGGGAAACCTGAGTGGACAGTTCTGTTTCGTACTGGTAGTTGCACGGAAATTACTTAATTCACTTTTAAAAATATCTTTTAAAAAATGACAAACCACATCGAGGCAAAACTCGATATTTCAAAATGTGCAACATTGTTTTCCGTTCATGTGATCATTAATGAAATGACCCATCAATTTCAAATCTCTTTATTGCTTGATACTACCCCCACTGCACTTATTTCTACACTGTTAACAGGATTCACACAAGGTCCTTAAAGTGCTTGAATTTAGCTTTTAGAAATGTGAGTACTGGAATACCTGGAAAGTCACCTTGTGTTCAAAAGTGCTTGAAATTAAAACAGAACATTTCTTCCATGTAATGTGTGTCCATCAATGATGAGATCCTGCACTCCACTTTCATCGAATAATGTAAAAAATAAATATACATTTTAATCACAAATAGCTTAGATGCGCTAAAAAATCGAGACCTCTCTTGTTAATAAACTGGGACACTGTGTGTGTGTGAGTATGTGAGATGCGCGGTGAACTCTTAATGTGACAGTAACCTTTTTAGCGCTTTTTCTACAAATGAATGTTAACTCAATGTTATTACTTGTAAATTGTGCACATTATTTCAAACTTTGATAGCTCATATCATTATTATACATTTTCATGATATAATATTAATTGAAAGAATGTAGAATTTTTATATTTTAAAAAAAGTTCAATTGTGATTATAATAATGGTGTCAAACAAATGATTAAAAAAATAAATATACACTTTTACAGACATTTTCAGGACAGGGTCAGTTTCAGTACTATTGCTTGTTCTGCACCTGATCAGCCTGAATGTCGCCCACTATTTTTGAAGGCTTATTTGTTTGTGATCTTTTCTTATTGAGAAAGGTATGTGAGCAACTGTTATTACTTAAAATTTGAGCATTTATATTGTGTATTAAAGAACTTTATTTTGATGAGAAATTATAATGTGCATTTTGTGCAAACAGATTTTCAAAAAATAAACACAATTTTCTGTCATACTTTGTCATTTTTGTGTTATTATATAGAATCGAGATTATATCGAATCATGAAACTCATATCGTATATCGAACCGAATCATGAGATAACCATATCATCCCATCCAGACAGTGAAGTACTTCTCTTTTTTTTTTTTTTTCCCCTTACTTGAATCAGATACTGGCTGCTTCAATAATGAAGTAGTCACTCCCCTGTGCTGACTCCACAAAAGCCTGGTCCGTCCTGATTCATGACTGTTTTAAGCTAACTCTGACTGGTGCTCCATCCAGCACTAAACAACAGAGAAGCTTATTTAAGAGTCTGCACTATAGCAACCTCCATGACAGTACATTTAGTTGATTAACATCCTATTGATTGAAAAGAGGGCATGAATCAGCAATAAGCAGTTTTGATTAGTAAGATGATAAAGCGAACACACATTTTATTGATGTGTGTGGGTGCTGGCCATGGATGAACTGTTTTTTTATAAATGGCTATTTGTACTCCTTAGTCCAGAATATTCTTTTGAGGGGGCATTTCATTTCTTCTTTTTCATGATTATCAGCGTCTTATTTCTTTTTTTCTCTCCTCCCAGCTTTTTATTGTTTTTCTCTCTTTTATTACTCACAGATGCTACTCTAAAATTTGACAGTATATTCTCTCTCTCTCTCTCTCTCTCTCTCTCTCTCTCTCTCATATGCAGTGGAGCTTTGGATGTATCCCTGCTTGGAGTGTGCTAAAAAATCCATTCAAGATGGCAGATGAAGTGAAAATGTTGTTGCTGCCTATTTGGACTTTAATTGTTCCAAATAGGTCACTTGTGAGGTTACATGATGGCTAGGATGCTGCCTTGGAAGGCAGGTTTTGGAACAGAGCTCCTGTATTTCTCTCTGCATAATCCTATGTTGTGCTGTCCTGCTGTGAATCCAACTTTGCTTTGCCAGGCCTCTGTGTTCAGAACACTTTACTGCATGTGTTACACTCATTAAGATGGATGTGTTTATGACACTGTGGGTTACACGGTTCAAGGAGAAGGACCTTTGCCACGATACACAACAATACATCACTGCAGCCTTAAAGCCAGAGAGAGATATTAAGTGTATTAAAGGTGGTTGGCTTAAAGATTCAGTCTTTTGCTGGTATTTTCTGCATTTTGATCCCAACAGTTACCTGACAAGCCTATAGTGACTGGTAGTTGTAGTCCCACTGGCATGCCTGACTTGCTGTAGTTATTGGTTGTCCATCTCACTTGTCTCACATGCTGTAAAAAGATGCATAAAAACACCCCATCAAATTAGTCTAAAGGGACCGTTGATCTCATTGAGTGATTTTCGCTCATTGATAACAAATGAGTTTTATTGTCCTCATCTGCCCTACTGCACTTTGTGTACTTTATCAGCTTTTAATTTTCTGAAAGGTAAATGCATGCTGCGGTCCAGAGCGGTCTAACTCCTTAGATCACCCTCATTAATTCCTCAGGATCTCGGCTTGAATTCATCAGACACGTATGCAGTTTCACAGGCGGTTTGCTACTCGTCTCTTCCGGAGTTTCCCTCCCTCTCTCAGCCTGACATCATTGTCCCTTCCGCTAATGGAGTCAGTTTTGTTATTGTGCTTGACAGGTTTTGCTTCCGCTGTCACATGTAATTTGGCATCGATCTCGCATCTTTACACACCTGTACGAGTGCACCTTCCTGTGTATACTATATGTGTGCATGTGCTTCCGTTTGTGTCCTTTCCTAACTATGTGAGTAACAGACCAAAATGTAATTATTGACTGTCTGAAAATCACAACAAAATCTGCCAAAGATTGTGTCTAGTCCGCCTCCAGATTCAAAAATAGCATGTTGATGCCATCGGTGGAAAAACGCCATTGGTTCTCGAGTGTATAGTAACCGACCTTGACTCGAGGGCCAGATTATCGGTGAGTAACTTTTCTTTATGATAACTTTATGATACCTTTTATGATACTTTTTAAAAGTTTTTCTTTTATTTGACAGCTTGACAGCTTTTGGTTAATATGAACTGTCATTTAATGGCAAGAAAAACAATTCCTCAAAAATTACACCTTTGTATTTGTAAGGGGGTTCAGTGGAAAGGAGGCGGCGAGAACCGGCTTAAGAATATAAATAATAGTTTAATAATAAACTTAACCAAAAACACACAACCATAAACACACAGTACAGCTGCCTGTAATTCTCTCTCTCTCGAACCGTTGTCCCCGGCCGCCTTTATTCCTCGCACGCCCCATCAGGCTGATTGGGGACCGGGTGTGTCTCATTCCATCCCGGCCCCGCCCTCCTCAGCTCTACACTCCTCCCGGCGTTGCCTCAGGCCGGGGAGCCCCTGGCATGACGTACATCCCCCACCCTTCCTCTCCGGGGGGGGGGGCGTGCCTTACGCCCCGACTGCCGGCGGGTCATCCCCGCCTTCCTCGACCTGGGAGGAGACAGGAGGGGAAAAACAACAAAACAAAATGGCGAGGGAAAGGCCAACACAGAGCGACAGAGAGAGAGAGAGAGGAGAGAGAGAAAAAGAAACTCACCGGTTCTCTGATGCGCCGTCGCGTGGTCCTCGATCACTACTCCACCCTCTCAGGCGGACTGCAGCCGCTCCTCCCCGGGCGGACCGGAGTCAGACCTCCGACCCCCAGCAGACAGAACGCCCCTCCGTGTTCCCGGCGTCCCGTGGGGACACTCCTCCGCCCCTGGCAGCGGCCCTACCACTCCAGGCGGTCGGGGAGTCGCTTCCCTCCTCCCCCCGCGGATGGCGGTCTTCCCTCGACCCCTCCGCGTTCCCGGGGGACGGCAGGGCACTCCTCTGCCCCCGGCAGCGGCTCCCTCGCTCCAGGCGGTCGGGGAGTCCCGTCCCCACTTGCCTCGCGGACGGCGGCCGTTCCCCGCGTCCGGGTGGTCGGGCTACTCCGTCCCCCGTCGGACAGCAGCGGCGCTCCCCTGGGTGGACGGCAGTGTCGAGGACTCTGCGACGGGAATCCCTCCTCCTTCCCGGGTTTCGGCACCAGTGTAAGGGGGTTCGGTGGAAAGGAGGAGGCGAGAACCGGCTTAATAATATAAATAATAATTTAATAAATAACTTAAACAAAACACACAACTATAAACACACAGTACAGCTGTCTGTAATTCTCTCTCTCTCTCGAACTGTCGTCCCCGGCCACCTTTATCCCTCGCGTGCCCCGTCAGGCTGATTGGGGACCGGGCGTGCGTCATTCCAGCCCGGCCCCGCCCTCCTCGGCTCTACAGTATTCTACAGAAATAATTGGATAATTCTGTGTCAACTCAACCAGAGATCCCTGGTTCAAAGGATTTAGAGAGGGGAAAAAATTGTGCTTGGACCTCTAATGATGCATTCCAGAGCTTTGCAGATTTCTGAAATCCAAAAACCAGAGATAGGTGTTGCACAAACTGAAGAGCCACATTTGTCACTTAATCTTAATAATGTGTATTTTTGGTCAAAAATTTTTGACATTATTATTGTTATATAAATAAATGTACATTTCTAGTTTCAACATTATTTGTACTTAAGACCTTTGTTTTGGTGGACAAGAAAAATAGGCTTATACTATGACCCACCATTGAAAATGGGTTACATTTTGCAATTTTTGGATGGAGCCACATTAGGACAGCCTCATATCTCTGGGATTTAACCATATTAAAATGAAGATACAAAAAGGAAGGTTTGTTCTGAACCAGAATCTAAAGGGATATTAAGATATCTTTAATTCATCTGAAGTTACACGCACTTCAACTTTGGAAAAACGACACACATATGTGTTTTTTTTTTTTTTCAATTTTCTACTGAAAAAGTTTTAACAAAATCAAACATTTCTGCTGGGGATGTCTCTGACATTTGGTTGATTTGACATGGAATAATGCAACCATGTCAACTTTAATTTTATGGATGAACTCTTCATTTAAACGTCATGTGAGGTCATTAACACCTCTAGACTGTTGCACAAATAACAATCATCACCGTTTGGTGAGCGACTATGCCACTCAAACTCCAGCTGAATGAGATATCGATGAGCTCTCTGCCTCTGAACTTATGGAACTACAGGATAATTCATATTCAAACACTCTTTCTCCTTATATGAACAGCACTGTATAAATTAAGTTGTATTATGTTGTTTAAATCAGATATGTAAAATGATGGTGTCTGGTTCAGTCCTCTGCCTTTTATTGTGAAAGCTCAGACTATCTAAGGACAGAGAGAAAGAAGTGGCTATTTACCCTGTTGAGCAGTTCCACTTGATAACAGACTATTGATCCAATTTTGTAGTCTGAATGATTCACTATTGGTTCCCTGTGAAGATGGTGGTTTAGAGTTGTGTATTTCTTTGCTGTGTGGCAGTGTGAACCAGACCGGGTCCAGTGGGCTCATGATTGGATAATAGAGCTGATGGATTTAGCTCATTTGGCCAAAGTTAGTTTGGACACATTTGTTCTGCTTGTGTAAGTGCTTGTAAAGGGGTAATGCTGTGATTAAATAGCCAGGGTTAAAGTAGCCTTAGTGGCTGTGTTTACGTCTTGTCCCGTCTCACTTTCCTCATTTTAGAGTTTATCCAGTTACATCCCAAGAAACAGAATGACTTTTTCTCTTTTAATTTAGGCAAGTTTTATTAGGACTATATGGAGTTGAGACTAAAACTACATTTGCAATTGTATTAAGGAGTCTGTGTCAAAAAAGCCCACCCTAAATCTCTATGATATTCTGGTTCCTCCTTCAATTAAGCAATGACTATGGATTTTGTTTAGCCTTTTAATTTATTTTTTTGCCTGTTTTATTGTCTGCCAACCAGAAATCGGAAAGGCACACATCTCATCAAACAGCACAATTTGAGGTGTCATTCATGATGTTGGATGATTTATGCACCAAATTTGAGCAATAATAAAAGTGATTCTTGCCGTAAACACCACTAAAGAAAACTCTATTTAAACTCTATTTAATAAGGTTGTATTTTACAATAGTTAATATTAACTATTTCAATAGGAAATATAAATTTGAGACTTCCAAAAATTCCTTTTGCAAATATAATAGAATACAAGAACAGGGAGCCCTGCAACAGATGGCGTGGCCCCCACAGAGCCCTCCACTGAACATCAAGTCAGTCTGGGATGACATGAAGAGACAGAAGCAATAGAAAGAAGAACTGTGGCAAATTCTCCAAGAAGCTTGGAACATCCTATTTGCCAACAACCAAGAAAAACTGTGTCCAGGTGTACCTAAGAGAATTGGTGGTGTTTTAAAGGCAAAGGCGGTCACACAAAATATTGATTTAGCTTTTTTATGTTAACTGGACTTTGTATGAAGTTAATTGATAAACGAAAACTATTCATGGCATTATTTTTAAAGACATTCTCACTATGCAACATTTTTCACAAGTGCCTAAAACTTTTGCACAGTACTGTATATGCAAAACATATATGTTAAAAAAAAAAAAAATATATATATATATATATATATACAGGTGCATCTCAATAAATTAGAATGTCGTGGAAAAGTTCATTTATTTCAGTAATTCAACTCAAATTGTGAAACTCATGTATTAAATAAATTCAGTGCACAGAGACAAGTAGTTTAAGTCTTTGGTTCTTTTAATTGTGATGATTTTGGCTCACATTTAACAAAAACCCACCAATTCACTATCTCAAAAAATTAGAATACATCATAAGACCAATAAAAAAAAACATTTTTAGTGAATTGTTGGCCTTCTGGAAAGTATGTTCATTTACTGTATATGTACTCAATACTTGGTAGGGGCTCCTTTTGCTTTAATTACTGCCTCAATTCGGCGTGGCATGGAGGTGATCAGTTTGTGGCACTGCTGAGGTGGTATGGAAGCCCAGATTTCTTTGACAGTGGCCTTCAGCTCATCTGCATTTTTTGGTCTCTTGTTTCTCATTTTCCTCTTGACAATAACCCATAGATTCTCTATGGGGTTCAGGTCTGGTGAGTTTGCTGGCCAGTCAAGCACACCAACACCATGGTCATTTAACCAACTTTTGGTGCTTTTGGCAGTGTGGGCAGGTGCCAAATCCTGCTGGAAAATGAAATCAGCATCTTTAAAAAGCTGGTCAGCAGAAGGAAGCATGAAGTGCTCCAAAATGTCTTGGTAAACGGGTGCAGTGACTTTGGTTTTCAAAAAACACAATGGACCAACACCAGCAGATGACATTGCACCCCAAATCATCACAGACTGTGGAAACTTAACACTGGACTTCAAGCAACTTGGGCTATGAGCTTCTCCACCCTTCCTCCAGACTCTAGGACCTTGGTTTCCAAATGAAATACAAAACTTGCTCTCATCTGAAAAGAGGACTTTGGACCACTGGGCAACAGTCCAGTTCTTCTTCTCCTTAGCCCAGGTAAGACGCCTCTGACGTTGTCTGTGGTTCAGGAGTGGCTTAACAAGAGGAATATGACAACTGTAGCCAAATTCCTTGACACGTCTGTGTGTGGTGGCTCTTGATGCCTTGACCCCAGCCTCAGTCCATTCCTTGTGAAGTTCACCCAAATTCTTGAATCGATTTTGTTTGACAATCCTCATAAGGCTGCGGTTCTCTCGGTTGTGCATCTTTTTCTTCCACACTTTTTCCTTCCACTCAACTTTCTGTTAACATGCTTGGATACAGCACTCTGTGAACAGCCAGCTTCTTTGGCAATGAATGTTTGTGGCTTACCCTCCTTATGAAGGGTGTCAATGATTGTCTTCTGGACAACTGTCAGATCAGCAGTCTTCCCCATGATTGTGTAGCCTAGTGAACCAAACTGAGAGACCATTTTGAAGGCTCAGGAAACCTTTGCAGGTGTTTTGAGTTGATTAGCTGATTGGCATGTCACCATATTCTAATTTATTGAGATAGTGAATTGGTGGGTTTTTGTTAAATGTGAGCCAAAATCATCACAATTAAAAGAAACAAAGACTTAAACTACTTCAGTCTATGTGCATTGAATTTATTTAATACACGAGTTTCACAATTTGAGTTGAATTACTAAAATAAATGAACTTTTCCATGACATTCTAATTTATTGAGATGCACCTGTATATATATATATATATATATATATATATATATATATATATATATATATATATATATATATACGAGTAATAAGGGTTTATCTTTCACCCATGTTTTACATGTGTGTTTGGTATTGTGATGTGTGTGTATTTGGGAATGGTGTATGGTTGTAGTGGGTGGTTGTGTTGAAGCTGAATTGAATCTTGTTTCCTCTCATAGATGGGCACCTCTTACATGAGTTTCTCCTCAAATGCTATCCCAGCCAGTTTTATAGGAGGGCTGACATTCTGCTAGAAATAAATGAGACATCACACAGAGCCAAATAGAGAGAGAGAGCAGAAAAGATAAATATTAGTGCTAGACCCTTTGCTCTCTTTCCTGCTCTCTCTCTCTCTCTTTTCATATCCCTCCCAGGGTGAACAGATTGATGACATTTCTAAAGCCCCATGCTTTCTCCTCCCTCTGGTATGGAGGACGTGCTCCGCTCTTCTCCTGCCTCTGTGAATAAATCAAAAGCCTTCCACAGTGATCACACCCTAGCCCTTCTTCTGTGTGTGTGTGTGTGTGTGTGTGTGTGTGTATATGTGGTTGTGTGTGAGATCTGTCAGTAAAAGCAGAAGGCCTAATCATGAAAAAAAAAATTGTCTTTGGAAAGAGATGATACCAATCAGTGATGGATGGATAGATGAGGAAGTATTGGTTGAGGTGTGGATTGTGTTGAGGGCGGTGTGTAATGCTGCGTTCAAAGTTAGAGTTGAGTGCTAGATGATGTCTTACCATAAAACAATTCTGTTGTCCAAGGCTTAGAAATAGGCTTTAAAGGTGATGTAATTTTTTAAGTGTTAAGTTCTTTCTGCCATCCCAGCTTGATATTCAGAGGCAAATGTAAGTAACAATAGTGCCCGACCGATATTAGCCTTTCACCGATATATAAGTATCGGCATATATGTTTACCGATAAGCGCCGATATGAAAACTTTTTTCAGAACATATAATGCAGAAAACAATGCTTTAAAATTGGTGTCATAGCATAGTTTGTCCAGCAGAGCACGTTCCATCTCCATTGTTTACAGAGCTGACTCTGAGCTGACGGTGGCTCTGCAGACAGGGCGGAGTTGAGCTGTGTGTCTTCACGGTAAGTTGCTAACTAGTTTGTGAAATACATACTGGAAAGATAATAAACAATGACCCCATCATTTTCCCTTTTCAATATTACTAATATAACGTTAACCCTGTCCCTGACAACCATGTCACTCATGTCTGTTTGCTGTTAGCCAGCTATAGTTTGTCAGTGCAGTAAGTAATGTAGCAGATTGAAAGGTAACATCAGAGCATCTTTTTGCAGCACAGCAGACAACGGTGCGGTGGTGGATTGTGTCTGTTAAGTGTTGATTTCACGCTATGTTGTTACCTAGTTGGTGAGACACAATGCTGGAAAGTAAAATAAACAACGTCCGTCTTTTACTCTCCATGACAATGAGCTTATAGCTAACTAGCTAATCACGTAGCTACTTTCATTGCTTGTCAGCTGAGTGGAAGCTAATGAGTAAACATGAATTCACCAAACTGTTTTGTTTAGGATTCACAGTTTGGTACCCCTTTCAACCGAACAAATCCAGTCGTTGCATTTACAAAATATAATATTTAAAAGTCTGGTTTTCCACTGTTGAAAGTTTCCCTTGAACTTGTATAGCAGAAGACGGTGTAACACCGCTGCTGCTGTTTATCTTGACTAGGCAGTATTAATATAGTCAGCATTTGACTGATACTAAACAGTAATACTGATATTTATTTAGCTATTTATTTTATTTTTATTTATTCTTTATTTAAATGGTCAGCAATTGACTTATACTAAACATACAGTACTGATTAAGCTATTTATTGCATTTTTATTTATTATTTATTTTCTCAGTGTTCATTTCTAGAATTTGTTGACAATTTATAATAATAATGTCACATATTCTTTGATAAATATATTTAAGAAAGCAGCCTTCTGAGTATATTTGCATAGTCATATTGGTGCAAAATCGGTGAAATATCCACATAGAATAGGTCTGTTTTCATTCCAGCTCAAAAATTAACTATATCGGCCACCATATTGGTAATCGGTGAAGTTTCAGACATAAGTGAGTGTGTGTGTGAGAGTTAAAGCAGTGTTTTTCAACTGGTGGGTCGCGACCCAAAAGTGGGTCGCAGGTCTGTTCGGACTGGGTCGTGGACAGCAGGGAAAGAACAATGCCATGGTTCTCCCATTGAAGATATTTCGGCAGCCGCCCAAGTGATAGCCTATTTAGGACTTCCGAGGCAGATTTAATGATAATCTCGCAATCAGCTAAAGGCTTCTCATCTGCACTTTCGCATGAGTGTAACAGAACCAGCTCGCTCTAATGGTCTGCTCTTCTCTCTGGTGCGCGCGTGCAACAACCGGGCTACCCTCGATATTGCGGAGCGCAGACCTCAAAACTGACGTGACCAATTTCAATTCTAGTGAGACTTTTCTAGTTTAAAGCGTTAAGGAGGTATTCGAACCTCTCAAACAGTAGGCTGCCCTGACATGCCAAACAGCACTGAGGAGGAAAAGAGCAACACTCTGCTATGCGCTAATTTTTCATTATAACAAAACAAAAACAAACAAAATCACTTTTGTTGTCACACAACCATATACACAAGTGCAATAGTGTGTGAAATTCTTGGGTGCAGTTCCGAGCAACATAGTAGTCGTGACAGTGATGAGACATATACCAATTACAATAAACATCAGATTTACAATACAATTTAAAATCTAATATACACATAATTACACACAACACAATATACAAATAATAACATACAATGTACAGTATACAATACACACAATATAGAATACTCATTATACAATAAAAAAGTATATATAGTATATATAGAATGTACAGTAGGTTGTATTGTACTGTATTGACATTCAGGCTGTCGGTTGATAGTAAGTTGTTAAGAGAGAATATACACTATATTGCCAAAAGTATTCGCTCACCCATCCAAATAATTGAATTCAGGTGTTCCAATCACTTCCATGGCCACAGGTGTATAAAATGAAGCACCTAGGCATGCAGACTGCTTCTACAAACATTTGTGAAAGAATGGGCCGCTCTCAGGAGCTCAGTGAATTCCAGCGTGGTACTGTGATAGGATGCCACCTGTGCAATAAGTCCAGTTGTGAAATTTCCTCGCTACTAAATATTCCACAGTCAACTGTCAGTGGTATTATAACAAAGTGGAAGAGATTGGGAATGACAGCAACTCAGCCATGAAGTGGTAGGCCACGTAAAATGACAGAGCGGGGTCAGCGGATGCTGAGGCGCATAGTGCGCAGAGGTCGCCAACTTTCTGCAGAGTCAATCGCTACAGACCTCCAAAGTTCATGTGGCCTTCAGATTAGCTCAAGAACAGTGCGTAGAGAGCTTCATGGAATGGGTTTCCATGGCCGAGCAGCGGCATCCAAGCCATACATCACCAAGTGCAATGCAAAGCATCGGATGCAGTGGTGTAAAGCACGCCACCACTGGACTCTAGAGCAGTGGAGATGTGTTCTCTGGAGTGACGAATCATGCTTCTCCATCTGGCAATCTGATGGACGAGTCTGGGTTTGGCGATTGCCAGGAGAACGGTACTTGTCTGACTGCATTGTGCCAACTGTGAAGTTTGGTGGAGGGGGGATTATGGTGTGGGGTTGTTTATCAGGAGCTGGGCTTGGCCCCTTAGTTCCAGTGAAAGGAACTCTAAATGCTTCAGCATACCAAGAGATTTTGGACAATTCCATGCTCCCAACTTTGTGGGAACAGTTTGAGGATGGCCCCTTCCTGTTCCAACATGACTGCGCACCAGTGCACAAAGCAAGGTCCATAAAGACATGGATGAGCGAGTTTGGTGTGGAAGAACTTGACTGGCCTGCACAGAGTCCTGACCTCAACCCGATAGAGCACCTTTAGGATGAATTAGAGCGAAGACTGCGAGCCAGGCCTTCTCGTCCAACATCAGTGTCTGACCTCACAAATGCGCTTCTGGAAGAATGGTCAAAAATTCCCATAAACACACTCCTAAACCTTGTGGAAAGCCTTCCCAGAAGAGTTGAAGCTGTTATAGCTGCAAAGGGTGGGCCGACGTCATATTAAACCCTATGGATTAAGAATGGGATGTCACTTAAGTTCATATGCGTCTAAAGGCAGATGAGCGAATACTTTTGGCAATATAGTGTAAAATAATAATAATATAATTATGACAGTCCGGTGTGAGATATAAGAGTAAGAGTAATAAAGTGCAGTGCTGATGTATTTTGATCGTGGGAGATCAAGAGTTCAAAAGTCTGATTGCTTGGGGGAAGAAGCTGTCATGAAGTCGGCTGGTGCGGGTCCTGATGCTGCGATACCGCCTGCCTGATGGTAGCAGTGAGAACAGCCCATGGCTCGGGTGGCTGGAGTCTCAGATGATCCTCCAAGCTTTTTTCACACACCGCCTGGTATATATGTCCTGGAGGGAGAGAAGCTCATCATGTGTCTGGCAGTTCGCACCACCCTTTGCAGTGCTTTGCGGTTGTGGGCGGTACTATTGCCGTACCAGGCGGAGATGCAGCCAGTCAGGATGCTCTCTACGGTGCAGGTGTAGAACCGTGTGAGGATGTGGTGGTTCATTCCAAACTTCCTCAGCCGTCTCAGGAAGAAGAGGCGCTGATGAGCCTTCTTCACAATGGCTTCAGTGTGGATGGACCATGTGAGTTCCTCAGTGATGTGGACACCCAGGAACTTGAAGCTGCTGACTCTCTCCACTGGTGGTGGGACTGTGTTCTCTATCTCTTCTCCTGAAGTCCACCACAAGCTCCTTTGTCTTACTGACATTGAGGGAGAGGTTGTGCTCCTGACACCAGTGTGTCAGAGTGTGCACCTCCTCTCTGTAGGCTGTTTCATCATTGTCAGTGATCAGACCTACCACCGTCGTATCATCAGCAAACTTAATGATGACATTGGAGCTGTGTGTTGCCACACAGTCATGTGTGTACAGGGAATACAGGAGTGGGCTGAGAACACAGCCCTGCAGGGCTCCAGTGTTGAGGGTCAGTGATGAAGAGATGTTGCTGCCTATTCTAACCACCTTGCTTCTGCTTGACAGGAAGTCCAGGATCCAGCTGCACAGCGAGCTGTTTAAGCCCAGAGCCCAGAGTTTCTCATCAAGCTTGGAGGGCACTATGGTGTTGAATGCTGAGCTGTAGTCTACAAACAACATTCTCACATAAGTGTTCTTTTGTCCAGGTGGGAGAGAGCAGTGTGTATTGTAGATGCAATGGCATCATCAGTGGAGTGGTTGTTGCGGTAAGCAAACTGCAATGGGTCCAGTGAGGCAGAGCAGATGTAATCTCTTATTAGCCTCTAAAAGCATTTGCTGATAATGGGGGTCAGAGCAACAGGACGCCAGTCATTTAAGCAAGTGATTTTGGATTGCTTTGGTACAGGCACAATGGTGGACGTTTTGAAGCATGTGGGGACTACAGACAAAGAGAGGGAAAGGTTGAAAATGTCCGTAAAAACACCAGCCAGTTGGTTTGCGCACGCTCTGATGACACGGCCCGGAATGACGTCTGGACCCGCGGCTTTGCGGATATTCACCCGTCGGAAGGATCGGGTTACATCCGCTACAGAGACGGAGAGGGAACTAACCTCTGTAGCTTCGGCCGCGAGAGCTCTCTCCGTGAGGGCGGTGTTATTTCCCTCAAAACGAGCATAAAAAGTATTTAGCTCATCTGGGAGAGAGGCAGCAGTGTTCATGGCGGAGTTTTTATTCCCTTTAAAGTCCGTGATGATTTTAATTCCCTGGCACATGCTTCTAGAGTTGGTAGTGTTAAACTGTCCTTCAATCTTGTTCCTGTACTGACGTTTTGCTAATCTGATTTTTCGGAGGGCATAACTGGCTTGTTTATGCTCCTCCGCGTTCCCGGAATTAAAAGCGGAGGTCCGCGCATCAAGTGCTGCGCGAACATCGCTATTAATCCAAGGTTTCTGATTCGGATAGATCCGTATTGTTCTGGTCGGAACGACGTCCTCTACGCACTTTCTAATGAAACACGTTACGCTATCAGCGTAAAGCTCGATGTCGTCATCAGAGGTGGACCGGAACATTTCCCAGTCCACGTGATCAAAACAGTCTTGTAGCGTAGAGTCTGATTGGTCCGACCAGCACTGGATCGTTCTGAGGGTGGGTGCTTCCTGTTTCAGTTTCTGCCTGTAAGCGGGCAGAAGCAGAATGGAAGAGTGGTCTGATTTGCCAAATGGTGGGCGGGGGAGGGATTTGTAGCCATCCCAGAAGGGAGAATAGCAATGGTCCAAAACCCGGTCCCCTCGTGTGTTAAAACTAATGTGTTGGTGGTATTTTGGTGTGACTGATTTGAAACTGGCTTTATTAAAGTCCCCGGTCACAATGAACGCAGCCTCAGGGTGCGCGGTTTCCTGCTTGATTATAATCCTGTACAGTTCCTTGAGTGCCCGGTCTGTGTCGGCTTGTGGCGGGATGTACACAGCAGTGATAATGACCGCTGTGAATTCCCTCAGTAGCCAGAATGGTCGACACAGAAGCATGAGAAATTCCAGATCAGGAGAGCAGAAAGACTTGATAGTATGTACGTTCCTCTGATCACACCAGGATTTGTTGATCATAAAACATACACCACCACCTCTGCTTTTACCTGAGAGGTCTTTTGCTCTGTCCGCTCGGCGCACGGAGAACCCCGCGGGTTCAATGGCTGAATCTGGAATCTCAGCAGACATCCAAGTTTCTGTTAGGCAGATAATGCAGCAGTCCCTCGTCTCTCGTTGGAAAGAGATCCCCGCTTTCAGCTCGCAGAGCTTGTTATCCAGAGACTGAACATTTACTCTGATGAGAATGCCAGCTCTGTTTCCCCTTTTCCTCCTGCGTTTCCGTGGACAGGCAGCTCAGACAAAGGGCTCCGCTGGTGTGTTTGTAAACAACGGGTCGGCATTGAGGAATTTGAAGTCAGGTTTACGGTGTGTAATTGCTGAACCAATGTCCAAAAGTTTTTGTCTGTCGTAGACAATAAGGCAGACAACATCCAATACAAAAAACATAAGAATTGTAAACAAAACAAACAAAACACTACAATGTTGTGTCGGACCTCGCAACGCAGCAGCCATACTCGGCGCCATCTTGAGTCATCACCTTTACAAAATTGTTTCACGATTTTACACGAGTAAGAGTAACTATTATATTTTGACAAAATGTTATAATTTCATATGAGATAATCTAAAGGTAGAATCTATTAGAACTCATTTTATATCAACAGTGGCAGTTGTAGTTAAAGTTTCAAGATGTGTTTCAGCGAGTACTTATTTTTTCTTAAATATTATAATTTGTTATTATTTAAGACTAGCTACACTGACCTAACCATGGTAATGAGGAGCCTTTCCTCCTGTGTAATATGTATGTTCTGTTTGAATTATGTTTGAAATTAGGAAACAAACGGGGTAATAATGGGCTCATATAAGTAAATATGCTCTTCAATTTTTAAAAGGGGGGAGAGAAAACTTCCTGGTGCTTTTGTTTTTGACGTCAACAACAAAAATAATGTCACTTGATGCATGCATGTCCTTGTACTTGAAAACCATGAACAAAACTATGCAACATAAAAGGAAATGCGACCCAGGATACATTAAATACAGGTTAAGTTTTTCCTATGGTGTGTCGCCACTTGATTTCCAATGTAAAATCTGGGGCCTAAAGCAAAACCATTTGAGAACCACTGAGTTAAAGGTACAGACAGGTATATGTTAATTGTTAATAATCATAGGTCATTACTTTAAAACCTCACACAGCTGATGTTATTTTTCATTTAGTAGTTCATTTAACATGCTATGCAAACATGTAAACTAACATGCTTTAGTTATATAACATGTTATAGTTACATGCTGTTTTTTTATCATGTTTATAATTCGGTTTATTATTATATTCTGTTAGTTTTCTTATTTATTCTATTTTATTTATTTTCAAAAGGGATACTTTTTTTACACATACTTCCATTAAAAAAAAGAAAAAGATTTCAAGTTTCAATTATAATAAAGCGTTTGTTCAACCAAAAAAAAAAAAAAAAAAAAAAAAAAATGCTTTCCGTTTTCACTTCTTTAAGGGTCATTGTAACTGATAATATTAATTGTGTAATACCGTATACCATGAAACCTTGATATTTATCGTACTGTGGAAATCTCATACCGTTGCAACCCTAACCACTACACACCTGATAGTTGCAGGTGTAGCAGGTGTATTGGAAAAAACTTTGAAGAATACAAACAAGACAGAATCCTGCATGCTGCTCTTTTTTTTTTTAAACAATCTATCAGTTTACTGAAACAACGTTTTGGTCATGCGACCTTCTTCAAGTATCTTCAAGCCAAAGATGAATCACCTACAAATGTAAAATCTAGAGTGGCCAGTCAAAATTTGTTGCAAACACTCATGGCCAATTACACTATTGAAACAGGAGACAGTAGGACACTATGATTTCCACAATGTGGAATGCAAAAATAATAAAATTCAAATCGTTATATTGTGATGATTAAACCACAAAAGTCTGTGATTGAATGAAATATATATATACTGTATGTATATATATATATATATATATATACAGTATATTTACAGTCTGCATGTGCTGCACACTTAAATTAATGATCAAAATCCAAAATAAAAGATCAGTTTAACCAGACACGTGAAACTGAACAAATTGCGACAAAAATATATCACTACTATATAGTAAAATGTAATTTTCAATTTAGTAGTAGTAATAATAATTATTATTAATAATAATATATTAATAATAATTACATTATATTTAAGCAATATCTCACAAGCAAGAGTGCTTTTGTTCTGAATAATATATTTTATTAATGATTTCATTAATACTGTTTTTTGGATTTTGCTCTGAGGATCTTTATAATACAACTTCATTTGATAAAAATAATGCAATAGTATGTTGACAAGTAATTTTTCAGTTTTAATTTGATTAATTTAATTAGACAGTTTTTTGATGATAAAATTAAATTAAACATTAAAACACAGAATTCGAAATTATAAAATGAAAAACATGAAATTTGGGAAAAAATAAAACAGATTTTATTGGGCTCTATGCCAGCCAAACTTTTATACCATAAAATGACACACAGAGAGGAATTTGCCTGTGGATATTCCAAAATCAATATGTTCAGTATTCCATACAGATAAAATAAGAGGACATAATATGTACTCAATAGATAAAATAAAATATAATATAATAATTTTCATGTTATCAGCCACATCGACTGAGATATTGGGGTCTTACTAGTATAAAGAGAGAATATTTTGATGTTAGAGCTAACTGATCTCTAGTGGTGTTCCACTTGCCTTGCGGGTTGTTTGGAATGCAGTTTTCCATACTGGCAGCTGTTCAGAAAAGATGAATGAGAGAGAGATGATAATAAATGAAATTTATACAGTACAATTATTTTGTCACTTTTGTCATTTAGCCGTTCATGATCTCCCTGTCTTTTTCCTTTACTCTTACTCTCTCTCTGATCATTTGTCAATTTTATGGATGATTGAACAAAATTATAAATTTTTTCCCCATAACTCTCGCTGTAGCTCTTCACAGGTTAAATTCTGTTCAATTACCGCCCTTTTTCACATTTTCAGTCTTACAGTCTCCGTTTTTCCCCGGATGTCACACTGTGAATTGTTTGTTTATACGTTTACTCTCCCGCTGTCTCTCTCAGACAGGAAGCCTCAAGTTTTACCAGGTTTTACCAGTCCCTGACTGTGCATTCATTCACCGCATTCAGCCCTACAAACGCACACACACATGGAGTCCCCTAGAACAGCAGTGAAGCTAGTAGTCTACATGCAGAGTCAGTGACTCTGTGAATGTATATAACAGTGCTGATTAGGCCAGCGGGCCTCACACTCATACAGAACTGAGTTACGTAAATGGACGTTATTGCACAGTGAGATCAACCTCATACACACTAGCCATGCTGGGCTCCTTAGATGTCCTCTATAGCATCCTGATCCAGAAGGTATGCAGGCCAGTATCTTGCCTATTGTTTGATTGCCTTAGAAATGTTAAAGTAGTTTTCAGCTGATTATGATATTAGATCTTTGTTTTCTAGCGTGTACCAACTAATACCATATTCTTCATTATCCAATGTGGAGAGGACTATCGGAAAAAAAGACACAGTTTTCAGTTTCCTGAATCTTGCTGTGTTTATTGTCTGTGTTACTAGTCCTGACTTTTTTGATAAGCCATCAACTGATAAAAAATAAAATAAAAAATCATATAAAAATATAGCAAGCTGAAATATAGCTAGATTTAGCCTTTTAACTTAGCTTAATGCTATGCGTTTGATCTTTCTTTAACTACTTTACTGAGGTAAAGTTATTATACACAGAGGAAATGATAATTTGGTGGATGATTCAAATATTCAAGTTAGAGGTCAGCTGATAGTGGATTTTGCCAATACGATAACTAAGGTGGTGGAAAAGGCTGATAACTGATTAGTTGGCCAATAGTTTTTAAAATTGATTCATAGAATGTAAATAAAATAAAATAAAATCTTTCTTTACTATGGAGGGCAAAGACAAAGAGTCCAAAATTAATAAAATCCCAGATGCAGTTTTTTGTTCAACCAAATTCAAATAATAACCAGAACAAATGAAGATTTGGTGCATAACAAGGGACTTTTAAGTATAAACAAGCTTGAAACACACTGGGGACTCTTATTTTGAAATGAAGAAATTATGAAAAAAATTATCTGCAACTATCAACATGGATTTTTGCAGATAACTGATTGTTCCAAAAAGCAACTATAGGCACCGATTAATCGGTAAAACCTATATATCGGTCTACCTCTAGTTCAAGTATTACATGCAGGTAACATATTCTCTAATCAATTTATGTTATTGATGATAACTATTATTATTACAGGATGGTAATAATAATATGGACGCATGTGGACAATAAACGCTCAAATGTTCATGTACTCCATAAAGTGAACTATTTGGCATACGCTATATAGGGTATAGTAAATCAGTGACGAGAGTGGGTATTGGGTACAGATGTGATGTGAGTGCATCTTAATGAAGCAATAGGCTGTGCATTACAGTGATTTTACCCCAGTAAAGGGGTAATTTTGGATACAAAGCAATGGCAACGGCAATATGATATAATGTGTGTAATAACATAGTCAGTTACTCTAAGTAATACAGTTCATGAGCCCAACTGTAGTCCGTTTGTGGTTGCCTGAGGTAACATGGCACATTAATATAGAATTCATCTGATATTTGGTCACAGGTGTGCTTAATGGTTATTTTACAACTGCTTCTAACATATCTCATCCAGTCAGAATTTAGATCTGTTTTATGTCAGTTGAGTGTATCTTTGTATGGTAACGTTATTTGTCTCTAATGATGGTGATTCTGTCTGCGTGTTTATACTTGACCATCTTTCTTTTGTTGTGGTTTAGGATGTCGGTTGTGTGGTGCTCTGAATCTGATTGTGATGTGTATTTCTTACAGCTGATCGCTGTGTACGAGGAAAAGGAGGCCCAGCAGAGGGGTGCCATGAGTCCTGGGAATGGAACAGGGACAGGGAGCAGCATAACAGGACAGTCCAGCCCTGAACCCTATGACTCTGAACTCACCTGTTTCCAGCCAATCAAAGGAGGAGAAATCGAAGTCAACTCCTCTGCCCTCAAATCTAGTACGTATCCAATAGTACAAAGTGTTTCAAATCAAAGTATTTAGAGAGAAGGTAATGTATCAGCATTACAGAAACAGACTTGTGATCAAAGCTCTTTGTGTGGTT
This sequence comes from Myxocyprinus asiaticus, assembly GCF_019703515.2. Taxonomy (NCBI): domain Eukaryota; kingdom Metazoa; phylum Chordata; class Actinopteri; order Cypriniformes; family Catostomidae; genus Myxocyprinus; species Myxocyprinus asiaticus. The sequence goes on from NC_059353.1 coordinate 15,375,489, forward strand.
CTGAGTTAATGGTGAGTGAAATAATAGACTTTCACTATGAAAGACGATATTATATGGTATAATTGAGCCCTGTTTTAAGCTTGAAATGCTCTGACTCACTCATGTGGTCGTGAACAAATGAACGCTGTTCCCTGTGTTACAGCACTCTTTCATATTGAAAGGTAATATCACTTTTACAGTGCTCACCTTAAATGAATAGTTAACCAAAAATGAAAATTCTATCACAATTTACTCAGCCTCATGCCATTCCAAACCCATATAGTTTCTTATGTGGAACACAAAGATGAATTTTTAATGAATATCGCGGTCCGTCTTTTTTATATAAAAGTTTACAAAAGATAGTGACTCACTTTACCCAGAAGTATTATAATAGTAGCCCATGTGGCTTGTGCGTCATATTCAGAGTTATTTGAAAGTAAATGATAGGTTTTATTAAGAAATAACCCCAAATTTTAGTCATTTTTCAATGAAAAACAATTTTTTTAGCCAACCTCTCTGACTGATACCTTTAATAAAATTTGTCTGGAAAATTGTACAATGAGAAAATCATTACTGCTGAGAATTAAGAAAGTTTTCTATTGTGATATATCGCTTTTTTCATTTATTTTGTGAAGGACATTAGAGTTTAAACAGATCAGGACTTGAGGAGACTGTTTTTTTTTTTTTTTTCTTTTATTATTTTATTATTTTATATATTTACATACACTACCGCTCAAAAGTTTTGAAACACTTGACTGAAATGTTTCTCATAATCTTAAAAATCTTTTGATCTGAAGGCGTATGATTAAATGTTTGAAATTAGTTTTGTAGACAAAAATATAATTGTGCCACCATATTCATTTATTTCATTATAAAACTCAAATTTAATAAAAAAAAAAAAAAAAGAAAAAAACATTTTTGAAATTGATGACTTGGACCGAATAATAAAGAAAAGCAGCCAATAAGTGCCCAGCATATAGATGGGAACTCCTTCAATACTGTTTAAAAAGTATCCCAGGGTGATACCTCAAGAAGTTGGTTAAGAAAATGTCAAGAGTACATGTCTGCAAATTCTAAGCAAAGGGTGACTACTTTGAAGATGCTAAAATATAACACAGTTTTGATTTATTTTGGATTTTGTTTAGTCACAACATAATTCCCATAGTTCCATTGATGTTATTCCATAGTTTTGATGACTTTACTATTATTCTAAATGTGAAAAAAAAATTATAATAAAGAATGAGTAAGTGTTTCAAAACTTTTGACCGGTAGTTTATATATTTTTTTTAAATCTGGGCTTGTTTCACCTCTGCTTGATGTCATGCACACCTCCAGTACAGAAAACACACTCCTATTTCATCCAAATGTCAGAGAGTGCGTGTGATTTAGAACATGTTTACACACCAAAATTAAACCTTTGGTAAAATAAGCTAGGGAATTGTGTGTATATTTGTACGTAAGTGTGAGTTCTTTGTGTCTCCTTGTGAGTCTGGCCTGTTGTGTTTTAGGTTTCGTTGTAAAGATAGACATGTGGGCTTGTAATGTTCAGTGTGCTGGAAAAGTGGCTTTTTTTTCTCCTTGAGCCAGACATTTCTGGGAAGTGCTCGAGTTTCTGTGTCTCTACATCAAGGTGGAGATGTCAGTTAAATGAGTGATCTTTTCCTCTTTCATTCTCCATGCCTGTAAATATGCCGTTTGTCATGTCTGACATACATCTGAATCTGGATCATTTGTTAAGAAGGGAGATCACACGCACCTCTGTACACAGACACACACATAAAGTTTGTGTGGGGAAAGAAAGTGGTGAGCATTAGGGCTTGCAACTCTAAGCAGGCACACAGAACATACAGAATTTGCTCTTGTGTTCAAGAATGGAACCGAAGTGTAACCGAATGGAACAGATCTCATGGTTCTTGAGGTGCGTTTTAATGTACAAATTAACCAGAGACTCTAAGTGATGTAGATGCTTGGGGTTAAAAAGTCTGAATTAGCAATGACAATCAAATCTGGTATTCAAAATCGAAGTAAAACTGGCAATAAACAAAGGATTTAGGATTTTGAAAAAAATGAATAAATAATAAAGCACAGAAATTATATGAAGTATGATATTGCAAGACATTGACCACATAAACTCCTTTGTAAAAAAAAATAAAAAAAAAATGGCATATTTCCTTGCTTCCATTGAATCACAAAAGATGCTCTTTGGAACATTTTCAAATCATGCTGACATGGATCATCAGGCTTTGCACAATCTTGTAGAGCCCATGCCAGTTCGATTTAATGCATTCTTTAAAGCAAAAGGGCGACATACAAAATGCTGAGAAATTCTGAATTTTTTTTGCAAAATTTGTTACACTGATGATAATAATAATAATAATAATAATAATAATATATATTCGAATAATTTTACTATATTAAATTAAAAAACGGCTAAATACAATCATTTTTACTAGTGGTCTGAGACTTTTAGTCCCCACTGTCGATATTTTTTTCTCCAGTCTTTTTCTTGTTGTTGTTTCTTGAGTATGCTGCACAATTTAGGGTTTACAACCGGACACCGGCACGATATGAGCTTCCTCTAACACTGTAGCAGACATATACAGTATTACACTTCTTAATGTAAACATTCAATATGCTTGATGTCCTGTGCCTTGCTTTTTTGATTAGTCCTTTGTTTTAAAGCTTAACTCTATGGACCCGTCGGTGGGTCCAAAGTGGGGGCACTATATCGCGAAAAAAGTTTACGCTTAAAATGTAAAATTCTCCGTATACATAAGTCAGGCAAATGAGGTATCATTTGAAAGCTTAGAATCTGAACTTTTCAGGGATAACCATCACTTCTGCAAATAACAAAATAAGGCTTCAACACATTAAAATTAGCGCCCCCTAGAGGTGGAGTGGTGGTGGCGTAGTGGACTAAAGCACTGAACTGGTAAGCAAAAGGTTGTTGGTTCAATCCCCACAGCCACCACCATTGTGTCCTTGAGCAAGGCACTTAACTCCAGGTTGCTCCAGGAGGATTTTCCCTGTAAGAAGGTCACTGTAAGTTGCTTTGGATAAAAGCGTCGCCAAATGCATAAATGTAAATGTAGAGGTAATGGGGTACAAATATTTATATGAAAATAAATAAATAAATCAAATGAAAGTTATCATTCTCAGTAATGTGACTGTACATTAATTTTGTTGCCTTAATACCACAGTTCGAAAGATGTTTAAAGAATCATAAGGTGAAATATGATTTCTGTAAGTCATCAAATTCAAACATCTTTTTTATTCTCCGATAACTTCTGCTGTAAGCCCCAAGCAGCCAAAAATTGTATATCTGCTTATATACAAGGGAGTAAAAGGGAGTTTTCTATAAAATTAGCCATTTTGTACTTGTCTGTGAGCTTGCTTGGCTGAATAATCCAATGTTATATCTTAGATGTCCAGAACAAAATATGGCATCCAAAAGGAAAAGCATGCAAAACAAATAATCAGAAAAATATGTTTTCGACTATTGATGATAAAATGTTATATATCATCACAAATGGGAGGATCTCCGCTTTAGATTGAGCTTTTAGGCCACTCAGAGGCAGAGATATTCAATGAAACAACGAGGGTGGTGCTTGAACTGAAAATTAGAATCAGTGTCTAAGGACGAGCATATGTGTGAGGGCTTAAATGCGTTAGAGCGCCACCTATGTTTCAGATCTGTATGTTATGATGGAATGTGATTGAGAAAAAAAAATTCTAGTGCTTGCTGCCATCTAATGGAATAAAATGAGACTTTTCAACTTGAGGTAGAATGAACAGAACCAGAATTACATGTTTACAAAGTTAAGTTTATCAAAAGATTATAAACACATACAATATTATTTATGAATAATTGGAGTCTTTTTTGGGGGGGAGGGTTCTTTGAAAAATGAGACCAATTTTTTCAGTTAGTCCACAGTATGTGTGAATGGTGAGCTTTTAAATTTGAGTGTGAAAAATTGTGGGCGTTTAAGGGGTTAGTGTGAGTTTTTTAGTAGTTTTTGTTTTTGTTTTGTTTTAATGCAGCATTCTGTCTTAAAAACACAAGACTCGGAAACAACAGCAAGACACAAATCAAGACATTCGCTAATGCATGTGTGCGTACATCAACAATTAAAGTGCCTATAAAATGCATTTGTACTCTAAAATTGCATTTTTGTCAAGACTCAGCCCTGCAAAAATTTGTCATAAAATTATTTTTTTTAAAAACACCTTCCAACTCTGCTGATAAAAGCATATTAAACCAGTCCTTGACATCTGGTCTTCCAGCCTGGCCATGCTGGTTAAGTTGTTCTGTTTTGCTGGTTTTAAAGGGATTTTCGGCACTTTTCAGCTACTGTAGTCGACCAACTAAACAACAGCTTTGCCAGGCTGGGAGGCCAGCTAAGACCACCAAACCACATTAGGCTGATTTAAGCGGCTTTATTCAGCAGGCAAAACACAGACACACACCCTGGTATTTCCCTAAATACCCAGCGTATGGCCCGACCTGCCTCTCTAAGTGGATTATTCCTCCAATCCAAATGAATGCTCAGCATTCAGCCATCCATGAACACAGGAAGAATACACGTCTTTACAATCCAATCAGCCACCTTTCATTTAGTTATATGATGACCTGTGAAATCCAGCAATGAGAGCAGAACTTTAATTCTATTTTATGCTCTATAGGTTTGTTTTATTACCACAATTAGTTCTCAAAGCAGAAAGGCAAAAAAAAAAAAAAAAAAAAAGAAATTAATTTCATCTTTTGAAAAGATTGCTCACTGACTGTTCAGGGCAGACCAGGGAGGGGTGAATTTAAAATAGTTTAGCTCCACAAGGCAAGAAACGTACTCCACAGAAGTATAACGCTTCTAGCTAGTTGTATGTTTGCTGGGTATTGGTGGACTTTTTGGGGCCAAAAGCGGCTGTTGAGTTGATGTGTATGTGAACTCATGGATCATTTTAATTTGATTTGACAGGATGTTGTTTTGTCACTTTGGGCTGTTTAACACACATATGTTTGCACTAGTGATGTGTGCTTTGATAAGCTCATGCCCAGAGGTCTGTTGAGACCAGCAGTGTCATCTGGAGTGTGTCGGGGAGTAGACACACATTCCCCACATACTCTCATCTTGAGTACTTTATAGTGTGCTGTTGATGCAGTGTAGTTTGGTAAAAGCCAGCAGCTCTGGTCTCTGCTGAGGCTGTATACATTTCAGCCCATTTTTTTGGCAAGCACTGTGGCCATACTTGACTATTGCTTGAACCATACAACTATCATGAATACTAATATTGGTATTAGCAGACATGCTAGAATATAATACATTCATTTATTTGTTGTTTATTTTGTTCTCAGAAGCAAAGCACAATGCGTCACAGCATAATTTCTGTGGGTGACTCTCATGAAAACATGTCCACGCCATATTTCATTCCTCCTTTTTGAGGCAATTTGGGATGATTTTTCCATTGTGGTGTTATTTTCTTTGCAATTTATCATAGTTTTCCCCTAAATTCTTATATAAGGAATAGTTCACCCAAAAATGAAAATTCTCTCATCATTTACTCACGCTTATGCCCTCTAAAACTCGTGTGACGTTCTTTCTTCTGTGGAACACAGACTTTTTTGATGGAAATATGATAGGACTTAGGGGTGTAAAAAAATATTGTATTGTATTATATTGTACGATACAACGCTCACTATATAATACCATATGTATCGTACGATACATAAACAAATATATTATAGTGTATTTAAAACCAAGCAGCGCAATATTGAGAGCTGCGGAACAGTCTCCTCCCCGGAGAGGCAGCTCTGAGCACTCACAGGAAAGCAGAGCAACACAGTTCCAGTACATAGGCGAGACGATCGATGGCAAATGGCAAGTAGATTGTACTGTAATGGTACAGCTTGTCAAATTTGCCATACAACGGTGTCATGTCCTGGTGCTACAGTACATTAAACATGTGGTTTTATTTACACTGACATCACTGCGCAAATTGGTGGATTTGTGAGGCAGAAACAGCAGCAGTAAGTTTAACAGCTGCCTCTCCCAGCCGACACTGAGCGTGATATGTACAGCAAGATGCTCATAAGATATGAGTTATCAAAAACTATCAAAAAAACAGCTTATTAAAAAAGACGACAGCGTAAGAAACCCTCGATTACATGAGACTTATAATTATCTGCTTTTGAGTTCGAATTTGTTAACAGCTTTGAAAACAACATTTGCGCACATGTTATAAGCCGGTAATAACGGCGCTAAAATTTACATGCAAAGTGAAGCGGGGAAGAGGGCAAAAAAAAATTAAGTGTGCCGTTCGGCTTTTGCTCAAGCCGCGAAATAATATTGGATTATGTAGGCTGCATATATCGTAAAACCAGAGGTCAGGTTCCTCTCTGTTTTGTGTTTTTCACCACTAAATAACATTGAAAGCGTTTTGTCCTTGCTACAGTCACTTCAGCTTGTTCACAGGGGGCTTTCAGACAAGGAATGGTTTTCTATAAAGCTGCTTTGAAACTATACGTATTGTGAATAGTGCTATACAAATATAAATGAGTGTAGACGAACTTATGTTCTCAAGAAAACATGAAAATTGTGAGTTCATATTAGTTTTTCTCAACAATCAAACAAAATAAATGCAGTGCTGTTGTTTAAGTTACTTTCCAGGGTCAGACACTTTTGTGGCATTTATGTCGAATTCTTGAGTAAGTTTGAGCGAAACATTTGTGGGTGCTCGTATCATATTGTATCATATCGTATCTTGAAATTTGTGTATCGTTACATGCCTAGGAATCAGTAGGTCAGTGGGTTCAAACACTTTCAACACTTTCAGGGGTAATCCATATGACTCAAGTGGTCTTAATAATTTTTTTAAATTATATAAATATAAGCTGCTATGTACAGGCCTAATGTTTAAAGAATATATTATTTTTTGCACCACAGTGATGAGAATAAATATACTTATTTTTTTGCATTACAATCATATGCAATGGGGGGAGGGGGGCTCATTCTATAAACATGTTCTTGACATGTTTTGTGATATTTATCCCTTCGCTGTGTGTTTATACAAACATATTTTTAAAGAACCAAACTTTGTGCTTTCAGGCACCCTTTTAAAATATACATTTTCTCACTTTCTTGTCACTTTGCAGCTCCAAAAACAAATATCATAGTTCTTATTGGAAATCACAAAATCAAGCCATCCCTCAAAACAAACCTACAGCTGATATCAGTTAGCTTGACAGAAGTAAAGCAACCAGTCTCCAGAGCTTTAAAAGGTATTTAAAAAGGACTAGTTCAACCTAAAATTACAATTCTATCATCATTTACACACTATGTCATGTCGTCCCATACTATGACTTTCTTTCTTCCTTTTTCAACATCCAAAAAGAGATGTCTAGTGGAATTTCCAAGCTGTTCTTTTCAATACATTCAATGTCAGTAGTGATAAGTGACTGTAAAGTTCACAAATTAACAAAAAATCGTATTTTATGGGTTCATAAGACATTAAATATAGCATATGAGTTGTATGTGTTACTTTTTATGATGTTTTTATGTTCAGATTGGAGCTTGACAGCCAGTAGTCACTGTAAGCTATCATTTTATGGAAAGGAATAGTTTGGCCATTCTTCATAAAATAACTCCTTTTAGGTTCTATGGTAGAAAGACAACCACATGGGTTTGGAATGTTTGTAAATGATGACATAATTTTAATGTTTAAGTTAACTATTCTTTCAGTTGTTTTGCTCAACTGCTACAAGGCTCTATAAGTACCACAGTGAGCATAGGTCTAAATGCAGCCCTTCATTGATCTTCTTTTATAAAGGGACACTGTTTTATTACTGCAAACATCATTCTGGTTGTTTCACATCTATTCAAGTGTTTTCTATTGAGACGTGAGCTCCTGTTGGGAGGGAGAGGTTGTGTCTTTGTGTGTGAATAAATACTCACACACATTTAAACATGCAGTACTTTTGTTATTTGGCACCCATATGCTTGAGTTAAAACCCAAGAAAGACAGTTAAAAGACTTTAATTAGTTTGTCACACTGGAGCAGCCATTAGACAGTTCTCATCACTCATTGGGCTCACATTTAACATTAAGTTGGAGAAACGCTACAATTGCTCGTCATTTTTCAGTTGGAAATAATTGGGATGTGAAAATTGGAAAAGCTTCTCATTTTGAGAGGAAGTGACATTGTTGGGCTCCTGAATAATTACTAGCACAGTCCTCAGTTTATGTGCAATCCTGCACAGCTGAAAAGATGTTTGAATCATCCTTATAAGCAGTTTTCTTTTTTTATGACTATTGTTGGAACTTTTTTTTTTTGCACATCACTTTTTGAAGTTTGGGAGTAAAACTGTAGCTTGGGTAACATGTTGGAAAACTACATACAACATAATTCCCATACTTCCAGTTGTGTTATTTCATAGTTTTGATGTTTTTGCTATTATTTTAAAATGTGTTAAAGATGGTGGTGCACCATTCAAGAAATTTGAAGCCAATACCAATCAACGATATTTTAACACTGTGATCCGCCAATACTAATCCGATCACTGATATTTATTTTTAAAGTACCCCTTGACACACTTTTATAATTTATATGCAGCAGTTATATGTTTATGCCCCACACAGAGTTCCTGCTAAGAAATCTTTGTGCCATCCAACGTGTCTGGGAATTATAATGTTTGCCGGACAAATTGGAAAAAACACGGTCATCTCATTTTGGTGTTTATTTCTTTTTGTAATTAACATTTTTATTGATTCAAAGAGAAAAACACAACACATACACACCGAATCATCATTTCACTTTTAACCCCCACTAATATCCCTCCCCAAACACCAACCCCACCCTAACCCCAACGAACACCCCTGTGGTCACATAAAATAATACACACACACAAACAAACAAACCAAAAAAATAAATAAATAAGCAATAAAATATATAATAAACATACATAATTAAACTAAACTTCTCTCTCCTCATCCCTTCCCTGAGAGTCCCCAAAAACCGCCAAATAACTACCCCACTTTCTGAAAAACAACTCCCCAAACCCCAGCCTTCTACCTACCATCTCCTCAAAAGCTGCCACCCTCCCCATCTCTGCACACCACTCTGGAAATGGTGGCGCTCCATCTGACTTCCAACCCCTTAAAATAATTTGTCTGCCAATCATAATACTAGTCAGAACCCAATTTTTTATATATTTGTCCCTCAAATTTATGACTGCCCCATCGCCCAAAATACAAAGTCTGGAGCAAAGTAAAATTTGACTGCCCAAAACGTTACACAAATAACTCTGAACCTTCAACCAAAAATCTTGGACCTTAACACACCCGCAAAAGACATGGGTTGTGTCTCCAACTTCTGATTGGCATTGCCAGCAGGTGAGTGTGTCTTTAAGGCCAAGCTTATATAATCTAGAGGAAGTCCAATAAAATCTATGTAAAATCTTAAATTGCATAAGGCGAACCCATGCCTCTAGATGCAGACTTCACATATTTTTAAATCCTAGTCCATACTCATTCCTCCAATTACAAGTTCAAATCTTTCTTCCATAATCTCTTGATAGAAGTTAAAGCGCCATCCCCCAAACTCTGAATTAGCAGGGAGTGATACACTGATGCCTCGTGACCTTTTCCAAAAGCAGTAATCACCTCTCCCAAAGTATCTGCCGCTTTAGGGGTGTGTGTGCTACTCCCAAAAACAATACAGAGCAGGTGGTGCAGCTGTAAATACCTATAAAAATGAGATCTGGGAATTCCAAAATGATGAACCAAATTTTCAAAGGATCTCAACACTCTGCTCTCATACAGGTCACCAAGTGTAGTAACCCCCCTCACAATCCACTCTGACCAACAAAAAGGGGACTTATTCATATGTAATTTATTGAATTTAGGACCCCCAAGAACCACCTTAAGTGCCTGCAAAGCCATGCCATTGGTTTCAGCCTTTAACATTTGTTGGAATTCAGGATTTTGCAAAAGGGATACATTAAAGCACCAACTATATGATTTATTTTTATCCATATGTGGCAACACCTCTAAACTCACCAGGGCATGATCTGAGACTAAGATGTTTCCAATTGAACAATCAACAACAGATGAAATGATTATTCTAGAATAAATCTTATGGACTGATGACAAAAATGTATAGTCCCTACCAGGTGGGTTCAGAAGTCTCCAAAACATCTGTAAGACCAAGATTTTACACATCCTGTGAAGCACCAATGTTGCTCTAGGGAACTTACACACTTTTGCTTTATTGTGATCAAAGACTGAGTCCATCAATAGATTAAAGTCTCCTCCCAATATTATATCGTGAGGGGTACCAGCAGCTTGCAACATCCTTTCAAGATCTATACAAAAGCCCTGATCATCAGCGTTAGGTGCGTAAATATTAGTCAAAATCAACCTTTGCCCCTGAAATTATGCTAAAACAATAATGACTCTTTGAGCCAGCACTAAAGAAAACATGTCCACTCCCCAAACTTTTCAGCTTCCTGCGGGGAAAGATATATTTCTTGAAGAAACACTATATCATATTTCTTACGTTTAAGAAAATAAATAACCTTCCTTCTTTTTATGGGGTGCCCCTACCCATTCACATTCCACGCGGAGAGAGATAATCCACTCATACTAGCATTTGACATTTTGACATATTAGAAAAAATAGATTGTGTGTCAAAAATAAAATTATAAAGACCACATTCCCCATTAGTGCAACAATCAAACCTCAAATTCCCCCAGAAAACAAAAAAGAAAAATGTGCGCATTAACCCCGAGCACGACAGTGCCAACCGGTGTCCATCCCTCTAAACTCATAAAGTCCATGTACACCTACGAGAGTCCCCGCGACAACTTTGCCATTGGATTGCTCAAGTCTGGTGCTTCTGTACAAATTTTGTGAGACAGAATTACATAACAGAAAATAATCTATAAAACAAACTCCAGCCAATAGGCAGAATAAACACAAAGAACATGTAGATTTATTCACAAAACTGTATCGAAGGTGTGTTCCTCCAGCACATAAAAAAAAGACAGGGGTGATGAAGCATTATTCACATCAGATGAACGAGGCTTATTAATTTTGCACCTCTTCTCACTCTCCTGCCCAACTCCCGTCGTGAGCCTGGCTGAAGGGTGGGCCTAAGAGGCGGGGCGACGATGACGAGCCGGAGGGGCAGATCATTCTTCCACAATACGTATAAAGCTGTTCAGTTCCTCGGACAGACAAACGAATGTTCAGTGAACCGGCTGTTCATGAGTGCAGCAGATGACGTAAACCTTCCAATATCCTGCATAAAATACTCCACCAAAGAACTCCAGCCAATAGGAGGCATAAGCACAAAGAATGAGCAGTTTCATCCACAACTGTCCCGAAGGAGTGTTATTCCACAAAACAAACTCCAGCCACTAGGCGGAACCAGCACAAAAAGAAACATAAAAGGCGCCCAGCTTCCTCGGACAGTCAAGTGTATGTTCAGCGAGACAGCTTGGAGGCACGTGAGAAACACACCATGACTTCCTCAGTCCATTGATTTTATGAAAGACATCACTAGTTGTGGGCATGTAAATATTTTGCGGCCATCCTTAGTATCTATTCTCAAATTTGCCAGGAACTTCATTATAAATGCGACCCTTCGTCGATGCAAAAGTTTCTTGGAGTGTTATTCCACAAAACAAACTCCAGCTGCTAGGTGGAACCAACACAAAAATAAACAAAAATGGCGCCCAGCTTCCTCAGACAGCCAAGTGTATGTACAGTGAGACAGCACACTTGGAGAGTTTCTTGCGTTCCTTGAATCGATCGCGTTTCTCTCTTGTTGAATTCGCAAAGTCTGGGAACAAGAAAATGCTGTGATTTTTCAAAAGCTTTCCTTTGCTCCTCGCCTTGGGCAACACAAGATCTTTATCAGATGATCTCAGAAATTTGGCCAGAATTTATCGGGGCCTGTCTCCCTCAGCCGATCTACGAGCCGGAACCCTGTGAGCTCGCTTGATTTCCAACTTATGGCCTGTTATGTCGAGCAGACTCGGGAAGAGCTCGTTGAGGAATTTCACTATATCTCGGCCTTCTTCATGCTCAGGAATTCCAACAATTCTGACGTTATTTCGCCGGCTACGATTCTCCAAATCCTCCAGTTTTTCCAAAACGCTTTGCAAATCTACTTTGGTCGCTAGCGGATTAGCAGCTAATTCCATCTCCGATGACTCCAGATAATCGATCTGTCTCTCGATGTCACTGATTCTTGTAACCAACTCAGAGAATTTCGTTTCCATCATAGTAAACAATCAATGTATTACAGCAAGATCCTCTAAGTCCGCAGACTTTCGACAGCATCACAGACATGCTCGGCAGCTGCCGTTGGATTTCTCCCGCTGCACTGTCCAAACCAAGTCCCTGGTCTGCGGGCCCGTCCGAGGCACCAGCTTGAGCACGTAAGTGTCTTTTAATATCTCCAGAGCCTGAGGATTTTGAATTCTTTGCCATGTTGACTTCAAAGAACAGATATGTAGCAGGGTGTATTGAATCTCACCGGTTTATGACATAAAAATCATAAAAAATTAGCAAAGTGCGCAGAGCTCGTCGTTTACACATCCGCATAGCGTCATGTGACCTCCCCTCATTTCGATGTTATATTTTGCGCTGTAACGTGATGGACTATGCATAATAAGCTATATGATAATGACACAGTCAAGTAAAATGAACAATAAATGTTAGTTAATTATAGCAGCTTTTCCATAAATAATAATACAAAAAATAAAAATAAAAAATGGCATTCATGGAATTAGCATCTAATAAAAAAAAAATCCATTCAAAACAGAAACAGAGGACAAAGCAAAAAGCTAAACTGCAGTTTGCCACAGGTTTACATTCACGAAGAAATATTAAAATAACAAAAATCGTTAAGTTGTTATATCATATAATTCCTCACCTTGCCTCATTTCTTTCTCTTTACTTTTATGACTGTTTTCCTTGTAGCACAAAAGTGTTTTGCTGCCGATGTGAAGTCCTCCAGAAGACGGCAACTCAAGGCTATTTAATGCGTTTCTGAAGTGAGAAACTTCTCACTGCGGGCATGTGAGACTGGAATAACGCAGGCTACTTTTGCCACACTGTAAAATGACATTACATTTACATTAATTGTAAAATTCTAACATTTATTTGAATTAAAAACAGTTATATATAGTTCTGTTGTCACTTTCAAATATTATTGTGACATACTGCCAGCCATTAAACACAATAAGAGCATCACACACAGCTGAGATATGTTCAAAAATAAGAAATATATCCACTACAAGTTCCAAACTGCTCCCGTGAGAAATCATTAGTATTTGATTTGTTTACAGTCTTTAGCATTTTGTTGTAACATGAATTACTAATTATAAGGCAACTGCTCGAAGATGCGGTGCCGTTATTGAAAGTTTTAAGTAACTGCTGTTATTAGTGGTATTGTGACAAATCTCTGATTTAAATCAGGGTTCTCACAAAATAGCGCTGGGATTAGTGACTGATTAGAGATTGAGAGCACCTGGAGATTGCACAAGTTGGAAAGTGAAACAGAGTACGCACAATCGCTCAAACTATCTCTATCGCTTCACATACTGTTTGACTGTTGCCACTCATGTTTTTACATCCGTTTGCACTATCGTTGTCCTCTGTCTTTAAGGGTACATTCCATTTTTAAGTGCTCATCCCTATGCCCTATTCCCTTCGAAGACTTTACCATCCACTGTGAGAGCTTTGGATGGCTGAAAGGTATGGGGCTCAATAATAACGTTTATTGAGAACTCACCTTTTTTGTCATTTTTATTGGAAATTCCATTTGAAGCAATCTTACAGCATGGCTATCATGAGTGTTCTCACTTTGAAGTGCCCTTTGGGGGTGGATTTAACCTGTTTTGAAGGCAGGGTAACTGTACAGCGAGTCATAATTACTACCGTAATGACTCTTGAAAACAGGCAGCTTAATATTCATGCACGTGTAATTGCCAACAACTCACCCTTCAATGGCCACAATGTCATGCTTCGAGGGCTAAGAAAGTGGTCATTCATTGGAATAGTGCATGTGTGCTTGTTGCTATTTAAAAAAAAAAAAGATCAGCCTTTAATGTATGCATGATCGCCGATCACAGATTTAAGACGACAATCAGTGCATCCCTAGGTAAAGAATATCTCCTTTTTTTATGATAACATTTTCTATCAGGAAGACTTGCAGACTTGAGTGAAATTTAAGATGACATTTATTTGATGAATATAGAACAGAAATGAAGTTGTACTCGGAACCGTCATATCCTGCCAGAGATAGGAGGCAGGGGCGAGGAGCCTAACCCTGTGCAGGACGAGACTCGACTGGTGATGGTGGGGTGGTGGAGGTTGCCGTGTTAGCACAACTAGCTAATGGTGCGATGATGTACAGCTGCTAGTCTTCCCACTAGAATTACGCTGCGCTTACATTTCTATCAGGAAGTCTTGCAGACTTGAGTGAAATTTAAGATGACATTTATTGATGAATATAGAACAGAAATGTAATGTCTCTCTTTGGCGTAAGCCCCGTCTGGCGGTCCGAAGAAGTTGTACTCGGAACCGTCATATCCTGCCAGAGATAGGAGGCAGGGGCGAGGAACCTACCCCTGTGCAGGACGAGACTCGACTGGTGATGGTGGGGTGGTGGAGGTTGCCGTGTTAGCACAACTAGCTAATGGTGCGATGATGTACAGCTGCTAGCCTTCCCGCTAGAACTACGCTGCGCTTACATTTCTTTTAGAGCTGAACCATCCGTTTAATTGAAAACACAGTGATAAACAGTAGTATTTAATACTGTAATATATACTATATAAATGCAGCATGTGGCCTTCTGACACCATGTTTGAATGACGACTCCAACAAATTGTTTTTTGTAACTTGTTCATTGATACATTGAAACATCCCAATTAACTGATCTGCTAAAAAGAATCAGACTTCTCAGTTTTACAAATCAGCTTGGATTCTTTATTTTAAACTCTTTACAAGACCATTCCCTACTTTATTTTTAGACTGATGTCTCAATCCTTTTTTAGGCTTCTCCATGTTTTTCTCATCGACATTATCTCTAACCTTAGGGTTTTTTGTTGGATGTTGGACTGTGAGTAACGTGTCCCTCAGGAGCTGTCATTGTAAATTACCTCTGTCACACTCAACCTTTCCCCATTGACCGTGTACATAGGTCTCTCTCTTCCATCCTGACCTTGCAGTCTGCTGAAGTACCGGCACTGATGGCCAGTGTAAACATCTCCGGCGCAATCTCTCGCCTAATCCAAAACAGGCCACATGGCAGCAGAGTGTCTAACGTAGCATTTGTCATGCTGTCAGGCGTGAGATGGGACAGAGAGAGCGAGGGATGAGAGGAGAGAAAGCAGGGATGTGGTGGAAAGAAATAGGACAGCATAAAAGAGAAAGAGACAGCAGGAGAGAGAGTGGCTGATTGTGATTTAGGACAAGACAGATGAAGGAGTAAGGAAGTGCATGCTTTAGCTCAGAGGGCTCTTTTCACTGCAGGGTTTCTGGCAAGTGTCACCTGAGGCCTGGTGGTTAATATCAGTGTTCGGCCTGCATGAGGAAGTCTGGCAGAGAGGTTATCTTTAACACAGCCAAACCTGTACACTTTTATCACCCCTGACATGTTTATGAATTGTTCCATGACATAACTGTAAACTCCCACAGTTCCGGAGGCTCTATGAAAGTGTGCAGAATTCTTCCAAAACCCGATGTAGTCAGCTACACAAAGGCCCGAAACATACTCTATACAAGTACATGAACGCAAACGTTTCTAGCTACACAAGCTTGATTATATACGTTATATTTTTTTAAATGTGTAAGACTGCAATTCAGTAACGCAACACAAGTATGCATTTCACTCTAAGTGTTACCACAAGTGACGGTCTTCTTTTAAAGTGAGTCTTCTCTTTCGGATCAACTATTCTCATTGTGGAGCATCAGTTAAAAGAGAATCCTGCTGAGCGATTTAGTTAAAGTTGCTATATTTATAGCTAGCAAGCTGAATGATAACACCCCTGGTTTATTGGCACAGTCATTTGAAGGTAACTCTATTGCCCACCTGAGTACTGAGGATTGTTACTGCCACAACACGCAAGAATGCACATTAAAGAGGTGATAGACATGCCTTTTTTAAATTATTTAAATATGCTCCTTGAGGTTCACTTATAATATTAGTGAAGTTTTTTGCACAAAAGACACTCATATGTTTGTAAAACATGATAATTTCCCCCTTATTCTGACCCTTTGTCAGAAATGCTCTGTTTTGGTGCTGCCTCTCCTTTAAGACTTGACAGTACACACTTGCTGTTATGATTGGCTTTCTGCTCTTGACTGTCCTGCTCTCTTCTTGCCATCTCACTGCTCACCTCTACTGGGCGGGCTATGGAAGTGATATGGTAAAGTAGGTGTCAATGTGTTGTTGTGGAGGTGGTCAGATGCAAATGTCTACCACAGTGTAACCACAATGTGGAGGATTTTTTTTTTTTTTTTTTTTAATGAAATGTATTTATTGATTCATCTGTTTAATAAAGAAAAGCAAAACATATACAAACAGAATAAATACTTAACACCCCCTCCCACCCCAACAACACTGCAGTGGTCACATTATAGACGCACAAAAAAAAATATGTGTATATATATATATATATATATATATATATATATATATATATATATATATATATTATAATAATCACACATTAACCACTACACCTCTTTCTTCACTTTCCCTCCCTGAGAGCCCTCCAAAAACGGCAGATATTTGCCCCATTTCCCCACAAACAAGTCTTAATTCCTCAGTCTTCTGGATGACCCCTCTTCAAAAGCTACCATCCTCCCCATGTCACCCAGCACCACTCCTGAAATGGGGGCGCTCCAACCGACTTCCATCCAAAACAACCTGTCTGGCGATCATGATGCTGGTTAGGACCCGATTTTTTTATGTGCTTATTCTCTATATTGATGACCACCCCATTGCCTAAAATACAGAGTCAGGAGCAAAATAAAATTTGAGTGCCCAATACATTACACATAAAAGTCTGAACCTTCAATCAAAATTCTTGGATCTTAACACCCCAGCCCAAAAGATATGGTTTGTGTCTCCAGCTTCTGACTGACATCGCCAGCAGGTGGGTGTATCTTTAAGACCAAGCCTATACAATCTAGAGGGGGTCCAATAGAATCTATGTGAAATCTTGAATTGCATAAGGTTAGATGCAGATCTAGATGCAGACTTGATGTTTTTTTAGAATCCTAGCCCACAGTCCCTCCTCCAATACCAAGTTTAGATCTTTCTCCCATAATCTCTTGATAGAAGTTAAAGGTCCGTCCTCCAGACTCTGAATTAGCAGGGAGTAATACACTGACGCCTTATGACCTTTTCCAAAAGCAGTAATCACCTCTCCTGGAGTATCTGTCGCTTTAGGGGGGTGTAAACTACTCCCAAAAACAGTACAGAGCATGTGGCACAGCTGTAAATACCTATAGAACTGAGATCTGGGAATCCCAAAATGATGAACCAAATTTTCAAAAGATCTCAACACTACACTCTCATATAGGTCACTGAGTGTAGTAACCCCCCTCACAATCCACTCTGACCAGCAAAAAGGGGACTTATTAATACATAATTTGGGGTTCAGCCATATGCTCGAGGCAACATTTAAATAAATGTCAGAATTAAACACTCTGGACCCTTTTGTCCACACCGAGTGCAAATGCGAGATAACGGGGTGTAACTTAAACTTCTCCGATTAGTAACTTTGCAATGGCGAAATAGATGCAAGAACTTCCTGTTCAATACAAAACTAGGGAGGGGCTCTCTCAGGTGGAAGTGGCCAATGAGCCAATGTCTGAGGCCAAATGCATAATAAAACAAAATTTTGGGTAGGCCTTGCCCACCTTTTTCAATCAGCCTATGTAACTTATTAAAATGTAATCTAGGACACTTACCATTCCAAATGAAGGACTTCGCTATGCTATCAAATTGCTTGAAATAAGAGAGGTGGACATCTACAGGGAGTGGTAGCAGGCAGTTAAATTTTGGAATAAAATTCATTTTAATAACATTAACCTTCCCAATCATAGATAAATGTAATGATGCCGACCATTTAGTTAGAGTAAATTTTGACCCCTTAATATAAAGGTTTTCGAGTGATGTGGGCATAAACCTAAAGGGGTCAAAATGAACTCTAACTAAATCAGACAAATTTGCTTGGAATAAAATGCCCAAATATTTAATGCCCTGTTTGGGCCACTGGAAGGCGCCTGGCTGAAAAGCCGTTACTGGGCAGTACGCTGTCAGAGACAAAGCTTTGGATTTAGACCAATTGACACTGTATCCTGAGAACTTAGAAAAGGAATTCATAATTCTGTGGAGGCAAGGCATAGATCCAATGGGGTCAGAGATTAATAATAAAATATCATCAGCGTAAAGCAAAAGCTTATGCGCCATACCTCCCGCCACCACCCCTGGAAAAATCATCTTCCCTTCTTATCGAGGCTGCTAATGGTTCCAGGGCAAGACAGAACAATAATGTGGAAAGAGGGCAACCCTTTCGGGTGCCCCAATCCAGAGTAAAATAATCTGAAATTAATCCATTTGTTTGTACCGCCACTACCGGGTGTCTATAAAGTAACTTAATCCATCCAGTAAAAGTATTTCCAAACCTGTATATTTCCAAAATCTTAAAGATAATCCCATTCTACCATATCAAATGCCTTTTCTGCATCAAGTGATATGGCAGCGACCGGAGCCTGATCATTCGCCACTGACCACATGATATTGATGAAATGCCTTATGTTATCAGAAGAGCTGCGGCCCCGAATAAACCCCACCTGATGTATATGTATAAGAGATGTCATAACTTTACTTAATCGGTTAGCCAGAATTTTTGACAATATTTTTACGTCTAGCTGGATCATGGAATTTGGACGGTAACTCTTACATTCGCTTGGATCTTTGTCCTTTTTAAGAATCAGACTGATCCAGGCTTGTGTCATGGTTGGCAGAAGCTTTCCGTTCTTTAATGATTCTGTATAAACTTCTAACAAAAGTGGAGCCAATTCTGTAGCATAAGATTAAAAAAAATTCAGTGGCAAAGTCGTCTGGCCCCGGAGCCTTGCCTGTAGGCAAGGCCTTAATTACCTCGCCAAGCTCCTCCAAGTTTATCTCATCATCAAGAGAATTTTTTTGCTCAGCCATCAGTTTGAGTTCTAATGGTTCCACAAAATTTCTTATATCTTCATCAGTAGACGAAGATGTGGAGCTATAGAGATCAAGATAAAACTCTTTAAAAGCATTATTAATATTAATGGCCGAGGTAAATATTTCACCACCAGCAGATTTCACTGAGGGACTGGTAGAAAAAGACTCTCTCTGCTTTATATATCTAGCCCAGGAGTAGGCAACATTTGTTTCCAGAGGGCCATACTGACTTAGATAAAATAAGCGAAGGGCCACATATTGGACAATTGAATTGAAAAGTGTTTCAGTCATGTTAAACTACATGAATTTGGTAGAAATGACAGATTGCTTTACAATACGCTATTTGCCAGCCCAGAAGGCCTGGGTCGTTGTTTCAAAAAATAAGAACTTTCTCTTAGAAAATGTTGACTTTTTTTACATCTGTAAAGTAGTTACTTTACTCAAATAATTTTTTTTTTCTGTTATTAGTTGTGTAACTTTGTGAGACTGTTTTTACTTGTTTAGCTAACTCAAACGTTAATACCATTGCAGTACAGACTTGCATCACTGAATGAAGAACAGATTAGGCTAATATTGACTATTTATGAACAAACACATTGTCTTATACATTAATACATTAATTTATCTTCTGTTTTGTTTTACTCATGTAACTGTAACTAACCTATGAGAATGAATTAAAACTGAGATATTTATGAATAACACTGTGTGTTATGAAAAGCATTGCCTACCCATGTCATTTTTTTGCCTAATGGGAACAATTGAGACGGTCACCTCTCTTTGCAAGACCATCAAAGTCTGGCATCCTGTCTGATGTTGAAATACGCAGCACAGAGGACAGATGTTTATCCATCAGCCGGGATCTGTAATGTGACTTGTAGTTCATCACAGAAAAAGTTTGTTCGCACACATAAGTGGAGCCAAACAAAACAAGCATCCTCTGTGCATGCCTGCGCAGGTTCGGAAACTGTGTTTCCTTCAGTGAGCCATAGAAATTGTCCAGTGTGGATGTAGTGAACTTTTGTTTGAGAGCAGTGTCACACTGGATGTCAATCAGTTCTAGCTGCACATCTGGGGGCGCTTTCTCGCTATCGAATGAAAGGGGAGAGGACACCAGCTCCAGCTCTCATTCAATCTATGCAAAGTCAGAGAAACGCCAGTTGAACTCGGTGTGGAGGTCTGTGAGAGTAGTGGTGTATCTGTTGGTGTGGCAGGGTGGCACATCCAAGGTAGCCAGTGTTGGGAAATGTGTGAAGCACTTGTTGGTCATTTGTCGGGAAAACAGGGTCAGCTTGGCTTTGAACGCTCGCACGTATGAATACAGCTCGTGCACGAACACATTCTTCCCCTGCAACTTCAGATTGAGGTCATTCAGATGGCCCATTACATCCACTCCGAATGCAAAGTCACACACCCAATCCGGGTCCTGCAACTCTGCAAACTCGTCAGCTTTACCGACAGTCACCAGAAACGTCCCTATCTCTCCTCTCAACTCCCACACACAGCGAAACACCTTCCCCAGGCTCAGCCAGCGAACATTCGAGTGGTACAGCACGTCTGTGTGTTCAGTGTCACTTTCCTCCAGTAGCTGGATGAACTGGCGATTGTTAAGCCCTCGGGCCCGGATAAAGGTCACGAGTTTCACCACCGTTTTAGCGACATAATCAAGTTGCAACACAGATTTACACAGGAATTCCTGGTGAATGATGCAGTGTAGGAAGATCAAATCTGAGTTGGGTTTGTCCTCTCTTACCCGGTCCTCTATCCTCCGCAGAAGCCCGACGTTCTTCCCGGAGAGGTTTGGAGATCCATCAGTTGTCACGTTCAGCAATTTAGCCCATGGCAGGTTCAGTCTCTCCAAACATCCCGACACCCTGTTGTAGAGGTCCGATCCCCTTGTTGTCCTCTTCATCGACTCCATGGCAAGAAATTCCTCCACTATTTAAAACCTGTCATTGATCCCTCGAATGAAAATAAGTAGCTGGGCGGTATCTTTGATATCCGTGCTCATCCAGCGAGATGGAAAAATATGTGAAATCAGCTGCCCTTTTTGACAATTCAGCAGACAACTCTTCATCAATTACTTCCACACACTGAGTGACTGTGCGACGAGACAGACTGACATTTTCGAACTGAGCTTTATTGTCAGGGCACAGTATACTAGCCGCCTCTACCATACAGTCTTTCAAAAATTCACCATCAGAGAAAGGCTTGCTCTGTTTAGCGAGTTTGTGTGACAACATGTAGCTAACTTTCGTTGCCAATTCTTGGATGATCAACTGCTTTGTAAAAATATTCTGTCTTGCAATTAAGTTGGAAGACAATTTCAGGGCTTTTTCGTCTCTTTCCCGCGATGAAAAGTTTGTGGCATAGTTAGCATGCTTGGTCGAAAAATGTCTCTTGATGTTGTATTCCTTGAACACCACGATACTGTCTTGGCATATCAAACATACCGCCTTTGAACCAACACTTGTGATGAAATATTTAGATGTCCATTCTTGGTTAAAAATGCGACATTCATCCTAACTGATTCTCAAGGAGTGGTGTTGGCGTAGTGGACTAAAGCACTGAACTGGTAAGCAGAAGGTTGTTGGTTCGATCCCCACAGCCACAACCATTGTGTCCTTGAGCAAGGCACTTAACTCCAGATTGCTCCAGGGGGATTGTCCCTGTAAGTAGGGCACTGTAAGTCACTTTGTATAAAAGCGTCTGCCAAATGCATGAATGTAAAAATGTAAATGTAAAATGATTCTGTCAACACAACCGCCAACTTGAGATGAGCAAGAGTCAAATTGAGGCCTTTAGTCCAATCTAAATGTAGACAGCGCCCTCTGTTGGAATCGACTTAAATAGCAGTACAGACTCGTTGTAGTCATTCGCCTCGAGATTCAATAACATAGTGCTGCCTTTTATTGATTTTTTTGTGGGTTGTTTTGTTTTCCTTTGAGGATGTTGCGGGCCGTATTGAGATGGTCCACGGGCTGGTTCCGGCCCTGGGGACATATTTTGCCCATGTCTGATCTAGCCAGAGGTTTTCCTGCTTAGTTCCCCGACTCAAAGTATGACTGTCTTGCCCTGAATAGCCAAAACTCCACCTTCCGCAACAAAATAGTGTTATATCTGTATTTCAATCGGATCAATTCTCTGAGGCTATCAGATGACATTTGGGGCTTCAGCTCTGCCTCTACACTTTTAATATTCCCTTCCAACTCCACGAGTTCTCGTGCTTTGGATTTTTTGATGAATGAGGCATACTGTATGATCCGACCCCTAAGGACTGCTTTAAGTGCCTCCCAACCACGCCCACAGAGGATAACTGAGGACCAGTTGATTTCCATATAAACATTGATTTCAGCCATTAACATTTGTTGGAATTCACAATTTTGCAAAAGGGATAAATTAAAGCACCAACTATATGATTTCTTTTTCTCCCTATGTGGCAACACCTCTAAACTCACCAGGGCATGATCTGAGACCAAGATGTTTCCAATTGAGCAATCCACAACAGATGAAATGAGGGACTTAGATATACATACATACATATATATATATATATCTATATCTATTCTAGATTAAATCTTATGGACTGATGAAAAAAATGTATAGTCCCTACCAGATGGGTTCAGAAGTCTCCAAATATCTATAAGACCAAGATTTTTACACATCCTGTGAAGCATCAGTGTTGCTCTAGGGGGCTTACACACTTCTGCTTCACTATGCTCAAGGACTGAGTCCATCAAAAGATTAAAGTCTCCTCCCAATATTATATCATGAGGGGTGCCATCAGCATGCAACATCCCTTCAAGATCTATAAAAAAGCCCTGATCATCAGCGATAGGTGCGTAAATATTAGCCAAAACCGGCGTCCATCCCTCTAAATACGCCTACAAGAGTCTCTGCGACAACTTTGCCGACCGATTGTTCAAGTGCTTCTATACAAATTTTGTGAGACAGAATTACACAACAGAAAATAATCTATAAAACAAACTCCAGCCAATAGGTGGAATAAGCACAAAAATTTGTAGATACATCCACATAACTGTCCCAAAGGTGTGTTCCTCCACAAAACAAGCTTCAGCCGCTAGTGGAACCAGCAAAAAAAAAAAAAAAAAAAAGAAAGCTGTTCAATATCCTCGGGCAGTCAAACGAGTGTTCAGTGAGCCGGCCCATTCGGCTGTTACATGAGTGCAACAAATGCCCTAATCACTACAATGTTTGCAAGAAATATTCCACAAAACAAACTCCATCCAATAGGAGGCATAAGCACAAAGAACATGCAGATTCATTCACAAACTGTCCCGAAGGAGTGTTATTCCACAAAACAAACTCCAGCCGCTAGGCAGAATCAACAAAAAAAGAAACAAAAAAGGTGCTCAGTTTCCTCGGACAGCCAAGTAAATGTACAGTGAGTCAGGCCCACTCGGCTGCATCAAGAGCATCACACAATGACTTACTCATTCCATTTACTTTTTGAAGGACATTGCTTGCTGTGGTCATGTAAATATTTTGTGGCCATCCTTAGTATCTATTCTCAATTTGGCGGGGAATATCAGTGCAAAAGCGACCTTCCGTTGATGTAAAAGTTTCTTGCATTCCTTGAATCGATCATGTTTCTCTCTTGTCGAATTCGCAAAGTCTGGGAACAAGAAAATACTGTGGTTCTTCCAAGAAAGCCTTCCTTTACTCCTCGCCTCGCGTAACACGAGATCTTTATCGGATGATCTCAGAAATTTGTCCAGAATTGATCAGGGCCTGTCTCTCTCCACAGATCTCCGAGCCGGAACTCTGTGAGCTCACTCGATTTCCAGCTTATGGCCTGTTATGTCGAGCAGACTCAGGAAGAGGTCGTCTAGGTATTTCACCATATCTCAGCCTTCTTCATCCTCAGGAATTCCAACAATTCGGACGTTGTTTTGCCGGTTACGATTCTCGAGGTCTTCCAACTTTTCCCAGATGCGCTCCAAGTCCACGTTGGTCGCTAGCGGGTTAGCAGTTAATTCCCTCTCTGATGTCTCCAGATAATCTATCCGTTTCTCAACATCCACCACTCTTGAAACCAATTCATTGAATTTCGTCTTCATGGCAGTGATCGATCGACGTATTACAGCAAGATCCTCCAGGTCAGCAACGACCTTCGTCAGCAATGCCGACATATTCAACAGTTGACGCTGAATCTCTTTCACCTCACTGGCCAAATTGAGTCCCAGGCTTTCAGCCTCCTGCTAAGGGGCTTCAGTTTTGAAAGTGTCTTTTAATGTCTCCAGAGCCTGAGGATTTTGAATTCTTTGACATATTGTCTTCATAGAACAGTTATGGAACAGGGTGTATCGAATCTTACCGGTTTATGACACAAAAAGTACCAAAACCAGCAGAGCTCGCCATTCATGCATCCGAACCTCGCATGGCGCCACACGACTCCCATTAGTTGAAACTAGATGTGGAGGATTAGTTGAAACCAGCAGCTTGGTTTCAACTAATGCTTTTTTTGCAGAGAGGGGGAAGTTTTGAGTTCTGAAACTTTCATTATGTTTTTAAAGTACAATGACCTCTTACATGCCAAAAGATCAAGCTTGTTTGCGTAGAGTATGTTGCTGGCATTTACTGTTCAAAAGGAATTTTTCCATAATAATGTCAATGAATCCGAAGTGCTCTAAACATAAAGAACAGTCTTACGTTGTGGGACATTGAGGTCTTTTAGACTTAACTGCAAAATCAGCCTTTTAAGTAATCTCAAATACAGTTTGTAAATGTAAGTCACAGGTTTTCTTTACATTATTTCTGCTCAGTTGGAAGTCAGGTTGTCTCTCCTGTCTATAATCATGGGGAAAGCTATGCTGGTGAAAACAGGTATCTTCAGCCAGGTATTTAAGTTTTTGCATTTTTTCAGAAGAGCTAAAGGGATAGTTGACCCAAAGATTCTGTCATTATTTATTCATCCTTATGTCATTCCAAACCAATAGGCTGTTGTTCTTTTTCAGTGTAACACAACAAGCAACATTTTGAACAATTTTTATGCAGCTCTTCCATACAAAAACTGTTTATTGTGACCACGGCTGTCATGCTCCAGAAAGGACAGATACAACACCATAAAATATGTTTATACTCCATAATTCATAAAATGTTCCCCTCTAATTTGTCCTCTCTCTCTCTCTCTCTCTCTCTCTCTCTCTCTCTCACACACACACAATGGCCACCCTGTACCCCTAAAACACATTTTGAATGATCAGATTAAAAGGAGCATTGATTTTTTTTTGTTGTTGTTTGGTTTCATCAATAACTCCAGATTTAAATGCATCCAGGGTGTTCTTTCAATCAGAATCAATACTTGACCCTACACATATTTTTGACATATGCCCATACATTTTCTTTGGGTTTGGTGAGACCCCAGGGGTTTGATATCCAAAGGTCAGATCTCTTTCCTAGTATCAATTTAGCATTCCATGATGTCCTCTATGAACTGTCAGACACCTTTATTCTGGATTGGTAGCTCATCATTGACTGTGTTTAGATGCACAAAAATTTTCCAATATTAATCAGAATTCAGTCATATTCAGATAATATAAGCATCGTGTAAATGCATTACCTTGATTGCCATAGCCATATTAAGCCAATATTCTGGTGTCTAGAAATATTAATAGGACAGCTCGCATTATTTGGAATTTCCGCTGTAACTGAACATTCATTTATACTGTATATGCCCATGTCCAAACAAAGATAATTCTGGTTAATATTAAATAGAGACAGTAAAACTGCTGAAGCTATAAGCTATTTCAGAAACCCATTTTTGCAGTAAGGAGGAAACTATTTTTTATTGCCATTTTACAAACATTAAAATGTCGACCTTCATTTTGGAACTCATCTTGCTTTTGTGCGTTGTTGTTCTGGCCAATTAATGAGAATAAATGAATTGAGTAGTTACTGTCCAAAATTACTCAAATGCAGCATGATAAATGGTAAGAAAGCAAGCATCTTTGCTATTTCAAGAAGAGAATAGCAGGAGAAGAATGTGCAAGTCTGTTTATTTAGATTGTATAAAGAAATATTCCAAAAGCTGTGAAGTTTGTAAACATCTTTTTCATAATGAAGATGTAACCAGAGACTATACTTTAGTCTATACCTTAATAAATAAAAATGGTGTGCATGTAAACATCATTTCATTGGCAAAAAGGACATTGCCTTTTTTCTGTTCTCTTTCATTTGTACACACAAACCGTAAGAGAGAAGGATAGATCATTCATCCAGCAATAAAGAGACAAATAAAGACAGACAGTGAAAAGACCCCCAGGTCTACAGTTTTAGACCACCGAGCAGAACGTCCCCCTTGTCTCTGGCAACGTGTCTCCATCTGCCTTGATCCCTGAGTCCAAATCTACACCCATCATCTTGCAGACACACCATCCGTTACGCTCTCCTTTAATGGCCTTCGGCTCTCATCTGACCAATAGTATCCTAAGCTGCGTGATCTAAAGCAAAGTAAGACTGATGAATCAGCTAGTGCTGCCAAATCAAAGTTGGAGTCTAACACTCATCCACTGAAGCCATCATGCTAGGCTAATCACACATGACTGAGAGTGATGGATGTTGTGGTGTGGTGAGGAGGAAGGCCAGTGTTTCTAATTGTGCTTAAGGTGTTCACTCTTGTTCCTTGTCATTGTGTGACATGCTGCTGACTAGGTTTGTGCGGTTTACCGGTACTAACGCAGTATCGCAATACCAAAAAAATTTAAACTGTACAATATCATCTTGTTGCTCATGTCGGTACCATATTATAGTATGCTGTCATTAGCAAAACAATATGAGATGTGACAGTTTTGAGATGAAATCAATGACAAATTGAAAATAAAATAAAAAACCTCTGGATATGGCCAAATGTGATCAGTAAACTGCAGAAGGATGTAATTTAATTAAATAATATACAGTCACATGCGCTGCACACTACAGAATGAACAAGAGGTGCCGTTCTGTTCATCTGCTTCACACGCACACACACAGGCGCATGCATGCGCACACACTCACACAAACCCAACACACACTACTGGGTCTTAATTTTCATGCAGTGTGTTTAGAGTATAAATGGCTGTTAACACTTAAATGAACTCCTCCGGTGCAGCTCGGAGATTTCAGCTCAAGAGTCACGATAGGATTATCCCAGCACTAATGGGAAGCTTGATATAACTAACCCGAAAAACTGGAAGAACTCAAAGGTCTGTCAAAATAAATGTTCCGCTGACATGAAAGCTCTATTCAAATGGATGCATGAAATTGAAGACAGAAAAATTTAATTACTATATAAAAATGTAATATTCAATAAGTAGCAATAAATACTTATAATAACAATGATATAATATGAAATGGTTGTTTTAATATTATTATTATTATCTGTATGCAATATCACAAATGCAAGTGTTTTATCAGCATGTTGTGATTCAGACATAACAGTCTTGTGCCACAGGTAATCAGATTTTTATTCCATTAATGTTTTCATAAATACTGTGAAGATTTTTATTTATTTATTTATTTTTTTTATTTGATTTGATTTGATTAAAGCTGTATGTATCAATTTCATTAAACACCATTTGATCATGATATTTAATTAAAACAGTTAACATGGAATCCAGAAAAATTAAAACGGAAAACGCATAATTTGTAGCTGTGAGACTTTATGCAGTTCTTTTAATCAAGTCATTTTCTGTGTATTTTCATAAAAAATCTGAGGCTTTTTATTTGTTGATTATAGTATCGATTTAGTATCGATACCGAGGTACCAGGGCTGGTATCGTACCGAAGCCAAAATTTTGGTATCGGAGCAACCCTACCACTGACTCTGTTGGTTAATGGAGGTGTGCTTAATTTTGATTCCACTTTTTCAAATTAAGCATTTAAAGAAGCTACACTCTGACATGTTTCAGATCTAGACCATGTAGAAATGTTCTCTGGGTGGATTATACACTCACTTTATTGTCCTAATAAAGTGCCCGACTTGGTCTTCTGCTGTTGTAGCCCATCCGCCTCTAGGTTCAGTGTGTTGTGCATTCTGAGATGCTATTCTGCTCACAACAATTAAACAGAGTGGTTATCTGAGTTACCATAGCCTTTCTGTCAGCTCAAACCAGTCTGGCCATTCTCCGTTGACCTCTCTCAACAATAAGGTGTTTCCATCCACAGAACTGCTGCTCACTGGATGTTTTTTTGTTTTTGACACCATTTTGAGTAAATTCTAGAGACTGTTGTGCGTGAAAATCCCAGGAGATCAGCAGTTACAGAAATACTCAAACCAGCCCGTCTGGCACCAACAATCATGCCACGCTCCATATCACTGAGATCACATTTTTCCTCATTCTGATGGTTGATGTGAACATTAACTGAAGCTCCTGACCCGTATTTGCATGATTTTATGCATTGCACTGCTGACACGCGATTGGCTGATTAGATAATTGCATGAATATGTAGGTGTACAGGTGTTCCTAATAAAATAGTTATAGGGTTGAAGTAAAACATATGTGAATAAATTTAAAGTAAATGTATCAAGGAAGTAGAACAGGATTTTCCTTTTTTATAGTGTTCAAAGTAGGGCCAACTATATAGACATAAAGGTTTGCAAAGCAAAGCTCCCTTCCCTGTCCACCCAGGCCATTTATGCAAACTAAACTGCAAAAAAAAAAAAAAAAAAGCAGAAGGGTTTTTATGCCATTTAGAATGTAGAGATAGTCATTGTATTGATATTGATATATTTTGGTCATCATATAGGCTATCGGTTATAATAAAAAAAAAAATACTAAAAAGAATTTGGGCTACCAGCATCAGTCTGTATTTCTGTATCGGTGTATGCCTAGTATAGAGCATTACATAAATGTTCTGAATCAGCACACACCCCTGTGGTTAACACAATGTCCTTTCTTTCAGTTTACATGGTAATTTATTAAACTGTTTATCTGTATTCATGCCTATGAGCTGTTATATTAGGATACTTTTGCTGCATTAAGAAGACATGCTTCTCTGTTGGGCTGTTTGTTAGATGTAATTGACTGAATGGAGAGGAGTCTCACACTGACTGTCTCTCTTAACAGCTGGGGGTCTGGAAGGGCCAGGCAGAGAACTGTCTGCTTATTGTCTCTTGTAGGGAGAGCAAGGCTGAGGGGCAGCCCTGGAGGGCATTTAGCCCTGAGGAGACTGTGCTTAAGTTGGAAGTAGAGAGTGAGTGAACAGCTGGGAGTTTTGGGTTCCAAGGGTTTGAAAGGATGTTCAGGTTTGAATGAAAACCAAGAGATGGACACACTGCTTACCCCCTGCTGGACTAGGGAAAGGCAAACATCACTATTACCATATTTGCCGGAATTTAAGTTGCGTGTTTTTCATAATCGGAAAGATCCTGCGACTTACTGTATAGTCCGAAATGACTTATTTACATAATTGATATGTAATTGATGTCAGCCAGTCAAACAAACTGCACTCAAAACAAGTATGCTTTCACACAAACAGATGAAAACATCAGTCAGTCATAGAGATGGTAGAAGTTTTTCTAATACAGCAAGTTTAAATATTATGTCTATCGTAACATTATTGTTCTAAAAAACTATAGACTGCTGTCAAATGCAACTCCTAACATGTCCAAAAAATGACGTTTCATCACACTCGTAGTAAAAACATTCAGTCAGTGAACCGGATTATTAGTACATAAAGAAATAAAATAAAATAAAATAACAATAGACAGACAGTTGCTAACGTTAATGAATGAATAGAATAGAACAGGCATAATGTTTAAAGACTTTAAGCCATTTATATGCATACAGCATAGAGTTGCATTTGCTTATTTGTCACATTATTTTCATGAAACATAAGCAGAATATGAAAAAAACTGTTCCACACGATTATTTAAAGCAAATGCTCCCGATTAAAACAAGGTCAAATACTGTGCGATACAATGCGTAGGACCTGGAGTAATCTTCACGGAGCACATTTTGACATTGAGCAGCTGAAGGGGAGTTGGGTGGCTGCTCCCGGGTCCTAGTGCCTGCCATATTACAGTTGTACAGTTTTTATTCACTTTGGTACTGTTTTCACACGCAAGTGGTTAATTTTCAAAACTCTAAGTACAAAGCACCAAACTGATCACACTTGTAACAAAGCTAGTTGTTCTTTCAAAACCTCCTAACATGCTTTCATCAGGGTTGTACATGTTTCCTTTCAGATAATCTCTGGCTAGGTTTACATATATCAGAGTATAAGGAATAATTAGATTAAGATGTTTACATGATTTGTGCCTACCACTTCAATCCTGTTTACATGCTACTTGCCATTACTCTGATTATTTGCTGAGAAATGTAATGTTTTATTGCTTTTTTATAAATGAATATTTATTACAAAAAACATGTTGCAAATATGTCTCTTTAAATAGAGTTTGGCATAGGGAAAATTAGTCAGTCAGTTTGTGAGTCTTTTTGAACAATTTATTAAAAGAACCACTTCATAAGAGTCATTTTTGACTACACTGGATGTGCTGTCTGTTTTGATTCACTGAAAAGAATCTGTTCATAAGAGTCATTTGTTTGTCAGACTACAATGGTTGCTCTGTCTGTTTTGATTCACTAAAAAGAATCGGTTCTTAAGAGTCATTTTTGTGTGAATTGGAATACACCCGATGGATGTTGTTGTGTTTCGCCCGCGAGCACAAACACATTTCAAAGACGTGTTTCCTTCCCATTGTTTTGCGGCATATGGTCTTTTTATCTCTCCAACATTCAATTCAGACTGCAAATGGACATTCACAACTCTGAAAAATATGTTTTCTTTTGCCATGGGGCTGTAGATGGGGGAGCACAAATGCTGGAAAACGGTGCATGGAACTGCTTCATCTTTTTCACAATGTTTTTGAACCTGTGCTTGAGTAGAACATAATCTGTCTGCAGCACTGGCACAGGCGCACTTTGGTCAGAGTGGAAGAAATGTGATTAAAGTGTTTACATGCCAGAATAAAGCGATTAAAAGAAGAGTACTCCACATATCTTACTCCGATTATCATTACTCTGATTATCATTGCTATGATTATTATCATAATGCAATATTCTGTTTACATGACCTATAGTTTAATCGCAGAATTGCCTTAATCACATTATAATCACATTTTGATGGTGCATGTAAACGTAGCCACTGTCAGAAAACATGATTATTGTGATGTGTAATGAGAACATTTGGTTTAATCAACCAAACACAACAGAATGATGATCTTTCAGTTTAGTAATTTTATCAGTCTGTTCATTCTGTAGCAAACAATGCAAGATACATGTTACAGATTAATCATAAAGATGTTGAACATGTTTTACAGTACTGTAAAGTCATTATGAATGAATGGACAGTTTACCATTTCAGATTGGGGTGAGTAATTACATTTACTGTACTTTTAGTCATTTAGCAGACACTTTTATAGTAACCAAAGTGACTTACAAATGAGAGAGACTCACAGATTTGTCACAGTCTTGTAATTTGCTTTACATTAGTTAGGCCTTTGTTTACTAAATCACATAGTTGACATTGGGACATTGGGATGACCCAGATGTCATTGGGCTTAACAGTTCCTGCCCTCTTCCTCCCCCTGATGCCCACCTCTGTGACCTCTGTGACCTCTCTGACTGGCCTCCAGTATACAAATTCTTTGTTTGGTTCCTCTTCCTTGCAGTCTATCCTGCTCTATGTTTATAAATTGCAAATTCTCATACACTCTGAATTTATACTGTATGTTACATACTGTAAATAGTAGGATATAAATGATCAATATTGTAACAAATTCATTATGCTTGGTTATGCTCTTCTGAACATGTGATTTATTGTAGATGTTGATATTTTACAAACACATAAATTAGTTAAACAAGTTGAAAATCTATAGATATACCAAATTATTAATTTATTAATCGTTGAGATCAGTTGGATGAAATTATACTTAAATGTATTCAAATAAATGAGAAGAGATGTAAATAAAAAAGTTTAATAGTAATAGCATTATGACAGGCAGTTACTAGATATTAGTACTAATGGTGCGTTCACATACAACGCGAAGAAAATTTTCACCTCGCATTGCTCGCTCGAGTTTGACCGCTGGATTATAAATTTGTGTTTAAACTTACGTTCGCGCAAGTAATGCGAACCCGCGAGTATTCCCCCTACTCTTCCAGAAAAGGACAGGAGGAGGGGCTTCTACGACAACTTATCTTTCCGCCATCAACCATGGCCAATATCACAACGGTTGCTGCTGTGTATCTGTTGTTGAAGTACGTCGGAAAACCTAACACCATCGTGTTTGGGTGCATGATATCATCCGGAGGCGCATACAGCTCGGTGAATTTCACCGCCTTCTCCAGGAATTGCGTCTGGATGACTGCCGCTTCGTCCAGTCTCTGTACTTGTATGACGTTGTGTCATATAATTCCAGGTGCCCACACACCGCTACACCAATTTTTTCATCCATTTTTCCAGATTTTTTCTGCTACTAATTCAGTACGTCAGTGACATCCGGACAATCTCAATGCTGATAGGCTTTTGCGACAACACGTCATGCAAATTTCTCGCTCGAGTTGAAAAATTTTGTGTTCGAGTCGCGTCATTCACGCTGCCCGGCGTGAATTTGCATCTATTCGCATCTTTGCATTGACTTTGTATGTAATCGCGGCACGCAAAACGCTCACTTCGAGTTGTATGTGAATGCACCATAAGAGTTTTGTAAATGTACCACTTGTGAAAATAGTTCCAAAGCGGAAAAAAAAAACCTTTAAAAACCTCTTTTGGTATGACTTATACAAAAATGCAACTCACCTATGTTTTTTCTCTCAACAACACGATGTTGACCAGGTGCCACTTATATTCAATTGCGACTTTATTTCTGGAAAATACTGTATATTCAATAACATTGCTTAAAAAAATAGTAGCCCACAACCACCATTTTCAAAAGTGGCATCATCTTTGGTAATGATAGGCAGCCACAATGACAACAACAGCAGCTATTACCACTGCAGATAATTAGAGTTAGGGATTTGAATGAACCCATAACCCTAAGTATTAAACTTCGGTGGGTTACTTTTCCCACACTGTTTACACTACAGACATGAATGTTGCATCAAATGATACGGCGTGTAGAGGAGAAATGTGCTGCTAATTTTCTGATCAATCGGGCAAAAAAAAAAAAAAAAAAAAATTATAAAATAAAATAAAATCTTTTTGCATTGAAGGAAAGATCAACAGCCGACTGTAAGAAACCCCTTGAATGGATAATTCACCCAAAAATGAAAATTCTTTCATCATTTACTCACTCTTATGCCATATAAGATCTGTATGACTTTCTTTCTTCTGCAGAACACAAACAAAGATTTTTAGAAGAATATCTCAGCTCTGTAGGTCCATACAATGCAAGTGAATGGTGATCAGCCCTTTGAAGCTCCAAAAGGCAGATAAAGTCTTCATAAAAGTAATCCATCAGACACCAGTGGTTTAATCAATGTCTTCTGAAGCAATCCAGTTGGTTTTGAGTGAGAACAGACCGAAATGTAAAATGTTTCACTGTTCATCTCGTCAGCAGTCTCCTTAGCGATCATGATTTTAAGCTCGGTACACTTCATAGTGCTTGATGCATGTGCAAAGCACTAGATGGTGCAATAAAAAGTGTAATTGAGCTTGAAATCATTGTGCCTAGAGACTGCAATGGCAAGACGTACAGTGAAAAAGGAGTTATATTTTGGTCTGTTCTGACCCAAAAACCAACTGGACTGCTTCAACATTTATTAAACCACTGGATTCGTATGGATTACTTTTATGCTGACTTTATCTCCTTTTTGGAGTTTCAAAGGTCTGATCACCATTCACTTGCTTTGTATGGACCTACAGAGATTGCATATTCTTCTAAAGATCTTTGTTTGTGTTCTGCTAAAGAATGAAAGTCATACACATCTGGAATGGCATGAGGGTGAGTAAATGATGAGACAATTTTCATTTTTGGGTGAACTATCCCTTTAAGTTAAGAAAACCCTTAGGCCACATCCACACTAATATGTTTTCATTTGAAAGCACATCTTTTTCTCTACGTTTTGGCCTTCCATCCACACTGAGAATGTGTAATAATCTAGCAAAAACTGAGCTTTTCAAAAATGCTCTCCCAAATGGAGATATTTGAAAACGATGATATATTTGTTGTCATGTGATGCATTCATGTGATCCATTAAACCCAAAACATTCAAGATGGAGGCCTATTTGCTAGTGCTGTTGTGCTTGCTACTCACTTTGATAACATTGTTAAAGATAAATGTTACTTTGAACAACCGTCACATTGCTTTCATTCAAAGGCGATGGGAAGTTTACTCGGAATTGTTGTCTGGTGACAGAACACAAAGACAATTGTGTTCAGACTGTACATGGAACGGCAGTTTTTCAGATGCGCAGTTAGGGGATTGATGAGTTTTCATATGTTTCAGTGTGGACAAGAAATTTGGGAAAATGCTTGAAAACAGCATTTTGGATGGTGAGCATTATGAAAACACAGTTTTCAAATGTTTTTTAATGTGGACGTAGCATTAGTGACAATATCCTTACAGTTATAACTTACAATTTTCTTGAATTGAGGGGTTTCTTGCAACTGAACCCAGAGTCAGTTCTAGCAATCAGAATATCATAGAGACTTGGGGGTGGGCTCTTTTGACTTGGGCCAATAATCGTAAACCTAGCAACCCTGTAGCAACTCCCTGGCAACCATTAACAGCTCTTTAGCATTGTGGCACTGAGGTGTGCACGGGCAAGTGACACTCCAATTTTTATGTACAAATCTGTTTTATCTCAGTAAGTGATACATATCCACATCTTATGTAAATAATTAATATATAACATACATTTTGAGGTTTTATTTTTACACATTCAGTTAGAATATCACCCAGAGAACCATGAGGGGTCTTTTCCACTGAGAGCTGTGGTCCACATGCATGGTTAGAGGTGTTTTAAACTATTGATGGAAGGCAACAGGTCTAAAATTGAATGCAGCATGCTTGAGCGAGGCAGCCGACTGGAATTTACAAGGTGTCATGTCAGAGCCTCTGACACAGAGACAGCCCATGTTTACTATGCTGAAAAAGAACAAAATATTCCCTTAAAACCTCTTGAAACGCTGTCAGATTTTTTTTATACTTCCTCAATCTCATTGGGTGCTTGATGTGCCCCTGCTCCAGTGAAGTGTGAATAAGTGAGATGTAAACTGTGTTTAACTCCAGGTTCAGAGTCAGCTGCTGCTGCTGAGCTGGAGGAATGAGACTGATAACAAGACAACAAATGCACACATCCAGTCATGAAACAGAGTGTGCTGGGCTTAAGAAGAGACGGTTGTTGAAGACAACATGAAACAGCATTCACAACTAGAGATGCACAATATATCTGCGGCCGATATATTATCGGCCGATAACCAGGAAAATCTAAATATTGTTAACGTACTGATAATAGAATTACTGCAGATATTTTCGTTGATAATTTGTTAGTTTGTTTTCATGCGGTTACTTGCATCACAGCATTGTGATTAAAACGAGTCCAAACAGATGCGTGCATTTCTCTAAGTGTGATTTTTTTTTTTTTACAAACAGCCATGTTTTCAAGTAGCAAATTGTTTTATATAACCTAACAGTTTTTTTTTTTTTTTTCACGAAGTGAACAAGAAGAATTACATTTCATTACCAATTTAAAGGAATAGTTCATCCAAAAATCATAATTCTCTCATCATTTACTCAACTTTAGTTCTGCTGAACACAAACAAAAATATTTAGATGGAGATATGTGGTATATTTGTCCATTCAATGCAAGTCAATGGGGTCCAACACTTTCAAGCTCCAAAAAGAACATAAAGGCATCATAAAGATAACCTATACAACTTGAGAGGTTTAATCCATGTCTTGTGAAGCAATACGATCAGTTTTGGGTGAGGAACAGAATAAAATGTAACTCCTTTTTCACTATAAATCTTGACATCTGCAGTTTCCTAGGCACGATCATGATTTGAAGCTTGATTTCACTTTCTTCATGCTTGACAGATGTACAGCATGTGTGCCTACTGACTTGCATGGGGGGGGGATGACCTCCATTAAAATATTTTCATTTGTGTTTTGCAGAAGAAAGTAAGTGTAAAGTATAAAGGTGAGTAAATGATGAGAGAATTATAATTTTGGGGGAATTATTCCTTTAACACAACTTCAGCACAAAAACAGCAATGTTGAACTGCATATATTTTTTGTCTAAAATATTTTAGTATGTAAAATATGTAATGAGGAGACAAAATGAACATTTTAAGTGTAGTT
Source organism: Myxocyprinus asiaticus (assembly GCF_019703515.2). Lineage (NCBI taxonomy): Eukaryota > Metazoa > Chordata > Actinopteri > Cypriniformes > Catostomidae > Myxocyprinus > Myxocyprinus asiaticus. The sequence continues at coordinate 15,412,016 of NC_059353.1, forward strand.
GCCTTTGTAGTTTTCTTTCTCCCTATGGTCACTGTTTGTGTTTGTTTTTCAGGTACTCCTCTGTTGGTACGGAGTAGTAGTGATTCAGCCCTTGCATCCCCTCAGACTGATGATCTGAATGGCAGACACATGGTAAAACCACACTGACACATTCTCAAAGCTCTTTGAGAGTGCTGATCTCAGATCAGTTTCTTCCTGTTCATGTCATCACATAATTGTCAACATGTCATCCTGTTCATGTCATCAAATGATTATACTGTATGTATCACCATTATTTCTAATGTTCAATCAATGTGTTCCACTTAAGTTGTTATAACCTTACTGATCCTGCTGAAAAAAGTGCTCTCACCAACTAAACAAAACAAAGGTTGAGGTGGTGACCAGCTTACATGACCATTAAAAAGCACCTTATTGCTTCTTACTGACCTCATACTGTAAGGTATGTTTTGGGCACTTTCATTCTGCATTTTGCTGGTCATCCATCATGGTGACATGAAGCTTATTTACCTGCAATAACCAGCTTAACCAGTTTGTTCCAGTAACAGACCAGCATTGCAAGACTGAGATCTGCATCATGTAAGCTTCTCCAAATTGAAAAGTGTTTTTTTTTCAACATGGTGTATATGAAATGCTAATTAATGCGGAATTGCAAAAAATAATGACTGATTTCAAAGATGTTTCCCAAACACTCCCCCTGTCTTCCATTGGTCGGACACAGATGATCCCGCCCCAAACTCACATCACTGATTGAGCCAAATTTGACATTTTGGGTCACCCAAAGAATGAGCAATGCTTTTATATTGCCACAGATTTACAATGTTTGCACTTTTCAGGGAAATCAATCTACATACGGCTTACTTATTATGTGTTTCTGCACAAAAAGATAGTATTTTAACATTGAAGAAAAGACAAACATCACCTTTAACATAATATTCAGCTAAAAACATATATATATTTTTTTTTTGGGTCTTTATTTTTTTTTATAGGACAGTAGAGTATGACAGGAAAGTAGGGTTGAGAGAGAGAGGGGTGGGGGGAGTTGGATCAGGATATTACCCAGGTCAGACTCGAACCTGGATCCCCATGAGCAAACAGCACTTTTATTTCCTTAGCACCGCAGCACAGCCCACTGCACCACGGCTTGGACACACACACCAAAAAAAAAAAAAAACATACTTAATACATTCTCACTTCACTGTATCATATTCATTGTAAGGAAGGTTGTTTTTGTAACTGGTTATATTGCAGAAGGTCTTTGTCTCAAGGTTTCCATTAAGTCATCCACACTGTAACCAACACTGAGACATTGATCCACTATTTTGTGTTCTTTCATAACCGACCTTTCTCTTTTGTTGCATTTTCTTGTGTTTTTTTCCCTCTTCTCCATCAATAAAATGAACATCTAGAATAGCCACAATGTTCTGATGAAATTGTATATGAACAGAGCTGTATCGCTACAGTGGGTTGAATGCATTTAGAGCTTTGTCGAGTTAGTGAAGTATACCCATTTGTTTCTCTCTCCCCCCTGGTCTGCTTAATGGACTGTCTCACTCTCCCCCCACCTTGCTTAATGGACTGGCTCAGAATAGATGGATTTTTTTTATGATTACCACTCTGCTCATTCGGGGCCTTTTTTGAAGCAGCGTAAATGGCTTTAATGTACTTCACCTCTCTTTCTTTCTCTCTTCTCTGGCTGTCCTTTTTCTCACTCTGAATTTCTTAATTTTTTTTTCTTGTTGCTTTATTCTGTTCCCTTTTCATTTTTCCTCTTTGTCTGACCACATGTTTACTCATCAGCTGTATGTGGGATTTTTGTGTATATATGTGGGTTAGATCTTGAAAGTTCTGCTCTTTGGCTTTGCCATATAAATCCTCTCTTGTGCACCTTAGTCTGCTTTAAAGGAATAGTTCACACAAAATAAACATTATTTCATCATTTACTCACCCTCATGATGTGTATGACTTTCTTTTTTCTGCTGAACACAAACACAGATTTTTAGAAGAATATTTCAGCTCTGAAGATCCATACAATGCAAGTGAATGGGTGCCAACATTTTGAAGCTCCAAAAAGCACATAAAGGCAGCATAAACGTAATCCATAAGACTCCAGTTGTTAAATCCATGTTTTCAGAAGTGATATGATAGGTGTGGGTGAGAAAAAGGTCAATGTTTAAGTCCTTTTTTACTATCAATCTCCACTTTTACTTTCACATTTCTTTTGTTTTTGGGGATTTGCATTCTTAATGCATATCGCCACCTGGTCAAGGAGGAGAATTTATAGTAAAAAAACAACTTGAATATTGATCTGTTTCTCACCCACACCCATCATAATTGCTTCTTAAGGCATGGATTTATCCACTGGAATCTTATGGATTACTTTTATTCTGCCTTTATATGCTTGTGTTTTGGAACTTTTGATACCCATTCACTTGCATTGTGAGGACCTACAGAGCTGAGGTATTCTTTTAAAAATCCTGTCCTCGGTCCACTTTCTGGCAAAAAAGACAAAAAAATAAAAATAGATAAATAACATTAACAATATAGCATGACCCAAAAGCTTGCATCTTATTGGTCAGTGAGGATATTTGCTGAGCATACTAAGAAAAACGTGAAATATAAAGCTTTCTACAATTTTTACTCTCAATCTGAAGGGGTCCATAAGAATTCATTGTTTTTTTAACAACGTGTAGTAATGAAAATACATGCTCTGTTTGAATAGGCCTTAACATGTAGCAGTGGCTGAGTGATTAATGCAAGTGGCAGATGACACGCTGGTAATTAATTAGTGTTTTCTCTCTATTACACTTTTCTGAGTGCTTCTAGGTCTTTGTATGATTGATGGGGGTTTGTGTGTTCTCCACGGCTGTTATAAACTGAGATCAGAGCAGAGGTATTCCTGCAGTATCAGGTGGCTTAGAGTGGTTCTGACATAATTTATGTGTCTGATGAGGGAGGGGAAATTTTCCTTTTGTCTGCACACCTTCAGACTTGCAGGAAACTCTTGTGTCTCCTCCGGCTTTTGCAGTACGACAGACAGCCACCTTCAATGCAAGCTGACAGATAAAGCTGCAGTACCAAGATTAATGAGCTTATCTTTTTTCTCCAGGGTCAGAAGACCTCAAGTGTCTTACACCCCCTGTTCCCTGCAGGGTTAAGGGAACTCCCTCTCTTTCCAGGTGACAAGAATGTGAAGCGGCCAACGGAACCCTGAGAGTATATGCCCCCACACAACTTTGTCAGCATTCCGGAATGTTCCACAAAAATTCCTAAATGGGGATGCTTCCTCCCTCTGCAACCTGACTTCTGTTCTTTGGCCCTTGGTTTCTGTCCTTAAGACCTTTGTTATCTTCTCTTTGTTGTTTTGTCTTCCTTAGATATTCATTACACATTAAGGCTTTTTTTGGCAGGTTTCCTATTTTTTTCCTGGGTGTCCTCACACCTGTGGCCATGCCCGTTTCCCTTTCCTGTTCCCTCTTCCCTCTCGCTTCCTTCATCGCTCCCCTCATCTCCTGTATGTCATTTAGCAGCCGGCTGGCTGACTCCTGTGTTTTCATTGTAGTTAAGCTTTATTTTGCTTTGGGGCTCACAGCACCTGGGGCACAGCAGAAATGGTGGTTTTCTGCTCTCTTTCACACACACACACACACACACACACACACACACTCACTCACAGACATATCTCGCTCAGTCTCATAGATACACACAAAGAAAGATAATAGGTTGTGCAATGGAATATGGAACCAGTATTTGGAGCAGATGGCGGGCTGCTTCATTTACACTCTTGCCTTGTTTGCTCTTGTTCTGATCTAAAGAGAGAGTAGACTTGTGTAGCCAGACTTTTGACTAATGGCTAATTTACCTGTGAATGCTTTGGGCCTGTGTTGAGGAGTCGTAGATTACATGAAGTCAGTTGCTCTTGTTTTTTTATGGCAAACATTTCTCTGTCTACTATTTGTGTTCCAGTGTATTTGTGTGTCAGTTTGTGATTAGTTTTATATGGCATCGTGAAATGGCCAGATATATTTGGAATTATGCAAATGTAAAAATAAGGTGAAACTGCTGTTTCACCTTAGCGCACAGTGGACTTCTGAGATGGTATGGGTTTGTTTGGAGCTCACATACAACCCAACATTCTTGCGAACTGCTCTGAGACCCCTGAATCAAGCAAAAGGGAACTAAGTCAGTTGGACATGTCTGTTTTTGTGAACACTTCATTAGAACGCAAGCAGCATGAATGTGTCAATGGAGATTTGAGAAGCTTTCATTCACACCCGCAACACCTCATCAGCCCAGAACATTCTCTTCAGCTGGTCGTCAGATGAGGCCCATTTTCTTTTACATCACGTGAATGGCTGTGTACAAGTGTGCCGTTTACATGGGAAGTGATGGCACCAGGATGCATTGTGGGAAGACGACAAGCCGGTTGAGGGAGTGTGATGCTACGGGCAATGTTCTACTGGAAACCCTGGGTCCGGCCATTCATGTGTCCGTCAATTCGACACATGCCACCTACCTAACATTGTTGTAGACCAGGTACACCCCTTCATGGCAATGGTATTCCCTGATGGCAGTGGCCTCTTTCAGCAGTATAATGCGCCACTGCACACATTGTTCAGGGATGGTTTGAGGAACAAGATGAAGAGTTCAAGGTGTTGCCCTGGCCTCCAAATTCTCCAGATCTTAATCCCACTGAGCATCTGTGGGATGTGCTGGACCAACAAGTCCGATCCAAATCAGGTCCACCTCGAAACTTACAGAACTTGAAGGATCTGCTGCTAATGTCTTGGTGCCAGATACCACAGGACACCTTCAGGGGTCTTGTAGAGTCCATGCCTCGGTGATCGGCACTGTTTTGGCAGCACGCGGAACACCAACATAATATTAGGCAGGTGGTCATAATGTTTTGGCTCATCAGTGTACGTTACAGCCTACATTATGGCCCTTCAGTGTCTTGTTACCCTGCAAGCCATGATGCAGTCATGAGCTAACAAGAGATTTTTGTTGTTCTTGGCCAATACCTTTAACAAACACCTAAACAGGTAGTTAAAAGTATAGTTCTTCCAAAAAAATGACTTTTCTGTCATCATTACTCACCCTCAAGCCTATATGATTTTCTCTCTTCCATGGAACACAAAAGATGTTTGGCAGTATGTTAGTCTGTCACCATTGCATTTTTTTTTTTTCTATACAATGAAAGTGAATGATTACTGAAACTAACATTCTGCCTAATGTCTCCTTTTGAGTTACAATGTAGAAAGAAAGTCATAGAGGTTTGCAACATGAATTCTCATCTTTGGGTGAACCATCCCTTTAAGCAACCTTTTAAGCAACTTTGGGTTAACAATCCCTTAGTAAGAGTACAAGTCAATACCTAGCACTTACATTAAAAATGGCCAAATGTGTGCAATACCAGCAATCCCGTGCCGAATTTCAGGCACTGTCCACCTGCTTAGACAGGAAGAGACAGTCTGACCGACATGCAAACTGGCCAACCACAGTTTTAGTTTTTTTATGGTGACAGGGTTAACTAAAATGTATTATACCTCAATAATAAGCTGGTGTAGAAATAAATCATTAAAAACTGTTTGCTCTAAAACTGGGAGTTGCATACAGCATGGCAGTCAGATTAGAGTTTGTTAGTTTGAGAAAATGCTCTCCAGTTTTGTTTGCAATATGCATTAGGTGATCATCGAGAGGACTGTAGGCATTCTGTGGGTCTGCTGTCTAAGACTAGGGAGAGGAAAATCTGGAAATAGTGATTGGATAGAGGAGTTGGTAAGAAATGAGGGTAACTAGCAGCTAAAAAAAAAAGATCGAAAGGGTGAGGAAATATAGCTTTGTAACTTATTTCTGTCCTTTAGGGTTCTGTGAGTCCATATCACAACCTGTTGTTTGAAACTCTTTCATGTGGTTTGATAAGGCCCAGCCAAGGCTAATATCAAACCATTATTTGCAACGATTTTGCAGGAAAATCTGAAGAATTCTGTGAATTTTAACAGTAAAATGTGTTAAAATGAACTGGGTGTACTGTAGTCTCAGTGGTTGCTGAAAGCATTATTAAATCAGCTAAAATATTTAATCATATTTAATAAACAAGCAAGGGGCAGGGGATATTTGGTTTTCTGCATATTCTGTGTGCACTGATTCTGTATGGGCCTTCCTGCACATTATCTAAATTTACTTTGAAAATCATACTTTTCAATTTAAAATCAGAACTCTAGAGGATGGAGATAGCAGATAAGCTTTTGTAACCTTGGAAACCATTGCTTGCGTATAACATCTCTACAGGTATTAGTCATGAGAGACTGAAATTCCAGAGAGATATATTTGTCCTGCATGTCCCAGTCTATTTTTATGCCTTCTGAATGTTTATGTCCCTTAAGAACCAATTAGTATGTTGATTTGTTTTTATCTGTGCTGGTTGTTATGATGGTGGTCCGAGCAGGAACCCAGGGACTTCACCCTGCTGTCCCACCGGCCACCTCCGGGCTTCAGAGGGGGTCAGCTGGCAGCACACCTCTGTTCTCTGGGATTATAGTGTTCTCTTGTTGGTGTTTGTGTCACTCATGGCATGGAGGATGTCTAGTGCTCTCACTGGCCAAGACACACATACCATAATTAATGAGCTCGTTAACTATGTATGTGGACTAATAGTTCATGACGTTTCTGCATATGTAAGAGCTTATTACTGGTCAACAACTGTAAACTTACCCACTATCAAAAATGCTGTCAGCAGGTTTTTTGGAATATTATTCTTAACCATTTAAACACATTCCAAAATCCTGCTCTCAAAAGACATTTCAAACATTGTTTGCTACCTGTTAGGCCATGGCTCCATCAAAGTGCTTTTTTTGTATTGCAACACGCCAGGCCATCTCACTATACCAGATAATTACAGTTTTTTCCACACCTGTATTAAGCAGGACTTGAAGTAGAGGTTCAGCTGTTGCTGTACAGTCTAGAATATCAGTAATGCTGGGTGACTGGCAGTGTGAAACCCTTCACATCTCGACTGTTTTTATTTGGGTAAACTTGGACGGGGATATATGGCTGTATTAGTTTCAGGTTAATCTGAGCCATGTAATTTAATGTGTGATGTCACTGCAACGGTAGTTATGGACTGCAGGTTGCATTTTGAACTCAGCTCACTCAGAAATATTTCAACAACTTGTGATTGCATATCAGATGAATTCTATATCAATGCTGCAAGTTGCGTTGTTCATCGCCAATCGTAAAAAGCTAAACTCTGCTTCTCCTTTTACCTAGCAACACATCTTAAAAGGTCATAAAATGGAGAATGAAATTCTCCTTGCTATTTAGATTTACATTTCAGAACTCAAAACTTTCTCCCCAGTCTAAAAAGAGCATTTATTGTTGCCACCCTGCTGAAATGTCTTGTTTTGAAATCTCTGTGTTAATGATGTCACAACACATTGCTCATTTGTATTTACACATCCCACAACATGCGTCATCGCACCCTTGGCCCCGCCCACTGGTGCGCATTTCAAGTCCAGACGGCAGGCCTTGTGTAACACCATAGGGGACCCATCTGGACTATTTTGAATTATTTTGTATATAAACATGAACTACATACACTCTTTGACCGCTGTCACGTATTTCGCCGCTTTCAAAAGATGCGGTGTCAAGTTACAACTCTTTAAGGGAGAAACAATTCTCTCATTCTGCTGCTGCCTCTTGTTTATTTGAGCACAAACGCATCATGGACACATTTGTTCGCCCATCTGTGCTATTTTTAATTATTGTTGTATGTAAAAATAGGATGTCTTTGATGATGGATGTCTTCGACCGTTTCTGTGTTTTTTTGCCGATGTGCGCCTCATTGAGCCTTCAGTATGTATGTGCGTAATTTCACTGTTCTTTGGGCTATGTATGTGCGTTTATTTCGGCTCATGTCAGCATGGATTGCTTGTGAACAGACAATATACGATTCAAGCTTTGTAAAGGAGCTGTTATTGAAGAATGGGGCAGTTAAAAACACTTCAAAAACTTAAGTAAACTGTTTCATTCATGAATATTTCAAATGTCATGACTGATAGTTTATGGTGCTGAGTGTTAACAGTTGTGCTTGAGATGAACAGTTTAATATATTCAGATGCAATGTGTTGGATGTGCATTATGTGTAAACCCTGCAATTTCATAAGATATTGTTTTTCATTAAAGATTAAGAGGCAAACCATAAAAAAACAAAAACAAAAAAAAACCCAATGTGGATGAATAAATCGTTTATAATAAAAACAGCAACATCCAATAAGAAAATAAGAATTGTCCATTTTGAATTCATGGTGACTTTAATAACGTACGATTTGGTGCATAATGCGGGAACAAGCCCAAAACACACAAGGGATGTCATTATTATAAAATTATGGAGACTTAGCTAAGTTACAATTACAATTTCAAAATATGCATTGAGTTGATGTATAAAAATATGGATTAATATTGTCAGTGATAAAAGATTTAAATATAGCATATCCCTGTGTAATTGTTTTTATTTCACCTCTTGAGGCCGCTGTTAAACTGTAGATTTAAGCTGTAACTGTAGAATCCTCTAGTGTTGGCCACTGAGGAAAATTGAGTAATAATAATAACCAAAAAAAACAAACAATTGGCGTATATTTTTGCTGATAACTGATTCCAAAAAGCAACTATCAGCACCGATTAATCGTATTGCCAATATCAGAATCAGAATCAGAATGAGCTTTATTGCCATGTATGCTTACACATACAAGGAATTTATCTTGGTGACAGGAGCTTCCAGTGCACAACTACCTACATCGGTCTACCTCTAGTATTTTACTTATTGCAACAAACATTTTGAATCTAATTGGCTACAATGGCTGTTTGGCTGAAATTATAGTTCCTCTAATTGTGATGTCATTGCCTGACTTCTGTCTGATGATACAGTGTCTCAGACTGCTGTGTGCAGTGTGAACTCTCACACACACTCCGCTCTCTCTCGTGCCGCTTTAAAATTACACTCAAAAAGGATACGTGATCTCAAATTAAAATGGCTCTGCATCTAATCCAACAGCCTCTTATTCACAAACCCCCAATTAACATCAATTTTCTGTCTCGCATTTTCCCTCTCTTACTTTCTCTGTCTTTTTCTCTCTCTCTTTTTAGCCCATTGGGTGTAATTAAACTGGCACTTTTCATTGATAAAGGCTTATGTACAGCTGGAGGAGAGATGTGTTTGTGTGAGAGAGAATTTGAACAAAGAAACCAGTCAAAGAAACATTAGAAACATGGCAGGAGACCATTACTAGAATTTCTCTCAGCGCAGTTTTGTCATTCCCAAATTAAGATGTTTTTGCCACAGTCAGTGGTAATCCAGAATAAATAGTAAGCAGTTTTTAGAGACTACTGAAGATGACACAATCTCTGTATTGTTCTGTGAAATTTAAAGGGAAATGCATCATGAATGAAAATATATGTATATTTTTCTAGTTTATTACCTTTATAAATAGGAGTTCAAAGTACTTTGCAATCGTCACATTATTGAGGTCACAACCTTGGACACATTTATTTATCAACACCATTTTAATTTTGGTTACATTTGTACCATAATGATTTTGATGCTGTGTTGGGTTGCCACTTGATGCCCAATCTAAAATATGTGTCCTAAAGCAAAACTAACTGAGAACCATTAATGTATATAATAGTTGATAATATGGACTTAATTTATGACTAATTAAATCAGCTATTGTTCCTTCTAATCTTTATAATCTCAATGAGAAGCTTTTATCACAGGGCCTAGTGGGTATTGTCATGTTAGTTAGTCTTTGTATTCAGTTAATAGTGATGTGCATTAATTGAATTCAGCAATAAGCTTTTGAGACATTGTTCACTCAGACACCTACACACAGAAGCAGTATTGCATGGCCATTGTGTTCAGTCTTAATAGGCCAACCTTATGAATAAATGTGATGGCTTCTATGTTATTAAGAGACAGGAAAGAAGAAATCCTCATTTATGTGACACTTCAGTCAAAATAGCCTATTGTAAACCACAGTTGCAGTTAAGAGGACGATATTGCTCAAAGCATATGTACTTAAATATAGCTGTGAGTGCCATTCATTTGTTTTGTTTGAGTATTATGTTGTTAGCTTTGCAACGTGCAATACTATATATTGAAGTCTACTGTGAGCATTACTCGGTTTTGACTCTTGCAATTTTCAGCTCTCAGTGTTTCAAACAAGTAATCATTTCAGTTTGGATCTATGGAGACAGCCCTGCTGAAAAAAAAAAAAAAAAAAAAATTCAAACAAGCTTGGCAAAGCTAGGGTTTTGGGCACATGTCAGTTGGTCTGACTGGGACTTTTTTTTTTTTCTCCAGGCAGCTCACAAAGACAGGCTTTGTGTCTCTTTGACCTACCATTCTTCTTCTTGGTCTTTCACCCACCTCTACCTCTTGTTCTCTGCTAGACCTGTCTGCTCTGTGTTTTCCCTCCCCTGGCTGCAGGTGCATGCGGCGTGTCAGTAATAAGCGAGTGTGTCTGAGAAATGACAGGGTTAGAACTCACTAATGCACTTAGAGCTGCGCCCAAACCACCAGAGACAGGCAGAGAAAGAGAGAGCCCACACCACTCTATACCTAATTGAGGTAATAGGACTGTGTAATTGTTCAGATTGTCACTTGCCCTTTTTGACAGAAGTAAGTGGTTGGAAAAGAGAGAAATGGCCATTGGGTATGCCCTCACATCCCACTGAGGAGCACAGGCAGATATTTTAAACTTTCAAGAAAAATACGCTTCCCTCTCCAAAGACAAAAGAAGTGCTGTAATAACCCACTTTAAAGGATCCAGAATTCCACACAGACTCTATTGGAGCATTCACATGGCATTATTTCAAGTGATTTTTAAGATGTAATTAGTTTGGACGTGACTTTTTTTCAGACAATTATTGCTCTCTTATTCTAGCATTTAGATGGTCATCTTTAACTAATGGAAGTTTAATCACCACAAAATATCCAGTACATTAACTCAGTCTGAAATTCACATTTTTGATTTCAGACTTTGAACTAGTATCTTTAAAACAAAATGGAGAGATTGCTGATCAGTTCCAACATACAGTTTCAATAACAGTTTCAGGTCTCGCTTATTACTTGGTGACTTACCAATTAAATAAAGCCCTGCTGTGAAAAATGGCAATACTGGTAACCACTGGCACAAAACGCTGAGGTCCAGTTGTGGTCTGAATAACTTATACACATGCTGAAGAAGCCGAGCTGCAATTGCATTATCTAGGTCTTTTTGTCTGGATTTGCAAAAATCATCTGGTACGATTTCAGTTGGACTTAAGTGATTGAAAAAGGCATTTGAAATAAAAAAAAATCTTATATATATATATATATATATATATATATATACAGTTGTGTGCAAAAGCTTGCATACCCTTGGAGAATTGGTAATATATGTATCATTTTTAAAGAAAACATGAGTGAACAGGCAAAACACATTTATTTTATTTCTTATGGGATTCATATTCAACTGTAGGTTATAACAGAATGGCACAATCATAAAACAAAACATGGCAACAAAGAAAAAAATGAAATGACTCCTGTTCAAAAGTCTGCATACCCTTAGTTCTTAATACTGTGTATTGCCCCCTTTAGCATCAATGTGCAATTAAAATCAGTGTGCATTCTTTTGTAATAGTTGTCTATGAGGCCCCAAATTCTTGCAGGTGGTATAGCTGCCCATTCGTCTTGGCAAAATGCCTCCAGGTCATGCAAAGTCTTTGGTCGTCTTGCATGAACCGCTCGTTTGAGATCCTCCCCAGTGTGGCTCGATGATATTAAGGTCAGGAGACTGTGATGGCCACTCCAGAACCTTCAACCCCCCCCCCCCCCACGCCCCACCCGACACAAACACACACTACTGTGGTCACTAATAACTTGAACATAAACAAAAAAAGAAAAAAGATATACATTCAAACAACATCAATAATACACATACCCAACTAAACTACAAATCCCTCTCAACAGCCCCTCCCCAAAAACCTTCCAAAAAAGCCAAATAACCCCCCACTTCCTGACAAACAAATCACATTTCCCCAGCCTTCTAAAAATCATCTCTGTATACTACTCCCAGTAATAGTACAGGACAGGTGGCGCAGCTGTAAATACCTAAAGAACTGAGATCTAGGAATCTTAAAATGTTGAACCAAAATTTCAAAACATCTCAGCACTCCACTCTCATATAGGTCATCGAGTGTAGTAACCCGCCTCACAATCCACTCTGACCAGCAGAAAGGGGACTTATTAATATGTTATTTAGGGTTCAGCCATATGCTTGAGGCAACATTTAAATAAATGTCTGAATTAAACACTCTGGACTCTTCTGTCCAAAACGCGTGCAAATGCGAGATAACGGGTGTGACTTAACTTCTCCGGTTAGTTTGATAGAAAGGCTTTGCAATGGTGAAATAGGGGCAAGGACTTCCTGTTCAATACAAAACCAGGGAGGGGTTCTCTTAGGTGGAAGCGACCAATGAGCCAAATATCTGAGACCGAATGCATAATAATAAAACAAAATCTTGGGTAGGCCTAGCCCACCTTTGTCAGTCAGCCTATGTAACTTGTTGAAATGTAATCTGGGACATTTACCATTCTAAATAAAGGACTTTGCTATGCTATCAAATTGCTTGAAATAAGAGAGGGGGAATTTACAGGGAGAGACTGTAGCAGGTATTTGAATTTTGGAATACAATTCATTTTAATAACATTAACCTTCCCAATCATAGATAAATGTAATGAAGACCACCTACTCTCATCACTCGAAAAACTTTTTATTAAAGGGTCAAAATTAACTCTAAATAAATCACACAAATTTGCTGGGAATAAAATGCCCAAATACTTAATGCCTGTTTGGGCCACTGGAAGGCGCCTGGTTGAAAAGCCGTTACTGGGCAGCACGCTGTCAGAGTCAAAGCTTTGGATTTGGACCAAATGACTCTGTAACATGTGAAATTAGAGAAGGAATTAATAATCCTGTGGAGGCAAGGCATAGATCTAATGGGGTCAGAGACGAATAATAAAATATCATCTGCGTAAAGCAAAAGCTTATGTGCCACACCTCCCGCCTTCACCCCTGGAAAATCATCCTCCTCTCTTATCGCGGCTGCTAATGGTTCCAGGGCAAGACAGAACAATAATGGGGAAAGAGGGCAACCCTGCTGGGTGCCCCTATCCAGAAAAAAATAATCTGAATTTAATCCATTTGTTTGTACCGCCGCTACCGGGTGTCTATAAAGTAACTTAATCCATTCAATAAAAGTATTTCCAAACCCGTACATTTCCAAAATCTTAAAAAGATAATCCATTCTACCATATCAAAGGCCTTTTCGGCATCAAGTGAGATGGCAGTGACCAGAGTCTGATCATTCGCCACTGACTACATTATATTGATGAAACGCCTAATGTTATCAGAAGAGCTGCAGCCCCGAATGAACACTACCTGATCTATATGTATAAGAGATGTCTCGATTATTTACTTAATCGGTTAGCCAAAATTTTTGACAAAATTTTAACGTCTAGCTGGATCAGGAAAATTGGATGGTAACTCTTACACTCGCTTTGATCTTTGTCCTTTTTAAGAATCAGACTGATCCGGCCTTGTGTCATGGTTGGCGGAAGCTTTCCATTCTTTTATGATTCTGTATAAACTTCTAACAAAAGTGGAGACAGTTCTGTAGCATAAGATCTAAACCTCGTCAAGCTCCTCCAAGGTTATCTCAGAATCAAGAGAATTTCAGTTTAGGGAGATCTAATGGTTCCAGAATATTTCTAATATCTTCATCAGTAGACGAAGACGTGGAACTCTAAAGATCAAGATAGAATTCTTTAAAAGCATTATTAATATCAATGGCCGAGGTAAATATTTCACCACTAGCAGTTTTCACTGAGGGAATGGCAGAAAAATACTCTCTCTGCTTTATATATCTAGCCAATAGCTTCCCTGCTTTATCCCCCAACTCAAAGTATGACCTGAACAGCCAAAACTCCACCTTCTGCGACAAAATAGTATTATATCTGTATTTCAGTCGGGTCAATTTTCTGAGGCCATCAGACGACATTTGGAGCTTCAGCTCTGCCTCAGCATTTTTTATATTCCCTTCCAACTCCATGAGTTCTCGTGCTTTGGATTTTTTGATGAATGAGGCATACTGTATGATCCGACCCCTAAGAACCACCTTAAGTGCCTCCCAAGCCATGCCCACAGAGGATACTGAGGACCAGTTGGTCTCCATATTAACATTGATTTCAGCCTTTAACATTTGTTGGAATTCAGGATTTTGCAAAAGAGATACATTAAAGAGCCAACTTTATGATTTATTTTTCTCCGTATGTGTCAACACCTCTAAACTCACCAGGGAGTGATCTGAGACTCAGATGTTTCCAATTGAGCAATCAACAACAGATGAAACGAGGGACTTAGATATATATATATAAAATATCTATTCTAGAATAAATCTTATGGACTGATGAAAAAATGTATAATCCCTACCAGATGGGTTCAAAAGTCTCCAAATTTCTATAAGACCAAGTTTTTTACACATCCTGTGAAGCGTCAATATAGCTCTAGGGGGCTTACACACTTTTGGTTCACAATGATCAAGGACTGAGTCCATCAATAGATTAAAGTCTCCTCCCAGTATTATATCATGAGGGGTGCCAGCAGCTTGCAACATCCCTTCAAGATCTATAAAAAAAAGCCCTGATCATCAGCGTTAGGTGTGTAAATATTAGCCAAAATAAGAAATTGCCCCTGAAATTCTGCTATAACAATAATGACTCTTCCTAATTTATCATTAAACTGTTTGAGACATTTTAATTATAGATGTTTACTTATCAGTGCTCCCCTGCTCTTACTTGAGCCAGCACTAAAGAAAACATGCCCACCCATATCCTCCCAAATTTTTCAGCTTCCTGTGGGGAAAGATGCGTTTCTTGAAGAAACACTATATCATATTTCTTTCATTTAAGAAAAGAAATAACCTTCATTCTTTTTATGGGGTGCCCCAACCCATTCACATTCTACATGAAGAGAGACAGTCCACTCATATTAACATTTGACATTTTGACATATTAGAAAAAATAGATTGTGTGTCAAAAAACAAAATTATAAAGACCACATTCCAACATTAGTGCAACAGTCAAACCCCGAACTTCCCCCCGAACCAAACAAACAGAAAAAAGAAAAAGGTGCGCATTAACCCGCACACGACAGCGCCAACCAGCGTCCATCCCTTTAAACTCAAACAGTCCATGTGTGCCACGGGAGCCCCCGCGACAACTTTGTCATCGGATTACTCAAGTCCGGTGCTTCTGTACAAATTTTGTGAGACAGAATTACATAACATATGAAAATCTATAAAACAAACTCCAACCAATAGGCAGAATAAACACAAAGAACATGTAGATTCATCCACATACTGTCCCGAAGGTGTGTTCCTCCCCAAAACAAACTCGAGCCTCTAGCAGAACTAGCACACACACACACACACACACACACACACACAAAAACACACAAAAACAAGAAAACAAAAACAAAAAAACATTCTGTTTCCTCGGACATTCAAACGAATGTTCACTGTTTTATGAGTGCAGCAGATGACCTAATCATTCCAATGTCCTGCAAAAAATATTCCACAAAACAAACTCCATCCAATAGGAGGCATAAGCACAAAGAACGTGCAGATTCAGCCACAACTGTCCCAAAGGAGTTTTATTCCTCAAAACAAACTCCAGCCGCTAGGTGGAACCAGCACAAAAATAAACAAAAAAGGTGCCCAGTTTCCTCGGACAGTCAAGTGAATGTTCAGTGAGTCAGGTCCACTTGGCAGCAAAGCGAGCGCCACACAATGACTTACTCATTCCATTGACTTAATGAAGGACAATGCTTGATGGGGACAAGTAAATACTTTGCGGCCATCCTTAGCATCTATTCTCAATCTGGCCAGGAACTTCAGTGTAAAAGCGACCCTTCGTTGATGCAAAAGTTTCTTGAAGGAGTGTTATTCCACAAAACAAACTCCAGCCGCTAGGTGAAACCAACACAAAAAGAAACAAAGAATGCACCCAGCTTCCTTGGACGGTCAAGTGAATGTTCAGTGAGTCAGGCTCACTTGCTGCAACGTGAGAATCACACCATGACCTAGTCATTCCATTGACTTCATGAAGGACAATGCTTGCTGTGGGCATGTAAATATTTTGCG
Organism: Myxocyprinus asiaticus; assembly: GCF_019703515.2. Taxonomy (NCBI): domain Eukaryota; kingdom Metazoa; phylum Chordata; class Actinopteri; order Cypriniformes; family Catostomidae; genus Myxocyprinus; species Myxocyprinus asiaticus. The sequence goes on from NC_059353.1 coordinate 15,428,252, forward strand.
GCCATCCTTGGATGAAGGCTTGAATCTGAGCACTGACATCCCATCAGCATGACACAGGTGTATGCAAAACAAACCAAAACACTTCTCTTTGTAATATAACAAAGTTTATTTATGCAGTAATATCAATTAATAATTAATACAATGCAGTCAATAAACTTCCGACTTACAACTACAAACTAAACAGTGATATGATTAGATATGAAAATCAAAATAATCCTATAACACATGAGGGTGTGTGTGTGTGTGTGTGTGTGTGTGTGTGTGTGTGTGTGTGTGTGTGTGTGTGTAAGGAGGGACGCGCACAAAACGGCGGACGTGACTCTCGTGGAGAGTATGTCACGCGAGACTTCCGGCCAGGGAATATGACCGCGAATGTGGGCGGAGAGAAACCAGTCAATGGTAGCTTAGGGACAAAGCTGAACTTTATCACGAAGCTATCTGCTAGCCAAAAATGTGTGCCAGAATGTTTGTGAGGGGTCGCGTGTGTGTGTGTGGTTAGTACAAGAGAGAGAGAGAGAAAATTAAGTAACGGCCCCAAAGCCGATTTCGCGATCGTGGGAGAGAAAGCAGCTGTGTTTATCACTCAGAGACGCGGTGGATGGCTCGTAAACAGTCCCGCGTTCTTTGATTCTTTAATAGATAAATTCAGTTTGCCGGTCTCACCCACGATGGTGAAAATGCACAACAGTCCAATTTGGTTGGACCACAATACAGCAAATCAAATTCATGATAATTAATACCCTGAGTATTAATAATGAGCGGACATGGCGGTCTGTAAACTGTACAAGCAAAAACCTTGAAACACACGAATAACACACTATAATATTCTATCTCTGCCCAGACGTAAACCTCTTACTTGAATCGCATGAGGATGCAGGTGAAATGTGTGTTCATCCGTCCTTTAACTCAGACTCGGTTCCTCGAGGCTTGGGTGATGACGGGAGGCCATTTCCTTGCTCTGTCGGCGGGCGGTACGGCTGCTGATTCTTGGCGGGCTGGCGGAGAAATCAGAAACATCGACTTGTTTGAAGATGGAAAAGAAATCTTTAATCTCTTCACTTCTGCAGGCAAACGGATGAAGATGCAGATTGCTCGGCGGTCTCCTTCGGATCCGTTAGAGTGTTCAGTTGAACACAGAGTAATCTCAACTCGTCCAGCGAGATGGAGATTGTATGGCCACAGTTTCAAGTCGGACGTTACTTCCTTGTGCCACGAGACTGCACCTGAGAGCAGCGATGAGCTGCGTCTATCCACGGCGAGCAAAGTTGCTGGAAGCAAATCCCGGAAGCATTTCAGAGGTATTTCTACTCCTGATGATGTCATGGTTGAGGGACGTTCTGTTGTGTACCTCATCCAATAGGAGTTGAGAGTTCGATCCTTTAGTGAGCAAGGCTTCATGGGATTTGTAGTCTGTTTTGGACTCCCTTTGTTTATTTTTGACGCGGTTTTTGTCAGTAAGATTTACGACTTGGTATGTGGGGGCTGAGTTAGGTTTTACGACTGTGTTAGGCCTGCCTTTGTCTTCAATCTGAATACATGAGGCCCAACAGGTTCTTCCAAGAAAGCCTTCCTTTGCTCCTCACCTTGCCAGAAATTTGGCCAGAATTGATTGGGGCCTGTCTCTCTCCGTGGATCTCCGAGCCGGGACCCTGTGAGATTTCCAGCTTATGGCCTGTTATGTCGAGCCGACTCGGGAAGAGCTTGTCTAGAAATTTCACCATATCTCGGACTTCTTAATTCTCAGGAATTCCAACAATTCGGACATTGTTTCACCGATTACAATTCTCAAGGTCTTCCAACTTTTCCCAGATGCGCTGCAAATCTGCCTGGGTCGCTAGCGGGTTAGCAGCTAATTCCCTCTCCGATGACTCCAGAAAATCGATCCATTTCTTGATGTCCCCTATTCTTGTAACCAACTCAGAGAATTTCATCTCCATGGCAGTGATCGATCGACATATTACAGCAAGACCCTCCAAGTCAGCAACAACCTTCGCCAGCATTTCCGACATGCTCGACAGTTGACACTGAATCTCTCCCGCTGCACCGTCCAAAGTGAGTGCCCGGTCTGCAGCCCTGTCAGGGGTATCAGGGCTTGAGCACGTAAGTGTCTTTTAATGTCTCCAGAGCCCAAGGATTTTGAATTCTTTGACATATTGACTTCATAGAACAGTTATGGAACAGGGTGTATTGAATCTCACTGATTTATGACACAAAAAGTATTAAAAACTAGCAAAGTGCGCAGAGCTCACCGTTCACACGTCTGACCCTCGCGTAGCGCCACGCGACTCCCGAAAGTGGTCTCTTTTAGCAGGATAATGTGCCCTGCCGCACTGCACACATTGTTCGGGAATGGTTTGAGGAACACGATGAAGAGTTCAAGGTGTTTCCCTGACCTCTAAATTCTCCAGATCTCAATCCGATTGAGCGTCTGTGGGATGTGCTGGACCAACAAGTCTGATCCACTGTGGCTCCACCTCGCAACCTACAAGACTTGAAGGGTCTGCTGCTAATGTCTTGGTGCCAGATACCACAGGACACCTTCAGGGGTCTTGCAGAGTCCATGCCTCGGTGGGCCGGCGCTGTTTTGGCTGCACACAGAGGACCAACAGCATATTAGGCATAATGTTTTGGCTCATCACTGTATAAACACTGATCAGCCACAATATTACAACCATCTGCCTAATATTGTGTAGGTCCCCCTCGTGCCACCAAAACAGTGCCAACTTGCATCTCATAATAGCATTCTGAGATGCTATTCTTCTCACCACAGTTTTACAGAGTGGGATTTTCACACGCAATAGTCTCTAGAATTTACTCCGAATGGTGCCAAAAAAAATAAAATAAAAAAAAATCATCCAGTGATGATGATCTTCATCCACTCTTGTTAATGAGAGAGGTCAACAGAGAATTGTCAGACTGGTTTGAACTGACAAAGTCTACGGTAACTCGGATAACTGCTCTGTATAATTGTGGTGAGAAGAATAGCATTTAAGAATGCTATTCTGAGATATGTGTTGCCGCTGTTTAGGCGGCACAAGGGGGACCTACACAATATTAGGCAGGTGGTTTTAATGTTGTGTCAGATCGGTGTATATATTAGTGTTGTCGGTCCATTAAAATTTTTAATCGTGGTTAGACTCATTATTTTTTTTTGTAGTTAATCACGATTAATCACAGATTTTGAAAGTGCTGAAATTTGATACTATACTGTATATACTTCCTTTTTTCTCAATGAATTTTTCCCATCTTAGGAAAGAAAACAAAACAAAACAACATGAAGCAATAGAATGCTTTAATATTTTCCAAACAAAGTCTTAAACACAGTATAAACATAGAAATTAACTAAAATATCACCAATTCAAGTAACATTAAACATTTCCCCATAGTCTAAGTGGGAGTTTGACTAATTGAAAGAACAAGTCCAATATAAGTTAAATATTCATTGCAATGGGCATTAAATCTCTTAAACTCTCATCCTCCACATTCATGATTCGCGTCAGGGCGGCAACACCAGCGTCAAGCGCTCCTTACATAGGCTGAAAATTACTTGATTTCTATAACATAGAATGTCTATGTGACCGCCGCATTATGCTGTTTTATGCTAAGCATGTAGGCTTCTTGGCATTGTTGTGTGTCTGTTTGTGGCATGTGCATCAGTGTAATGACTCCGGGCAGACACATTACAAACGTTCCGCCCTTCACACCAGTGTTTATTTTGTATTAATGGTAAATGCCTTAATCGTGATTAAGAAAAATTTACGCTTTAAACTTTAATTAATCACGTGTTAACACATTAATTCTGACAGCCCTATATTAGGCATGTAAAGATACACGTAGACCATGTTTACAACTGGCATTAAGATGCGTTTCGTGTGATCTGATCACATGTGGTCAGCCCTAAATACTGATCTAAACGGGGTCAAAAAGTTTTGTGATCAGATCACAAAAACCACATATGGATGTGGTCAAAAACGCACGTGATGTGATTGTTTCCCCACCAGACTTGGTTGGTGAACTTGGTTGACCAGCTTCACTAGCTAAGTTTTGCTGGTAAATAACATAGCTACACTGGTCCACCAGCTAGAACAGCACTAAACCAACAATACCCAACATAAAAATTTAAATACATGCTGATCTAAGCTGGTCTTTTAAGAAGGAAGGGTGTGCGATATTGATTGAATTTAATTAATTCAGTAGTTGAAATGGTTTTTATTATGTGAAAAGAGACTGCAGAGATTTACAACATTTACGAGACACAAGATTTAAGAAATTAGTATAGCTTTGTAGGAAATAGGTTGATGGAGATAGTGGTAATTATACAGTGTAGCAGTCAATGTGCAAAAGTGTTTGACCTCAGAAAGCTGTGATTGACCAAGCAGAATCAAGTATTCCAGAGAGTCATGTAATATTGTCTGCTTCAATTATTGGCCTAAATCACAGCAATACAGAAAATGTAATAGATGCCAACATTGGCCTAAACCAATGTTTGTCTCCGTTATATTTTGCATCCTTAATTTTATTATTGTATGCTAGTCCTTGTCTATTTTTTTGTACTTCACTTCTACCGTAAATGCTTTTGGCCATGATGAGGTCTGTCACATGCTGGTCTATTTGTCAGTCCTGCCTTCATTAGCACTGTCATCCTCTGGGAGAATCTCAGTGGCTGCTAATTGCTCTGGGAGTATTTTTTAGTATCTCAAACCCTCTGGGTTGAATAGTCGCCAATAAGTGTTACTTTAAATGTATCAATTGTTGGTGCTGCGATGCCTCTCTTCCTGTGGGGGCCTCTGAGTCTTTGTGTATAGTTTAAGTGTGTGTTTGATAGTAAATAACACTGTGTTTCCTGTGAGGAGTTTGATGTACATTATTGACAGAGATTCTCACTGTCTTTGTTGGTCGTTCACCTGATGTGTCGATGGTAATAGAACATTTACCAGAGAAAAAACAAGTCAACTTAGATTCTTGATTGTTCTTTGCCTTATTGAATAAGGTTTCAATCCTCTGTTGCTGTTCATTAAAGACATGACACTCTGAGTGAAGCATCAACCCTGACTGAAAAGCACTGTGATACTTTGATGCTATCAGATAGATACCTTGATACTTTGATATATATATATATTATGGTACTGATTGATTCCTATATTCATATACTATGGTATTTACATGGTACTCTCCAAGGTATTTTGAACAATATCATGGTAAAACCATGGTACTGTGTCTTTAAAAAATTGTAACACCATTGTACATTTTTCCCCCCAACACTGCTCATTTTGTATATCTCCCTTTTCTGACACACCCAATTTAGGTATTGGAGTCTCCACTAATGAGCTGATGAGTTGAATCAGGTGTGTTTGATTAGGGAGATATTCAAAGTGTGTAGTGTTGGGGGATCCAGGAACAGGATTGAGAACCACTGGTTTAGGTTAAAATTTAAATTAATGTGTAATAGAAATAATGGGGTATAGCCTGTCGCACCACAGGACATGTCAACTTTCCAAAAGTATTTCATGTCAGCTGCCCCTGTTCAGATAATTACTTACCACTCTGACCCAAATTTTTGCTGATGTGCATAGAAATGGTTTGGTTTACTTCATTTGTCTGCATTGGTTTTTCCAAATCCCTATAATGTTGTTTGTTTAGTTACACCTCTCTTCCCTATACTAAATAGTGTAAGTTAACTGCATTAACTGCATTAACTGCATTAACTGTAATACGTTAAGATGTCAGGCCCACTGTAGTCAAACTCACAGGCTGATAACCATCATCAGCTTGGAGTTATTGATGTCTTCAGGGGTGTATGATGTTTGCCTGGGTAAAACGATGAAACACACCTATATAAATACATAAGCAAACTCTCATAACTCTTCCAGCATGTGGTACATATACCGTCATGCCCTCGTCCAGTGTGTTTGCTTTTTCCCTCTCTGCCCTATCACGGCTGCTGCATTGTCTTTGTTTGGCACCGTTCCATTACCGGCAGCTCCGACCGTGTCATTCATTAGAAGGGGGTCAGTGCGAGGAGATCAGGCACTATGTGCAAATAAAAACGGTGACACATTCATCAGATCATCAGTCAGCCGCTAGAATAATGCCTTTGTTCTTCAATTAGCAACAGCACCAAAGCGTGACTCAAACGGCACAGAGTAATAATTAAAAATGAGAGGAGAATGAATCACAGGTTCACTCTTGTTTTAGTTTTTTTGGGGTGGGCGTTTATGTTGTTTGTGCCTATTAAAAAAGATGTTGTGTGTCTGTATTAACAAGGGAACACGCCATCAGTTGTCACTCTTCGTTTAACTGTTTGCTTTGCCTGTCTATTAAGGTGGGCGTTCTGACATAACTGCTTGTGTTGTTACAGGGTCACCAACAAATGACAATTATGTCATCATTTACTCACCTTCATTTCGTTCCAAACCTTTATGACTTTCTTAAGTGAAACACAATAGGAGATGTCAAGGAGAATGTCCAAGTTGTTCTTTTCTGGTGACAACAGCTCTTCATGGTGTCCATCTACTTCAGTGGGCCTCATTCATGAAAAACGAGCAGAACAAATTTTTTGGTAAATCGTCCGTAAAGCCATTCTGATGTAAATTCTCAGATTCATGAAAGTTTTGTATTTTCAAAACGTTAGTTGGTATGAACGAAATTTAAACTTGCTCCCGATCATGTGTAAATCGTGTGTAAGACATCCTAACTTGTTGTTTTCTTTCAGGCAAACTGTCATGACTATGTTTTGATGGAAGTGAAAGTAAAAAAGTAATGTATAAGTAATAAGAAATTAACCTTATAAAATAACGTTAATTAGTTTAAAATTAATGTTTCTTTACTGCTTGAATTTGTTTTTAAAGTATAGTTTTTTCCCATGTCTGCTTATCGTTTTTTCCAGCAGAATTGCTTGATTTTTCTTGAAAAACATAATGCCCTAAAATATTACTGGCTGGGCAGTTTTTTAAATTTGATTTGAGCTCTATAATTTAGGTTTCATATAGGCATCGGTAAATCGTGTTCAGTTGATAAGGTTTGGTCAATGCTAATGCTGTTAAAATCCATAAATAAACACGTTGCGGACAGGTGCGTACACAATATAATGTGGAAAAAATAGAAAAAGCCCGCACATTGTTGTATAGTTTGCAAATCTATAATATCTTACAGCGAATCGGTCAAATATTTTCTTCAGGCATTTTACTAATTTCTCTGAAGATTCTTCCAGTTGCAAGTAGCCTATATCACTGTTACCATCATGATTTACCAGAGACGTTTCACAAATGATGCTGGTGATGCACTCAACAGGACCAGAGAAGGTTAATGTTGGTGGACATCCTCCTCCCGGCGTGAACTGAATTTTTTTTACACTCATGTCAAACCGTACAGGACGTGTGATGCAAATCTAGTCATCAGTAGAGTGCGTGAGCTCTGAATGCGAGCAGCCCAATTTTTCTAAATGTGCATCTTTGAACACACAGAATGCGCATATGGCTAGAGTTATTTGCACTAATTAGTGGGTCTACAAGGTGGCAATACTTACATTTTGAGCCGTTGCGGTCAGTGAATGTAGTCGCCGCTAAACATCAGGAGATGAAGGTAAAACAACAACAGTGGACGTGCAAGTCAAGAGCACGTGTGAAGAGGTCTGGAGATACCTGCATTTGTATAACTCGAGTCTGAAGGAATATAAAGACATCTTAATGGGTCTAAACTCCTGAAGAGAAAGTCTGGTGTCTCATAGCAGTCGTCGCTGAGCGTTCGCGTCAAAATGGAAATATACCCAGGGCTCAAGTCCACACTTTTTTGAGACGCTATTGTGCAAAATCAACAACTTTCTTCATTCATAAAAAACAATTTCATTACCGCTCCGCATAGATCTTAAAAGCATTTACTATCAAGTCTGGTGCCTTCCTTATATAGCATTTTCATGGGCATGGTTTATGACAATTGTTAATGAACGTGCACATGCCCCCTCTTTACGAATGTTTGGAATTCACTAACATGCACACGTTTTACTAACAAATCTGGGGAATACGAAGCGTTTGTGAATCCAGCGGAAAGTTTTTGGGAAGGTCCATTTTACACGCACATTACTCCGGATTTACTCATATATTTACGAAGTTTCATGTATGAGGCCCATTATACATCTCCTTTTGTTTTACATGGAAGATAGAAAGTCATTGGGGTTTGAGATGAGGGTGACTAAATGATGACAGCAATTTAATTTTTGGGTAAACTATCCCTTTAATGGTAGAAATTTCTTCACTGCCTAGGTCGACACTCAATGACACATTTACCATGCAGTAGTTTGTGTCCTAACCTCTATCTTCAGTGCCTTGCGTAAAGCCCAATGTGCGGTACAAAGGCTTTGAGGTGAAGTAGATGAGACATTCAATCCTACATCCAAGCTTCTTTTTACAAACGCTTGGCTCTCTTGAGTTTTACAGCGGTTACCAGATCATCTTGATGTTTATCTTTGAATTAAAGGGGCCATGTTCTGCACTTATGTAGCATAAAATTATTTTGCCTGAAGTGCTCTTACGAAGTATATATATATATATATATATTATTATTATTATTATTATTATTATTATTATTATTATTATTTTGTAGCCACAATGTGCCATCAGTAGCATTAGAAGATAAGTTGATCTTATTTGAATTGATGGAAAAATGTCTGATGGGAGATGGCGCTTGTCAGTAATTTGGAAGAATTGAGTCTGTTTTAGGGTACATGGACATTCAGATGTCACTTTCCCATGTGATCATATTGCTTTTATGATTGTCTAACATCTTTGCATGTGAAAACTACCAGCGTAGTTCACTCTATCTTTTATCAGGTCAAGTTGCTTTGTGTTGTTAACATAAGAGTGTTGTTAACGTAGAGTGATCGTCAGATAAGTATTTTTTATGCCGATATCATGAGAGCAGTGTGGCCGATGGCAGATATAATGTCAAATGCATATAATAGTGATGGCGAGATGCACACACAATTTAAGTCTAAATTTAAAATAGCTAAAAAAAGAAAAGAAAATGTGCATTTTTTGCGGACACAGTTGTCGGCTTACACCAATATTCTCAAAATAGCCAAAAATCTGATTAATCGACTTGGGCAGTAATCTATCACTACTACATAGTGCATCGGGATAGGACTGGGTATTGCGACTACTTTATGATATGAATATTACAGTAAATTTATCACAATTCAATACAGGATGATGCATCACAATGTCATAATCAGATTGTGAAACAAAAAGTGCAACAGAGTCCAAGTATATCCGCACAAGGGAATGAATCTGCAGGATCAGTCACTCTCAAGCGATTCGCTTCGCTTTTGTACAGTACGGCACCTTATACAAGCATCTCTAATTGCACAGAGAAAGTACAAAGTAGCTGTACATAGATCTAATGTATCGATATAGTGAGAAAATGTTTTATATATTGATGTTAACACAGCCCTGCTTTCAAACCCTTCTTTTTCAAAAGAGAAACCTGATTTCCATGAAATGCCCCTTTAAAGGAAAGTTATTTTGCCTTGTTTGCAAGAAAAGGAGGCCTTATTGGGCCGACCATATGATATATTAAACATCAAGCTCCCTTCTTCTCAAAACCCCCTGACCTCGTTCTTTAAATCACACTTTTGGCTTTTGAAAGGACAGCTTTGTGGGGTAGCGATTTGATTGACAGGTGCTAATGGGGTCAGAGGTTACAGGCAAGTACATTAGGGCTTTCTGCTGCTGCTGACCCCTGCCACACTTTCTGTCAAAGCTGAAGGGCAGCATGATGCATTTTCTCCTGCTCGATACGTCTCAGTGACTGGCCCTCCCCAGGGTTGTCACCCCCACCTCAGCTGGCCCAAAACTACATACTATACATTACTACTGTGGTCACTACAAACCTCACATTTGATTGAAGCACTTTTTTCACACACACACTCTTAATACACTGTTTGTTACAGTTATACTCATTAATGGCCACCTCTATATGCTCTGATCAACAGCCAGTAAATGATGTCTTCGATATAAACATAGCCATCCAACTGAAGCTTGACATGCCACATACAATAAATTACTGCATTTCATTGGACACACGTTACTCAAGTCATTATCCTACTACAAACCACATTTGCACGCATATGTGCTACATATTTGTAATTACTGTCATGTATAATGTGACGCACGCCCACACTTTCACATTAGTAAAAGCACCTACATGACTAATGATCATTCTCAAATCCTGACATGAGATAAATTTAGTGTATTTCTTGACTGAAATTCATCAGTTCTGGCACATTCATTCTAATGGTCTTTTAATGCAGGAATCAGCAGACATTTCTGTCAGAGGAAATGCCTCCCTTGAGTCTTGCAACTAGTTGGCGAGTGAAATAAAATTCTATTATGTGAGTCTTTTCTTAGGGAGATGTAAAGGAGACTCATTTTACTTGTCATTAGCTAGCATTGACATTTATTTAAAAGGCTGTTTATTTTACCATTAAATGTAATAAATAAATAAATAAATAAATAATTGTGTCTTTTCTGAGTGTTGCTTTTTGTTGTTTTAGGAGGCATTCATAAATGCATTATTATTGCATTTCTTCTGTGCTTTTGAATTTTTGGCCAGTGTATATATTCATCAGATGGACATCTTTGTTGAGTCACACCTTTCAGCATGAGTGTTGCATCAAAACAGCTTGGCAAGTTTTAAAATCTGGTTATGTCCCGAGACCCCACTACTCAGTTCCATTCTATTTCTTTTCTTTTTCTTTTTTTTTTTTATGCAAGTGAGTGTCTTATTTGTACATCACAAAAGATATAAAGTAGGTCATGACCCAAAAATGGGTCATAAGTCTGTTCTAATAGCGTTGCAGACAGCAGGAAAGAACTATACAAAATTACAAAATGCAGTATAGTTTGGATAGTGAAAGGGAAAACCTTTCCATATGTTTTGTTGTTGATGTCAAAGGTCATGTGTTCAATCAACCTCTACAGTGTTTTGGGGCAAATTCATCTGCCACTTGGTAGTATGGCTAATATTAATACAATATTTGGCCTAGGGTTTGTTCTACGTGTTAGACTGGTTAATCGCACTTCTGCTGTTGTTTATGCATTTACTAAATTGTCAGTTTTTATATTCAGCCTTTGGTAAATTTGCATATTGTTAGGTCTGTGCAGTTCATTGTTATTGTATTAACTTTCAGTGTTTGATTTTAAGGAATAGAGGTAGACCGATATGTGTTTCACTGATTAATCTGTGCCGAAAGTTGCTTTTTGGAAATATCAGTTATCAGTAAAAATCTCTGCTGAGTGTTTTATATATACACTACGTGCACAATTATTAGGCAAATTGTATTCCTCTGGATTAATTTTTATTGTTGAACAAACACAATGCTCTCAGTCAATCCAAAATGTTATTGAACCTCAAACCTGAATGTTAAAAAAAGGAAAAGTGAGTTTTGTCTTTCTCAGGGGAATACATAAGTTTGCACAATTATTAGGCAACTATTAGTGTGCACAATTATTTGGCAACTAAATTAAAAAAAAAATAATTCTCCCAACTCAATTGTTTATTCTCAATTTTTAGAGTAAGTGCAACAAATAAGTAACACAAAATGACAATTAAATAACATTTTTGGCCTTTCAAAAATATTCAGTGACCTATATAGCCACCCTTCTTTTCAATAACTGCCATGAACCTTCCATCCATGGAGTCTGTCTTTGTTTTGGGTAGCCTTCCACAAGCTTCTCACAATAAGTTGGTGGAATTTTGGCCCATTCCTCCAGACAGAACTGGTGTAACTGAGTCAGGTTTGTAGGCCTCCTTGCTCGCACACGCTTTTTCAGTTCTGCCCGCAAATTTTCTTTTGGATTGAGGTCAGGGCTTTGTGATGACCACTCCAATACCTTGACTTTGTTGTCCTTAAGCCATTTTGCCACAACTTTGGAGATGCATTTAGAAGACCCATTTGCGACCGAGCTTTAACTTCCTGGCTGATGTCTTGAGATGTTGCTTTAATATATCCACATAATTTTCCTTCCTCGTGATACCATCTATTTTGTGAAGTGCAGTAGTACCTCCTGCAGCAAAGCACCCCCACAACATGATGCTGCAACCCCGTGCTTCACGGTTGGGATGGTGTTCTTCGGCTCGCAAGCCTCACAAGCCTATCAGAAGCTAAATTAGGCTTGACATCATTTTCTAGAATTTTCCAAGCTGCTTAAAGGCACAGTTAACTTAGTGTATGTAACTTCTGACCCACTGGAATTGTGATATTGTCAATTAAAAGTGAAACAATGTGTCTGTAAACCATTGTTGGAAAAAGTGCTTGCGTCATGCACAAAGTAGATGTCCTAATAATTTGCTCATGTGAAATCTGTGCAGTGGTTTTATATATATATATATATATATATATATATATATATATATATATATATATATACACACACACACACATACAGCTCTGGGGAAAATTAAGAGACCACTGCAAAATTATCAGTTTCTCTGGATTTACTATTTATAGGTATGTGTTTGAGTAAAATGAAAATTTTTGTTTTATTCTATAAAGTACTGAAAACATTTCTCCCAAATTTCAAATAAAAATATTGTCATTTAGAGCATTTATTTGCAGCAAATGATTCGTCCTTTACAAAGATGAATCTGCCCGATTCCAGCCTTGCTGAAGCACCCCTAGATCATCACTATTCCTCCACCAAATTTCACAGTGGGTGGAAGACACTGTGGCATGAAGGCCTCTCCAGATCTCCATCTGACCATAAGACGACCATGTGGAGGATCGATGATGATCTGGGGGTGCTTCAGCAAAGCTGGGATCAGGCAGTTTCTTCTTTATGAGGGACGCATAAATCAAGCCACGTACAAGGTTATCCTGGAAGAAAACTTGCTTCCTTCTGCTCTGACAATGTTCCCCAACTCTGAGGATTGTTTTTTTTCCAGCAGGACAATGCTCCATGCCACACAGCCAGGTCAATCAAGGTGTGGAAGGAGGACCACTGGATCAAGACCCTGTGGTCCAATCTCCAGACCTGAACCCCATTGAAAACCTCTGGAATGTGATCAAGAGGAAGATGGATGGCCGCAAGCCATCAAACAAAGCTGAGCTGCTTGAGTGTTTGTGCCTGGAGTAGCATAAAGTCACCCAACAGCAATGTGGAAGACTGATAGGGTGCATGCCAAGACGCTTGAAAGCTGTGATTGAAAATCAGGGTTATTCCACCAAATATTGATTTCTGAACTCTTCCTAAGTTAAAACATTAGTATTGTGTTGTTTAAAAATGAACATGAGCTTGTTTTCTTTGCATTATTTGAGGTCTGAAAACACTGCATCTTTTTGTTATTTTGACCAGTTGTCATTTTCTGCAAGTAAATGCTCTAAATGACAAGATTTTTATTTGGTATTTGGGAGAAATGTTGTCAGTATTTTATAGAATAAAACATAAATGTTCATTTTACTCAAACACATATCTATAAATAGTAAATCCAGGGAAACTGATAATTTTGCAGTGGTCTCTTCATTTTTTTCAGAGCTGTTTATATACACCGATCAGCCACAACATTAAAACCACCTGCCTAATATTGTGTAGGTCCCCCTCATGCTGCCAAAACAGCGCCATCCCGCAGCTCAGAATAGCATTTTGAGATGCTGTTCTTCTCACCACAATTGTACAGTGCGGTTATCTCAGTTACCATAGACAGTTCTGCAGTTCTGGTCAGTTCGAACCAGTCTGGCCTTTCTCTGTTGACCTCTCTCATCAATAAGTAATTTCCGTCCACAGAACTGCCGCACACTGGATGTATGTATATATATATATGATATATATTTAATTCCTCACCAATAAACCTCATCTTGTAATATACATATAAAGATGTTACCAATGTTCTTATCAATGTTACCAGTGTTTGCAGATGACATATATAGATGAGATGAGATATATAGACTATAAAAAAGCTTAATTTGGTAAATTGAGCATTGTAATAGAGCCAAGTTGCCGGTGTATTTCAGGTCCCACATTATGCATCAAATCGTAATTTTTCTGGTTATTATCTGCCTGATTAAAAAAAAATACAAAATAATAAATATCGTCCGATTAATCAGTTATCGGCCTTTTCTACCACCTTGTTTATGTGTATCTGCATAATCCACTAGTGGTCGACCTCTTTAAGGACACTTGTACATTTGTTAACTTGTAAAATCAAGAAGCAAAACCAGTTGAGAACAACTGCTCTGTTTGAGGATGTACAGTCTCTATGCACTGTAAGCCTTTTATTTTGAGTTTGTCTCACTGTTCATTTTATTTCACTGTTTCTATGCATTTGTCCTGTTTCCATAGGGAATACATGTGCAGACTGACATGGACTTTTCAGTCGAGGTGACTGGCAGCAACAAATCTGGCCATTTCAGTGTCAAGTAAGAAGCCTGTGTGTATGTGTGTCACATTTATGTACAGTGGGGTGAGACCATTAGTGAAAATGCTTCTATTTTGCATTCTTTTAAAATTCTATACACGCATTATCATAACAATAGCATATAAAATTCACACAAAACATTTGCATAACATTTTGAGTAAAATTAAATTGAATTGAAAAAATTAACATGAGTTTGAGAATTTCTTAGTATGTGATATGTCCCCCTTTTGCTTTGCAATTGAGCCGGCATGGACTCCACAACTTTGTGTAAAACCTGATGATCCATGTTGCCCAGCATGATTTGAGAATGAGCATCTAGTGTGCTTCAGTGGAATCAAGGAAATCTTTGTACAAATTAGTTTAACATGGTCAGTGTTGATTAGTGACATAAAAAGTGCAGAAACTCAAATATTTCTCCTCAAAACTTCTTTTTGTTCATTCTTCGTTCTGTTAATTTCCAGGAAAATCCCTGATTTTCTGTAGTTTCAGTGTAGTCTCAGACTTTTGGACCCCACTGCATCTATTCTCATCTCTTTTTCTCTCCCTCATACTATTAGCTAACATCCCAATTTCTCCTGCTCCTCATTTGAGAAGATCAAGGCTTTGTGACACTTGCATATAAAATGATTATTCATTAAGCAGCTTCAGAAAGCAGAGGGGAAGGGCTCGCCCAACACAAACAAACACATGCATTAATCAAGGAGAGAGATGACTAATGAGGCAGTGTGGGATTAGAGACTCTCTCTTCAGCCTCTTCTGAATCCCAGAGTGCATCTGAACATTAGAGCCCGGCACACACCCGGCCTTCAGATTGACACTTCTCATTCACTTTCAACTCCTGTACACCAAAAACACATACACTCAAACACACAAACACGCTACTTCAGGTAGGACCACTGTGGTGTGAATTCCAATGTCATTGTGCTTTCATTATGGTCTTCAAAATAGCTGCAAAACAATGTATTTTATTGTCTCGTTATTTTAATTTTTTCATTTGTCCCAAGTGGCTCATATTGCCCAGGCTTGATCAAAATACTGTGTTGCATTTAAAATAATGTATTGCACTTTAAAAACGCATATAGTAAAAGAAATAGTTAATCCCAAATTGTGTTATTTTTTTCCACCCACTTGTTGTTCGTGTTGACTTACTTTCTTTAATAGAACACAAGTGGAGTTATTTAGCCAGAATGGGGGTTTGGATTCTTTAGATTGATTCTTTAAATTCTTAAATTTTTTATATATATATATATATATATATATATATATATATATATATATATATATATATATAATTATTGATTTTTCCGCTTAATCATGATCTTAATTTGAATGATTCCAAAATGCTCTTTTATTCTATGAGTAACCCTACACAATGCGAGAAAATCACTCACTTATGCAACTAAAAATGTCAGTGATTTGCCTCTGGCTATTAATCTTTCAGAATTCAGTAGCAGTGATTGAATAGTGTAGTGGTTCAGCACCGAAATGTTTTTACTGCGTGCTTAGAGTCTCATTCTGTGTAATGTGTGTCCAAAGACGGGATCAACCCAATTCATTTATCGCTGAATAATGTCTCTTCTAAAACCCTTTCTGTTCTTTACAGTCAGTTGTTGATCAGAAAGAACACAAGAAACATTTAATTTCAATCACACATAGCACGATTGCTGTAAATAAGTCATTAAACCGAAACATTTCTCACGAAGTCCCCTGCCCTTGGTCTTAAAGAGACATTACCGTTTTATTACTTCTACATATCGATGTAAATACTTGTACAGATTAAACAAATTAGGCATGTAAACAGCAAAAATGTTGCAAAATATACATATTCTGTATATATGCAATATAATGTATTAGAGGTCAACTGGTATATTGGACTTAATTATTAATCGGGGCTGATAGTTGCATTTCTTTAAACTGTGTATTGGGCAAAAATCAATACAGATAGTTATTTTTTTATTTTTATTTTTTTTTATTAATTCCTTCTTGGGCGCTGCTGGAGGGTTCTACAGTCTAAATTACTTGGTTCTGCAGTATAACGGTGCCCTCTAGAGTTAAATAATAAGCAATCACTGACTCCGTGTGGAGTTTGTTGTGTCACCTGACTAGGCTGTGCAGAGACGGACGTGTATTTAAAACATGGACAGAGAAAAGCCAAGTTAAGTATACAATACACAATATTATTATTGTTGTTGTGGTACAATAAATCAATCATTTAAGACCACCAAATGTGGTTTGATAATTAATTTGTTTCAAACTAATCGCTGCATTGCCAACAAGGTAGAGAGGAACATCATCAGTTCAAATGGTTAGAACAATGTTACAAAGTCAAAGATGAAAACTGCTTACTTTTCCTCTTAATTTGTCGTTTTGAATCAAAAAGTCACTTATGAATTTGTGCAGATAATTTTTTTTTTTTTTCGGGGTGGAGAGGCGTGCAATTTGTTCCAGTCATGTTATAAACATAAGCGCTCTGAAGAGGTTTTGTAGCGAAGCAGATTTATAAGGTAATATCAGTAGTAAATCATAATACCATGTTAATGTCAACCTTATGTGAAAATGCTGTTTGAGTTTTTGTTTTGCTCAGCCGTTCGCTTGCGTCAGAAGACCAAGAGCGAGCACAGTACATTATATGAATGCACGCGTGCAGGAACAGGTTTATAGTTTTAAGTTTGATCGTTTTTTGTCTATAAAGTTTCCCAAACTTTTCTCCGCTCTGATAAAATAAACTTCTGTCCAAGCTTCCTAATTTTATGACGTATTTATGTACAAAAGAAACGTAAGAGCATGGTAAAATATATATACATCTGAAATATAAATTTGATATTCTTGAGAGGGCACATTGTTATGTAATATATACAGTGTGTTCATGTGAGGGCACATGAATATATAATATATACAATGCCATTCTATAATTAAATTTAAAAATACAAGACTTGAGTTGATTTTATTTCTATCCCTTTTTCTCTCTTCCTTTCATGTACTTCATTCATAGATTTCACATAAATAATTTTTTATATATACATTGTCAGTATTGATGAAGCATACAGTGACTATTTGGCTTCGTAAGGCAGTAATTTATGCAACGAAAACATTTGACCTGTAATATTTTAATTAATATTTTAATTAATTTAAAATGGCAAAGGCTTTGAAGAAGGTACCAGTGTGGGAGACATTTATTAAAGTATCACCTCTGAAAGTGATACTTACTAAAGTTCAGTACTATTTTACATAGAGTAAAAAATTGTAATTCATATTATACATTTTTAAAACTATCGGCTGATTAATCGTTTGTCGGCCTGTTTTCCCACCTTAGTTATTGGTACCGGCAAAACCCACTATTGGTCGACCTCTATAATGTATGCGATTTCAAGACATCATATTTATTGAGGGAATACATGGAATTTGTATATTTTAAAAAAGTTCAGATGTGACCAAAATAGAAACAAATTATATAAAAAATTATGATAAAATAAAAATGGTCAAATTAATATTTCCATAGTTTACCAAGTTTAGAAGGTCCTCTGTGCTATTATGAACATCATTAGCTGAAAGAGAATTTATTTCATACTGTATGTAAGCAAAATTGACAGTATAACTGAAATATACACAAATTAATTGGAATTTAATCAAATCATCATATTGTGATTGATCGTGATATATCAAATTGCTACATGGGTATCGTACTACATTTCGTATCGTATCATGAAGTGGCTGGTGATACCCAGCCCTATTTGATTTGCAGGAAGGAGAGTCAGAAATTCCCATATGCACATTCAGAACACAGACAGACAGTATGAAGGGTCACAACCTTTCTGCCTGGCTCCTGTACTCTTACACTAGCTGCTCTCTCACCATAGCAACCGGCTATATCCATGGAGCATGGAAGTCTCTTTGCCATAACTGTGAGGAATGCTGTATGCTCTCTGCTTTTGGCAAATGATCCTTGAAATTGAAAGGGGGAAAAAATGAATTATCACTTGCACTTTGAATATAGAAATTGTGAGCCATAAGTACAGACAGCACTTTGATGATAACATGTATAGATTGTGGGAATGTGTAATCGAGTGCTTTGTGCATTCTTGGTTGGTCATCTTAAAGTAATAGTTCACCAAAACATGAACATTATTTCATCATTTACCCACCTTCATGTTGTTCCAAACCAGTATGCTGTTTTTTGTTTTGTTTTTCCATTGGGGCACGAAAGGAATAAAAAGTAGAATATTCACACTCTTTTCAATATAGCAAAAGTTCATATTGACCATGTTTGTCAAACTTCAACAAGGGGGAAAAACACCATAAAAGAACCATTAATGTACTACTAAAATAGTGTGATAGTGTGATACAGGAATATATTAATAGAATAGTAGTCTACTGTATAAACAACAGTGGTCAGTTGTAATTACAGTTGTAATAAATATAATATTATTATAATGTAATACATATGGTACTTAGTATTTATAAATGTTTTGACAAATGTTCCTTCATTCTAAAAGCAGCTAAAGGGATGCAGTTTGTTGTACAGAAAACAATAAGCTTCCATTTGTTAACATTAGTTAACATGAACTAACAATGAACGATACCTTTACAGCATTTATTACTCTTAATGTTAATTTCAACCTATTTATACGTTTTTTAAATCAAAAGTTGAATATGTTAACATTAGTTAATACACTATGAACTTACATGAACTAACAATGAACAATTTTTTTATTAACTAATATTGATAAAGATTAATAAATGCTGTAAAAAAAATCATATATATATATATATATATATATATATATATATATATATATATATATGTATATGTGTATATATATATATATATATATATATATATATATATATATATGTATATGTGTATATATATATATATATATATATATATATATATATATATATATATATATATATATATATTAGTTCATTGTTAGTTCATGACGTGTAATGCATTAACTAATGTTGAACCTTATTGTAAAGTGTTACCGAAAATTATTTTATTTGGGCATGATTACCGACAACTCTAGAGATCATGAGTCTTTTTGACCAATTCCTTAAAAGAACTAGCTAAAGAGTCGTTTGTTTGTGAATCACAGCTTCCCCATGGAGTGTATGAGCTAAACATACAGTAGGTTCACGGTGTGTGCTGTCACTCTCTGATCTTCTCTTTATTGTCAGTCTGTCTGGACCCTTTCAGTCTTTATCTTTTTATTTCTTCCTCACTCTCTCAATTTTCCCCCAGACTGTTCTGTATTTTCTTTGTAACTTTGTCTCATTTGGCCTTTTTGCACTCCTGTGTGTGTTTCTGTCTCCCAGTTTTTCATCATCATTTTGTCGCATTGATGTCTGCCACTGTGCCCCCTTCTTTATAAGTACTTCACCTCTCTACCTTTGTTCTTTCTTCACCTCTTTCCCTATCTGTTTTCTCTTCTCTTCTTCCTCTCTGTCTGTCTTTCTCTCTCTGTCTGTCTCTCCGCTCAGTCTGATGGGCTGCAGAATCATCTGCACACTCTTATCTGCTGTGCCATTGTGCCATTGACTCCCTGCTGTCAGCCCCTCTGGGTCTTTCACACTGACACCCGTTTATCATGATCCTCTCATCACCTTCTCTGCCAATCACACACACATCCACTGATAACCATCCGCTTGATCAGAGAGAACATCTTAAACTCTAACCTGCCAGCTTTGAGCCCAACTCCTGCATCTAACTCTGAATTTCCCCTTAACTTATCTCAAAACAGTCTGTGGGATAATATTTCAGACATGCCGCCTCTGGGACTTCAGTCTCAGCAAAGATAAACAGCAATATCAAAGACTTGCCTTGTATTAGTTTCCGCCACAAGATTATACCTTGGTGCTTAAAATTTTGTAATAGAAAGCACTCAGTCTCTCTTGAATCAATTAAGCGAGAGCTCTTTTTGAAGTGAAAGGTAATTGAAGGAATGAAAAGATGTGTGGCTGGTAATCTGAGGCTCAGCGGTCAGTATCACAGTGGATTAGAGCCACATTGTGACAGCGTCAGCGCCGCATCGGATCAACATGGCAGTAGGATTATGCAAGGGAAGGGTGCACTGAGAGCCCCATTCTGCTCTTGAGTTTTTGACTGACACCACGGCAGTGAGCAGCTTATGTCCTTCCAGCAGCTCAGTCTGGAGACTGATTTTATTTTCAATTTGTCATTCAAGTTTAGTTTTCAATAGTTTTCACTCTGTAACTGTCAGTTTTAGTTTAGTTTAAGTTTAGTTTAAGTTTTTTCCCGAACCTGTAAGTTGGCAAGTTGGAAGACAATATACTTAATCATGTCTTCGTTTCATATCTCAACCCCCAGTTGGCCTTGTTTGGCCCAAGGGTAATCGTCGGGCCAAAGGCCACTGGCCATTAGCCCCGAGGAAGCCCAGAGGAGGCACAATGAAGCCCCGGAAATGACAGTGGGAACGCAACTGGCCCTGACAACGTGTTTGATGCATGGGCACTGCGACTGCTTTGTGATACTCTTTTAGAACAGTCAACAGCAGGCACATGTGCGACTGCACACAGACTACTGTCCATGGTTCTAGAAAAACTGGGCCACACAAGGACAGTCCGTGCAGACTTTGCTGATGTGGAAAATTGCATCAAGCATACTGTGTGTCATCCGATCCGTAAGATGGAAAACCAAAGTATATTTACATGCAAAGCAAAATTGGTGTAATGGGCAAATATCTATGAGTGCTGATCGTATTTTGGTTAAATCATTTATTACCTTACCCCGATAACCCTTTAATGCAAATATATGACCACGTAGGTTGTCGGCTTATCAAGCCTAATTGGTGTATGAAAGTGCATGGAATTTTTATTTTTATTTTATTTTATTTATTTATTTATTTTTTTGGTACTGAGGAATACATGTAAACACTTAAAAAAAATAAATAAATACACATATCTGCCTTTAAACCCTCCAGTACGATCATCCCTTAGACTTCCATTGTAACAACTTCCTTATGTAATCGGGTTCAATGGCTGTTAGGTAAAAAAATAATAATAACAAAAAAGAAATAAAATGCTTTTAAGCCATTTAATACAAAATACATAAACATCAGGATATATCGAGATTTGTTTAGCTATATCTTCCAGTCCTCGTAGCACAATAAAATATTTTGCAATGACCGTATAATGGGTCTGTAGAGATGCAACTTTGACTCTATGGCCTCTGCTGTGACTTTCAGTCAGGTGTGAGCAAGCGTGAAGAGGAGTATTGGTAGGATAAAACATAGCAAGTTAAAGAATGTGTGGATAACCTCTCTTTTCCTGAGGCCTTTGCCTCCAATGCTCCCAAACAGACTTCTAGTCAAATAATTTGCCCTTGTGTAAGGTCTTAATGACTTTACCAGGCTGACCACACACAGCAATGCAAATACACACTTTTCCAGGCTGCTAATACTCCTATTTGACTTTAATTCTTCCATTTTTTCCCTCTGAAGTATGTAGTAAGGGTTGTGTATGACTGCATATGAGAGTCTATTTGGAGAAGGGAAAGACTGAAACTGTTGAGATGCTAATGCAGGAAAGAGCTGTTGGCCCAAGGCTCAGAGGACTCAGCACTGATAAGCTACCCTAGCACAGATAACTCTCTCAGAGAGAGAGAGAGAGAGAAAGAGAGATGGCAAGCAACAAAGATAGAAAAACAAACTGTAGTAAGCATGGGTAAATCCTGTGAAATGCAGTTTCATCAACTCACCAAACGTTTTGTTAACCAAGGCTGGACCAAATAAGATATTTAAAACAGAAGGAGCTCCATGAGGAGGGTCCAAGGAGCCCAGAAATAATTATACTAGCTTAAATGAGAAAAAAATAAAATAAAATAAATAAGCCAACATCATTCCACCTCTCCCTCCCTCTGTTTCTCTCCATCCCCAACACATTCTGTTCTTGTTAGCTCCCACGTTTCACTTCCATTTGCTTTCTTTCATTTCCTTAACTCCGTATTTGCCTCTTCAGTTAAACATCCTGCATCAATAGGCAAACAAATGAACGGCGAAGAAAGCCTGCCGCATCGTCTAAAGATGAGGACAGCGGATGAAAGGATGACTGTGTAACAGGAAAGAGGGGTGGAAAAAGGGCACTTGAGGCAGGTGTCCTCTTTATTTACCAGCTCTCTCTCTTCCATACAGACATAAGGTACAAAAAAGGAAATAAAAGGCAGATAGGAATAAACGAGAGCAAATTACCAAAGCTCTCTCATCTTTTCAACTCCCATCTTCAAAGTGCTGAGCTCCAGCAGCTTTGCACAAATAGGAGAGCAGTGGTTCAGATTAACGGTCTCGCTTTGTGTATCGGCCGAGTGTGGGCCGCTTCATGAGAGTTCCTGGAGAAACATGCAATATTTCTTTTTTGAATAAGGTACTATTTGAATACAGTCACCGTTTCTTTATGTGGCGGCTATTGTGTGTGAGAATTCAGAGATGTCTGATGGAGACCGGAGAGGATTGAGTAATGGAAAATGGTGCGAACAAGGCTGTGTGTTTACCTGCAAGTGTTTAACCCAAGAGTAAAGCTCCCCTACAGGGCTGAAATAATCCTTCTATTCAGGAGGACTTTAATTCGGCCTTACAATCAGGGATCCAGTCACTCAACAGGGATGCGGAAAGCACAGTGCATACAATCACGCTGTCAGCCTACAGTGGCTAATATACCAGACACGTGGCATTAAAGGATGACTAACGTAAAACCTGTTTACTGTCGGAATGAATAGAGGGGCTGGTAAAACTTACTTAAGCAGCACTTTTTAAATGCAAGGTAATTGACAAGTAACTTTCAAGCAACTCTTCATATTTACCTGTACTTAAAGGAATTTCAAGGTTAGTTACAGCTTAATGTGCATGTTTCTCAATGGTGGCATGCTGGTGATTGCCACAGACAGTCATTTCGATTTTTTTGTCCTTCAGTGTGTATAAATGAACAGGAAACCCATTTTGGATTAAACAAAACGGATTGTTGCATCAGTGTTATGAATCGAGAATTAAAAGGATAATTCACCCAAAAATAAATTTTCTCATCATTTACTCACCCTCATGTCATCCCAGATGTGTATGACTTTCTTTCTTCTACTGAACACACAAAAAAATATTTTTATCTCAGCTCTGTAGGTCCTCACAATGCAAGTGAATGGTGACCAGAACTTTGAAGCAAGCTTATTATAGTTAACTGGAAATAAAACTGAAACGAAATTCCAAAAAATAACCTAGAAAACGAAATTAAAACTAAAACTAACTTTTTCAAAAAAAACTAAAACTAAACTGAAACTATCAGGCATTACTTTAAAACTAAAATGAAATAGAAATGATCATAACATATTTTTCGTTTTCATTTTTAATACTTTGACTTGTGCATATTACAAAATAGTTTTTGTTTCTTTTAACGTCTCCATCTGTTGCATGGCAGATATGCCATTTACTGGCCATGAGTTTCATGTGCTTGTTCCCACATTCGGTTATGTGCTCAATGTTTCAAGATTAGTTTGTTTAATCACATCATCCATTGCTCTTCAAAAAATAAAGGGATACATACAGTCACCGACCACTTTTGTTAGGAACACCTATATACCTAGAACAGAAGCCTCAGCTTTCTGTTCTTGGCTGACAGAAGTGGAACCCGACATGGTCTTCTGCTGTTGTAGTCCATTCGCCTCAAGGTTTGATGTGTTGTGCATTCCACAGAACTGTAGCTGCTGAAATCCCAGGAGATCAGCAGCTACAGAAATACTCAAACCAGCCCGTCTGGCACCAACAATCTTGCCATTGTCGATATCACTGAGATTAAATTTTTCCCCATTCTAACGGTTGATGTGAACATTAACTGAAGTCCCTGACCCATATCTGCATGATTTTATGCATTGTACTGCTGCCACACGATTGGCTGATTAGATAATTGCATGAATAAGTAGGTGTACAGGTGTACCTAATAAAGTAGTTGGTGAATGTATCTCCACATTTGCAAGTCCTTCTTGGTTGTTTTTACCATGTTGTTTGTCAGCCTGGCTTTTATGCTGCCTTTGAGTTTTTTGGAGCTTCAAAATGTTGGTGCCCATTCACTTGCATTGTATGGACCTACATAGCTGAGATATTCTTCTAATGATCTTTGTTTGTGTTCAGCAGAAAGAAAGTCATACACATCTGGGATGGCATGAGGGTGAGTAAATGATGAGAGAATTAAAAATGTTGGGTGAACTATCACTTTAATACTGCATAGACACTAAAAGTAGTATGGTAACATGCTATTCCAAACATAGTCACGGTCTATCACATCTTTCTCATATATTTAGCAATATCAGTCAAACTGTATCTTTATGACTATCGCAGACATTCATAACATTGCAAACATTCAAATTAACTAAGTTTATAATGGTAACAATAAAAAGTATACTGTAAATAGACAAATGACTCCCTGTTTAATTAAAATTTAAGACATCAATGTCATGCAACTGGCCCATGCTAACCAGCCAAACCTGGACACCTTGGCTGGAACACTGCATGGATAATTTTAAATCCATTGTCAACCTTTCTCTCTTTCTTGCTTTTGCTCTTCTTTGGCAGTTCCTGCAGTGGCTCTCTGTACTCACTCATGTATGACTCTGCAAATATTCCACCATGAAGAGCTATTAGTTGTAGATTAAATGTGGATGATCACTGCAGCAGTGCACCAGACCGTTCTCTCTGCAGTTATCCACATACTCCCCTGCTATATCATCACACTACATGCCAAGGACATTACAGGAATAATCCACCCCAAAATGAAAATTTTCATAATTTACTCACCCTGTCATTCTGACCCCATATAATTTTCTTCTGTGAAATTCAGAAGGACATTTTAGGAAGATTGTCCAAGCTGCTTCACTGGAATGACATGAGACTGAGTATATGATGACCATTTGCATTTTTCAGTGAACTGTTCCTTTAACTGCTGAAAAAGCTGAAAAAATGTGGAGCATTTGAAAATTAGTCAGCAAGACAGACATGGAAACAATTTGAGCAGGGAGTGTAGGGAAACTGAAGTGTGTTGCTGAAGCGCTGACTAACTCACAGACATGTACTCTAGTTCAGCACCGTTGAACGCAAGAGATCTGAGGGGCAGGAGATAGTGAGTTTACACGTGTTTATGTTGTGATGTCTGACTTCTTAATAATGTGACTGATGCTGTATGTTTGTGTGTATGTGTGTGTGTGTGTGTGTGTGTGTAGCAGCCTCACAAAGACAGTGGAGATTTCTGGAGAACAAGGGCCTCTAGGAATACACGTGGTGGCATACTGCTCCTCTCTCAGTGGAAGGTAAGTGCTTTGCTCCAGAATTTCTCATCCTAATACACACACACTTACACTCTCTCATGATGCATGTCTTGCCTGAAGCACAGTGACGGTGCTTGAGAAATGTTAAAGTCCTCACTACACATTTAGAGTTCTTTGTTTGATTGTACATGTTTTTTTTATAGGTTTATTTATTTATTTATTTATTATTCTTTTGTGGGTGGTTTTGGGAATGGAGTTATATTCTGTGCTGCCTTTTGGTTGAAGTCATTGAATGTGTTCCAAAACTAGTTCTGATATGTACACTATATGGCCAAAAGTTTGTGGATACCATATGTGCTTGATGAACATTTGATTTCAAAACCATAGGCATCAATCTCCCCCTTTGCTGTAATAACAGCTTCCACTCTTTTGGGAAGGCTTTCCACTATACTGTATGTAGTAACATGGCTGCAGGGATTTGCTCTCATTCAGACACAAGGCTATCAGTGAGGTCAGGAACTGATGTTGGTCGATGGGACCTGACTTACAGTTGTTGTTCCAGTTCACCCCAAAAGTGATCAGTGGGGTTCAGGTCTGGGCTTTATGTAGGCCAGTCAATTTCTTCCACGCCAGACACAGTAAACCATTTCTTTATGGACCTCACTTTGTTCACAGGGGCATTGTCATGCTGGAACAGAAAAGGGCTATCCCCAAACAGTTGCCACACATTTGGAAGCACACAAAGCCCAAGCCATTATATAAAGAAACATTAAGATTTTTCTTTACTGGATTTAATGGAGTAACCAAATTCATTAATTAGAAGGGGGTGTCCACAAACCTTTGGCCATATAGTGTATTTGATTCCTCCAAACAAAAAAGGGGTAATATTCTACACTCTTGTAGAATTAAATGTTTTCTTCCGTTGAATTACATGCATAACATTTACAGTATAATGTTAGTCAAGGTTTCCTGCACCAAAAAGAGCTTTTTGAGCATCTCACTTTGGTTGCATTGCACTGCTTTTCATCATATGTAGTTATAAGGGAAAACTGTGAAATAAGCTTTAATAAATGCGTCTCGAGAGCCCTGCATTCTGTTGTTCTCAGTCCAGCTGTCGAACATAAGAGTGCGGAATATGTGCAACACTGTGCCAGAACCCTTCTACATAGGGGAGCCTACAAGCTTAGCCTAAAATAGCATAACATTCTATGGGTGGTACACTGGCGAGGGAAAAAAAGAGGCTGTTTTTTTATTTTATGGATGTCTATGGAGGAGATGCTTCATTATGCTGAATAAACTGCTTTTGTGAGGAAACAGATCACCATTTAATGAATTGACTGCCTGTCCACTATTCTTCAACATGTTTTACACTAAACAAGCCTTTTGGAATGAACTATGTGTGGAGTTTAGTACGATACAATTGCTGTTTTATAAGAGAAGTCACAGACAATTTTGTGCCATGTAGTTCTCCCCATTCGCTTGGATGGTATCTGCAAACGGTGACTTAATGTCACCCTTGTAACACCCTAGTTGACCGTTACGCTTTCTACAATGTAACGGTCTCGCTCTCTCCGTTACGCTCTCTCCAATGCAACGGAAGATCTCTGGCTGTGCTACTTGCTCGTTGGTTTGACGAGGCGTGTTGCCTGTACAGCTGGAGTGCGGACTGCCCCTTACTGTCACATATTCATAAAAGCATCAAGGTTGTATATCAAGCTTGAATTGATTTGATGGTAGTAACATTCCTAATTACGGAATTTACTTTGGGGTTGGCGGCATGACTGTGTTAGGTGTATATACAGTATATATGAAAAATTTAACACATTGATTTCTGCGATTAATAGTTGACTGTTGTCCATTTTTTTTCACTTCCTAAACTTCACTAATGTTTTTCCCCACTTCCTGTAGCTAAAATTGCCATATAAAAATTTCCAGCAGGTACACGCTCCACTCGACTGCACATCCTAGCACAGAAACTGCTTGTGTGGAGCAGTGCACGCTTTTTCATTAAGCCCTGTTCACACTGCCAGCGACTTTGTGGTTTGGTGTCGCTAGTGGCCAATCCTACTGTTTGTTGCTGTAACGTTATTGGTTGACTGCACGTCTGGCCATAGCTTTTGAAAATTTGATCATGGATGAGACCTAATACCGGTAAAATTAAGATGATATTACAATGTGACAAGGAATCAGTTCTCTTGCCTCTAAAAATTAACATTCTGCAGTGTAAATTGTTTATTAAACGCACAGCAGTGTTCAGTGCATTAAATAATTTACAAGACAACCAGTCTATCATGAATGAATGAATCAAACTCACTCGGAATGCAGACCGTTTCTGACACTCTTTTCCATGCATCATTGTTTATCATTTGTCTGTGGTTACAGCAACGCTGAAACTTCTCCGTCTGCCAGGAGACAGATGACGTGAGCTCCGCTGTCTTCACTCTCATTGGTAGTTACTCGTTAATGTCGCTCGTCATTTGCATAAAGTTGAAATTTTGTCAGCTTTGTCTTGTCGCCCTCATGACACGACAGCTCATGTCGCCGGAAGTTGCTATGATCTTTTTGAAAATGAATGGGATTGTGTTGCTGTCTATAGCGGGTCTATCGCTGTCTATAGTTTATTAGAGAATAATAAACACAGGAGTGGATTTATTGTGTGAAAAATGGAGACTTCACAGGTGTGGAAGAGATACGGGCAAGTTTTTGTATCTCTTCGCATATCCTGAAAACGCTCATTCACTGTCATCTGAGCAGTGTCAAAAACAAAACCCTGCGAGAGACCTAGTGTGAGCGCAATAGAGAAGAAACGGCAGCCAGAGAAAATAATAGTTTTGAGATTTTAAACTTCAGCAAATTAAACTTAAGCATTCAATTTTTTTTTTTTTATATCTGTATGTACAGTGTCTAATAATGCACTGGCAATGTACACTTTATAACAATTCAATTTATAACAAGCTTTATTGGAAAGCTAAAATTCTTTCCAATAAAGCTTGTTATAAATTGAATCTGCCATTTGATCCTTGAGTTTTAATTACAGTGTGTCCACTGATTTTATGGCATGTAAACATATACTTGAATTAAAGATTTATACCTGTAAAAAGTGTCTAATTAACTCTGTACAAAAAAAAAAAAAAAAAAAAAACATTTTAACATGTACATATTTAAATAAAATAAATATTGATTATGACTACTCAATATTTTGCAAGTTGTTTGAGAGACAAAGTATAAAGTCAATATATTTACAATTATATTTTAATGTGTGTTGTAATGTATCATGTAACATAATTACTTTCAATTAATCACAGAAATTGATTATTTGTATATAATATATATATATATATATATATATATATATATATTTGTAAATGTGTGCGGTCATGTGTGCATGTGCTTATGGTTAAAAATTAAAACAATCATGATTTCTAAATTACCGTTTTTGCAGGTTTTCCATAAATGAGGGTGAGGGTGAACTGGGGAGGGAGCTTTGCGTAGAGGTTAAATTATGCCAATATAGTAGGCTACATCATACATTGTTTTTATTTTTTATTTTTGCAAAGAGCAAAATACTTGTGTCCCATGATGTGCCATCTTTAAATTATATTAAAAAAGAACACTACAACACTGTACTGGTAGTCTTTTGAGCTCTTTGGCTTTAATGCTTTGAAAGTGAGGATCATATAGTGAGAAAAAAATAAATAAAATCTGTTTTCTGTTGCTGTGAGTAAAACCAGTGTGTCCTGTATGAGCAGACTACTGCAGCTGGGGTTTGGAGTGGGTCAGCAGTATGCAAACCCACAGCTCTCTTTGAATGCTTGCAGAAGCAGAGCTGTGAGGTCAGCATGAAGTGCTTGCTCAGAAAAACTCATTGTCATTTAGTAGGGGTTAAGAGTTAAGTACTTCAGCTAAAAGAGGGGTTTGGGTGTGATGCTGTTTGCAGAACAGAATAGACTACTGTCTGTTGTAGTGTGAAGGGGCCACATCAGGCTTTAAGTAGTGCATAGGGGGCCACATTGTATTCCTGAGATACAATGTTACACATTGATTTTGTTTTTGTATCTTTTAAGCCCAGAAATAGTTGTGTACTAAATTTTCTGAAGTGTTTATGTGACTAATGGGACTATTCTGCAATTGCCTAAAGTATTGTATTGCTCTACAAAGGTAGATACTTTTCTAACAGGCATTAGAAACTGAATAAAGGCTGAGCTTATAAATTATTTAATTTACCATCTCTACTTCCCTGTTAATTTATTATGCAATGTAACACTCTCTGCATCAGGGGTCTGTTTTAATAAAAATAAAAAAAATCGAAAATTCTAGAACTTTTAATGTTTGTACAAAGCAGGTGCGTTTACTTATTTTATTCTCAAAACATTACCCATTTACATGCTAAAAGTGTCATGATGCGGGCCTCGTCAATGGTTTGACTTTACATTCAGCACACAACTGAATAAAACAGGCTGCATGACAATGATAAATGATTACTGCAAGAGTTAGATTAATATACAGGTGCGAGGGAACGTCAACATTTCGAAATTGCACAAATATAAAATACATATACATATTCGTCTTTCGCTTGCTTTTGCTTGCGTGTCAGTGATTACCCCACCACGTGTCAATGATGCCGAGATCTACTTTTGTATTTAATTTCATCACTGAGAAGGTTTACCTGCAAACTTAGTAGCATCAAACATCACAAGCAGCCTCTAGAATGGACACAGAGTGGCCGTATATCACTTTTCCTTGAGCAGAATATTGCACTAGAGATCGCTAAGTTTGTTTAAAGGGGAAAGTGAGAGCTAGAAAGAGCACACTCACGTGCATAGCTGCCAGATTGCACAATATAAGTATAACACTAGGCAGAATATTTCCAATTTGTGCAAGTATAAATCTCAAATTGGGGTAGTTGCGTCTCTTATCTGGCAACGCTGAGCATGTTAAACGCTTGTGAAGGAGTGTTAGGTCCAAATGCAAGATAACTGAAATATCCAATAAAAAAACATTAATAAAAAAAAACACTTTTAGGATAAATGATATGTTGGTTTTTAGGATGAACCATGTGAGGGTCTGGATCCGGCCCTTGGGCCGTAAATTCTAGATTCAGATTTACGTGTTTTTCCTAAATTGTTTCTTTTCCTAAATGCTTTAATTTGTGGTATTTTTCAATATCAGTAATTTATTAGTTATATAAGTAATTGGTATCCTATTAAGGCTTAAAATTTATATCAAATTTTATTTTAATGTAAAAAAAAAAAGTTTAAAAAATATTATAATTTTTTTACCAATTTATTCAGGCTGATAACCGTTTAATCAGACTATATATATATATATATATATATATATATATATATATATATATATATATATATATATATATATATATATATATTAGAGCCCGACCGATATGGGATTTTTGAGACGATACTGATTTTAGAGAGGGAAAATTCACTGATTACCGATATAGTGACCGATATAGCTAATTTGAGCTGGAATGAAAACAGACCTTTTCTGTGTGGATTGTGCACCGATTTTGCACCGATATGACTATGCAAAGGTACTCAGAAGGCTGCTTTCTTAAACAAATATTTTTATCAAAGAATATTTGACATTATTATTATACATTTTCAACAAATTCTAGAAATGAACACTGAGAAAATAAAGAATAAATAAAAATACAATAAATAGCTTAATAAACATCAGTACTGTTAGTATAAGACAATTGCTGACCACTTAAATAAAGAATAAATAAAATAAAATAAAATAAAAATCAGTACTGTATGTTTAGTATTAGTCAATTGCTGACCATTAAAATAAAGAATAAATAAAAATAAAATAAATAGCTAAATAAACATCAGTACTGTATGTTTAGTATCAGTCAATTGCTGACCATTAAAATAAAGAATAAATAAAAATACAATAAATAGCTAAATAAACATCAGTACTGTTTAGTATGTCAAACGCTGACCATTAAAATAAAGAATAAATACAAATAAAATAAATAGCTAAACATCAGTACTGTTTAGTATAAGTCAATTGCTGACCACTTAAATAAAGAATAAATAAAATAAAATAAAAAACTAGTACTGTATGTTTAGTATCAGTCATTTGCTGACCATTTAAATAAAGAATAAATAAAAATAAAATAAATAGCTAAATAAACATCAGTACTGTATGTTTAGTATCAGTCAATGGCTGACCATCAAAATAAAGAATAAATAAAAATAAAATAAATAGCTAAATAAACATCAGTACTGTATGTTTAGTATCAGTCAATGGCTGACCATTAAAATAAAGAATAGATACAAATACAATAGCTAAATAAACATCAGTACTGTATGTTTAGTATCAGTCAAATGCTGACCATTAAAATAAAGAATAAATAAAAGTACAATAAATAGCTAAATAAACATCATTACTATATGTTTAGTATCATCAATTGCTGACCATTAAAATAAAGAATAAATAAAAATAAAATAAATAGCTAAATAAACATCAGTACTGTTAGTATAAGTCAATTGCTGACCACTTAAATAAAGAATAAATAAAATAAAATAAAAATGTGTATGTATGTATTTGTGTGTCTGTACGTATGTGTATAATTATTATTATTATTTGTTATTATCTGTGTCTTGCTGCTGTTTTTGTATTGTTTTTGTATTTGGAAGCTCCTGTCACCAAGACAAATTCCTTGTATGTGTAAGCATACTTGGCAATAAAGCTCATTCTGATTCTGATTCTGTTAAGTCAATTGCTGACCACTTAAATAAAGAATAAATAAAATAAATACAATAAAATAAAAATCAGTACTGTATGTTTAGTATCAGTCAATTGCTGACCACTTAAATAAAGAATAAATAAAATAAAATAAAAATCAGTACTGTATGTTTAGAATCAGTCAATTGCTGACCATTTAAATAAAGAATAAATAAAAATAAAATAAATAGCTAAGTAAAAGGGGCCGGTTGCTTCAGCTATATGTACATTACAACTTAGCCTTGTTGTGGCGTAAATGAGCACTAAGTCACAATTTACGCTCTACTAAATATTTGAGTGTTGCACCATTAAACTTAGGTAGGACGTAACCCTACGTATAAACTAAATATATACGGAAGCCTCCGACCAGGAGTAACTGATGGAATGAAAAAGCAGACTCATTTAATGACATCAATGAGCTCATGTTTTGGTTGACAGGCATCAGTCCTTTCGACATATATGATGTTCTTGGCATTTACATTCGTTTACATTTACGAGAGAGAGAAAAAAGTACTTTTAAGCAGCTCTTCACCATGAAACTGATCTAACGGTGCCATTTTTAGGGTGCGTCGCCCGGTGTCAAGTTTCAACACATTCAAAATATATATAGTATATTAAAATTAATAAATGTCTGTTTTTCCTGTCTATTGTAATAGTATTTATTTATCACCCCTCATTTATTTTAGATACAGCTCCTATATATATATTTATTTACACAGGGCAAACATACTGTTCATTAAATCTACTTTTATTACATATCCTATTTTAATGTCTGGAAAACCAGACTTTTAAATATTTCATTTTATAACTGCAACGACTGGAATTGTTCGGTTGAAAAACCAAACAATGAATCCTGAACAAATCAGTTTGGTGAATACATGTTTACACATTAGCTTCCACTCAGCTGACAAGCAATGAAAGTAGCTACGTGATTAGCTAGTTAGCTGTAAGCTCATTGTAACGGAGAGTAAAAGACGGACGTTGTTTATTTTACTTTCCAGCATTGTGTCTCACCAACTAGGTAACAACATAGCGTGAAATCAACACTCAACAGACACAATCCACTACCGCACCATTGTCTGCTGAGCTGCAAAAAGATGCTCTGATGTTTATCTTTCAATCTGCTACATTACTGACTGCACTGACAAAATATAGCTGGCTAACATAACAAACAGATCTGATCAACATGAGTGGCATGGTTGTCAGGGACAGGGTTAACGTTATATTAGTTATATTAAATGATGGGGTAATTTTTATTTAACTTTCCAGTATGTATTTCACAAACTAGTTAGCAATTTAATGAGAAGAGATCGCTCAAATCCGCACTGTTTAACTCCGCCCTGTCTGCAGAGCCACCATCAGTTCAGAGTCAGCTCTGTAAACAGTGGAGTCAGAGTGTGCTCTGCTGGACAAACTACGCTATGACACCAATTCTAAACCATTATATTTTCTGAAAAAAGTTTTCATATCGGCGCATATCAGTAAAATATACGCCGATACCGATATATCGGCGAAAGGCTAATATCAGCCTATATATCGGTCGGGCACTAATATATATATACATATATATATATATATATATAAGATTTATTTGTCTTTCTTTACTATGACAGGCACAGACATTGAGGCTACAAGAGTCCAAAATGATTAAAATCCCAAAAGCAGTTTATAATGCAACCAAAATCACAATAATAGCCAGAGAAATGAAGTTTTGGTGGGTAATGCGGGACCTGAAATACACCGGCAACTTGGCTCTCTTACAATGCTCTATATAAAAATATTTACCAAATGAAGCTTTATTAGCCTATATATTCACTAAATGAAGAGTTTTGTGTGTGTGTGTGTGTGTGTGTGTGTGTGTGTGTGTGTGTGTGTGTGTGTATATATATATATATATATATATATATATATATATATATATATATATTTCCCCAGATGAGATTTATTGATGAGGAATAATAATAATAATAATCATAAATAAAAAAAAAAACTATCTGCACCTATCGGCAGAGATTTTTTGCAGATAACCAATAGTTCCAAAATGCAACTATCGGCACAGATTTCTCGGTAAAACCAATATATTGTCTACCTCTACAAAACAGTATAGATTTGTCATTTTGGCCATATGGCTTATCATTGGCAGGCTCACATTAGTGGTCAACTGATACAGATTTTTCTATTTTCAATGCCAGTAACTAGAATTTAATGCTCAAGTTGAAGTCAGAAGTTTACATACACCTTAGCCAAATACATTTAAACTCAGTTTTTCACAATTCCTGACATTTAATCGTACAAAACATTCCCTGTCTTAGGTCAGTTAGGATCACTACTTTATTTTAAGAATGTGAAATGTCAGAATAATAGTAAAGAGTAATTTATTTCAGCTTTTATTTCTTTCATTACCAGTGGGTCAGAAGTTTACATACACTTTGTTAGTATTTGGTAGCATTGCCTTTGAATAGTTTAACTTGGGTCAAACATTTTGGGTAGCCTTCCACAAGCTTCTCGCAATAAGTTGGGGGAATTTTGGCCCATTCCTCCAGACAGAACTGGTGTAACTGAGTCAGGTTTGTAGGCCTCCTTGCTCGCACACACTTTTT
Source organism: Myxocyprinus asiaticus (assembly GCF_019703515.2). Lineage (NCBI taxonomy): Eukaryota > Metazoa > Chordata > Actinopteri > Cypriniformes > Catostomidae > Myxocyprinus > Myxocyprinus asiaticus. The sequence continues at coordinate 15,463,268 of NC_059353.1, forward strand.
CGGTTCTGCCCATACATTTTATATCAGATTGAGGTCAGGGCTTTGTGATGGCCACTCCAATACCTTGACTTTGTTGTCCTTAAGCCATTTTGCCAACACTTTGGGAGGTATGTTTGGGGTCACTGTCCATTTGGAAGACCCATTTGCGACTGAGCTTTAACTTCCTGGCTGATGTCTTGAGATGTTGCTTCAATATATCCACATCATTTTTCCTTCCTCATGATGCCATCTATTTTGTGAAGTGCACCAGTCCCTCCTGCAGCAAAGCACCCCCACAACATGATGCTGCCACCCCCATGCTTCACGGTTGGGATGGTGTTCTTTGGCTTGCAAGCCTCACACTTTTTCCTCCAAACATAACAATGGTCATTATGGCAAACAGTTAACAATTGTTTCATCGGACCAGAGGACATTTCTCCAAAAAGTAAGATCTTTGTGCAATAAAAGTGTGCATTTTCCATTGACTACTGATTGATTTTGGAACTGACACATGGGAGGATTAACACATGTATTAATCAGCGGGCACTGTTTTGATTTGGCCAAATATATGTTCATTTTAGCAGTCTGTAAGTAGTCCACATGAAATCTGTGCTCGCAGAAAACTCCACAGATTACTTCAAAAATGGCCTGTTATTTATACAATTCTGCATATTTCTCACTGCTCGTTTGCTCATTTATTGAATACTTTGGCTAGTTTTATTATGTCTTCGACTATATTTTTTAACATAATTTGTCATTTTTAAATACATTCCGTCGATTTTTCTGCAAAATCAGTGCAGAAAATGGTACAAAACCTACAGTTTCCATCTGGACCTGCATATCGACCACATAATCTAAATAATCTTGTAATCGCTATGGTCTGAAATGTCTTTATCAGTACATCTCTAGCTTTAATAACTTGGCTTTGGTGGCTTGTTGTGCTGTTGTTAGAAGAAACATATTGAATCGAAAAGCAGTTCTGATTTTGATGTCTTTGATTTGACTTAAAGAAGACTGGCTATTGCAGCTCACCTAATCTTCAAAGTGCAGATTCTTAGAAACTTGAGCTAACTGTCACCTCGCATGAACTTCAGTAGAAGGGCTCAGTTAATGACCAGATGTTGTCACGGTTGAGCAGTCTTACTGTCTGACATGCACCAAGGAAGACTGAAACTGAGTCATCAGAGATTTTCACAAGAGACTGAGACAGCACAGCAGTCTTAATAAAGACATATACCTCCCTGTAGGATAGAAATATCTCTCTTTCTCTCTATCCATTCAGCCTGTATCTCTTGTTCATCCCCCTCCCATATCTCCCACAGGCCATAACCTCCATCTGTTTCCTTTAGACATGGCTTACCCCCTCTATCGACGTGTCAAAGGTCACCCATCTTAAGACTGCCTTAATATTCTGCTAAAGTGAGCTGAGCATAATGTAAACAGGCCTGTTAGCTAATGCAGACTAACTTCAAATACAGGGTAGCCTTTAGCATGTCTAATGGAGGGGTGAAGAGATCCTTCCTGAGCATTAGCAGGTCACACACTGGCGTCTTACACCAACACAAGGCTAATTTGCCCCAGATTGTGCGCTGTTCTCTTCACACAGATTCCACAGTGCTAATTTGACCTCTAGCATGTTATTGAAGAATTCTTCCACATGTTTGTTTTTGTTCTTTATTGTTTTGTTTAGTCTAAAGGTGATAACAGGAGACAAAAAAATTTTGTGCAGTTTTGTTTAGGATGGACAGCAGCTGTAAACAGTAATGAAAGGATAAAAGATAGCTTTCCCTTGAGTTAATTTATGAGCAGTTTGTTCTCAAGCAAGCACAAAATATAATACCAGATCCATCACATACTTTACATACAGAGCACAAGCTTTTACTGTCTGGTAGATGGTAGCCGATGGGCACTGTAACTGTAATAAATAAATCCTTATATACTATGCATATTAAATCTATTTCAGTCAAAATGCTACATATTAAGTTTCAAGGGTAGCATACAAATATTTTGGGTGATATAGCTATTTATTCTCTATTTCTATTTTGTTATTTAAATGAGGTTTTATGACAATGTTTTATAAGGCATTTATTTACTGTTGTTTGTTTGAAATGGGGTGATTTTAAAGGAATATTTTGGGTTCAATACAAGTTAAGCTCAGTCAACAGCATTTGTGGCATAATGTTGATTGCCACTAAAAAATTATTTTGACTCGTACATCCTTTTCTTTAAAAAAAGCAAAAATCAATGTTATAATGGAAGTTAATGGGTCCAGTTTTTGCAGGGTTTAAACAAGCTTTTAATTGTATAAAAGCTCTTACATATTTTTTTTCTATTAAAACTCATGTATTATTTGAGTTGTAAAGTTATTTAAATTGTAATTTTTACAATTATTTGTAGTGTAGTGAGTGTCTCTGTATCGTATATGCATGCATAATCTGGAGTCCAAAACAAATTTCCCTTTAATTATTTTTCATATTTCAATTTCAATATCACACAAATACACTCCTAATCATATTGTTTCAGAGTTTTGGTTAGTTCCAGAAATTGAAAATATATAATTAATTTGTGATATATATCAGCTATAGAGATAAATCAGTTGATTTTCTGACATTTTGAGGTTATCAGTATCAGGCCATAACCTTAGCTGCTAAGCCAATTAACAAAATTATCATTTGTGTTAGTATCAAAATCAACAAACAGCCTTGAAAATGTATAATTTTCTGTTATAAAATGTGAATTTTGATATATTGACATTTTTGTCATTTTTGATATATTTTAGAATGAGGCCACACAGTATAGATGAAGTTACTGTTTACAAATGCTCGGTAATGGCACTTCCGGGTTCTTTAAGCAGCTCAGAAAAGAACTGCGGTTATTGTGCGTTTCGTTCAAATTGAGCTGAACATGTCTCAAAAGTGTTCTTTGTGGGTTTAAAACTCCCAAAAATGATTGATGATTTGAGATTCTTGAGATTTCTGTCTAGAAAAAAAATTGAATATTGAATAAGTCACATGTTGTTATTAACTGTAAGTGGACCAATCATTTAAGCAGTAAAGATGCATATTGCATGTCTGTTGTTAGTTTTCACTTTTATATGCCACATTTCTCACTTTAGTAATGTGTGTGTGTGTGTGTGTGTGTGTATACATATATATATATATATATATATATATATATATATATATATATATATATATATATATATATATATATATACTGTATATACTGTATATATATATATATATGGACGGACAGACAGACAAGATAGATAGATCGATATCAGAGACATACAGCAACCTGTTACAGTACATGTCTAATAAAAATCTTGTTTCTATGTAAGATCCTTTTTTTTTTATTTTTTTTTTAAATAACCTACATATATTTCTTCACTTTAAACCGTATCCCTGAAACCTGCTGCATGTGAATTTCTGAGATATATAATGGCAGGGAAAGAGTCATTTATATTCATAAAGAAAGCCATACCTGATTGGACAAATTAGTAATATTCATCAATATTCAAGCGCGCTACCTGATTTGCTCTGAGAAACTATAACCTAACCCTAAACCTAAATCTAACCAACCAGGTAGTGCTTTTCATCTTAAATACGAATAAGTTTTCCCCTGCCATCCTACATTTTGGAAATCTACCTGCTGCGTTGAAGGACCCGGAAGCGCGGTTGCCCGCTGTGTGACGTAACGGTAATTTCATCTATAGTTATTTAAATTGTTCTGCATTGCTGTTGTACTTCAATGTTTTTAAGTGTCATGTAGAATCATTAAGAGGCCAGTTATTATGGCTTCAGATGTGAGCTGGCTGTTAGCAGAAGCAGACACATATACTTAGTCTCTCATTTACATACCCCAAATTTACCCCAGCCCTCACGTGGGATATCACCTTTCTGACTTTTAAGTTTGGTGTGGACACAATGACCTGTTGTCTGCCCATTTGAATCTGTGCAAACATATCTCCCATCATTTGTCTATGCCTATACAGTGGGCTGCAGTAATGTCTTTAGTAATGTAATGTATGAATCTGAATGGACTCTTTTGCTGAGCCTACAGCGAAGGTGGAGGGATTAATACTCTCGCTTGCTGTTCCTGCTGCTGCTTTATGAGTTTCAGCCTGATAGCCTTTATCACTGCCAGCCAGAGCGCTGCTGTCTTGTGTTTTGCCAAGCCGTTTGTGTGTGTGTTAGTTTTGTACGAGGGTTGGGAGGGCAAAGGGAAGACGCAGCAAATTTGAAATAAAGCAAGGGATTTCCATCTCTTACACACTAACACATTGTTTGTCCTATAAGTAAAGCAGACATGACTTTATAAGTGTGGAACAAGAGCATTTTCTCAGAGAAGGCAAGGGAGGCAGTGACAGAAATAAAGCAAAATAAATATTACAAAGTAAAATAAGATTAGATATCGTGTAAAGCACATTAGTAACACCAGTGGATATAGTTTCAGAGGGAGGCTGCATCTCTTTCCCCATCTCTCTAACTTAATGTTATTACTTGGTGTACTGGCACTTTTTTGTTGTTCTATTATTTAAGCAGCACATATTGTCATGACTAGTTGCTGCTGTAATCTCGAATTTTGTTGATGATTTATGCTTCGCTTTCTTTCCCAGGGCTCTTGGCCTGCACATTAGAGGCGTGGAGGAGAATAGTCGCTCCAAGAGGGAAGACATCTTTCAGGACGATGAGTGTATCGTTAAAATCAATGACACTGAATTAATGGACAAATCCTTTTCACAGTGAGTCCCCGAGCCGAACCCACCTGCTGCCTCACTCTTATTATCCTTCTCATGTCCCTTCCCTTCCTTCCTGTCTAGCTACTTAGTTTTTAGCCCTATCGTTTTATGTCATGGTTGTAAAAACAGTCAGTCTTCACAGTCTCCATTGTTGCACTCTATTTATGGCTGTCTCTGGACTGAAAAAACACTGGACTCAAGGCATCAGCCCATCCAGCAGTCATAGTTATTACATTACTGCACTATGTTTTAGGAATGCACCGATACCACTTTTTCTCTTCCGATTCCGATATCGGAAATCTCAGTATCGGCCGATCCCGATCCGATACCAGTGTTGTTTTTTAGCATAATCAGTTTAGAATATCTTTACATTATTGTGTGGAACTAATTGGGAGTACTCTTTAATATGTAAAGAAACACAAACCTCTAACTACACATTATTTCAATATAAATGTATAGCTTATTAAGAAACACTTTATTATTAACTAGTATACTGGATAATGTAGCAGCAAAATTAACAGTAATTCCAGTATAAGTCATCAGTAGAAAATAAGCCGTTTTTTGTTTTTTTTGTGCAAAATTGTTTCAGCTTGTATCTGGACTTTAAAGGATTCAGATCTCTTTTTTGTTCAATTTAGTTGTAAGATATCAGCTCACTTTTCATTCATACAGTTATGTTTTGGAACCCATTCAACTTAAATATTGTTATAAATTGTAAACAAATGATAATAATAATAATAATATATTATAATAGTAATATATAGTAATATATCTCAATCGTGCACCTTTAACTTTTAAACCATCATGCTTTTATTTTGACATTCTAAACTCTCCAGGAAGTCCTGTATGTGTGTGTTTGTAGACTAATTTAGAGTAGTTTAATTAGCTTCTTATTCAAATTCTGGTCAAATGCACCTTCGGTGCCGTTCTAAATGCATATTATAAGTGAACCGAACTATTGACCATCTACATCTGAGATACTGTTTGTGAGTAGAAACAGCAAATATTGTGCACCACATGAAGTCTAAAAATAGCCACGCATGTGTGTGTAAACAGAGCAGCACCATTCACTGATGCGCTGGAGCTGCACATGCATTTTATATATTTACTTATTAAACACAGACTTTTGTGAGCTATTGCACATCTTCAAGTGGCTTTGAATATAATGCACGAGTCATATGAACTACTTTAACTGTGTTTTAATGGTTATTTTATGTCATTTTTTGAGCTTGAGAGTAACGAATATGACTAACACAGTATCGGATTTGGATCGGGCTTGTCGGACCGATACTCGATCCATTTAAAAACAACAGTATCAGAGCCGATACTGATCCATGTAATTGGATCGGTGCATTCCTACTATATTTATGGCATGTAGCATATCTCTTACACTCCATTACTGCAGGTTGTCATGCTGATTAAGAATTGGGTTAGGGGTCAGATTGTCATGTATAACTTCGTGTTTGCAATGGGTTCGGCTTGTAATTCATGAAAAAATAGATTATTAGTATATCAATAATTTACACTGTCCTGACCAGATGGGATTTGGCAAGTTTCCAGTGACAAGCAATCTCTGTCAGATCATCCAATCACAATAGGCCAATCAGAACATATTTGATATTGGTGACACTTTACAATATGGTTGTATGAGTTAACATTAGTTATCTAAACTCAGCACTTTATTAGGAACACTATGGTCCTAATAAAGTGCCCGACATGGTCTTCTGCTGTTGTAGCCCATCAGCCTCAAGGTTCGATGAGTTGTGCTTTCTGAGATGCTATTCTGCTCACGACAATTGTACAGAGTGGTTATCTTAGTGACCGTATCCTTTCTATCAGCTCGAACCAGTCTGGCCATTCTCCATTGACTTCTCTCATCAACAAGGTATTTCTGTCCGCAGAACTGCTTTTCACTAGATGTTCTTTTTTTTTTTTTTTTTTGGCACCATTCTGAGTAAACTCTAGTAACTGTTGTGTGTGAAAATCCCAGGAGATCAGCAGTTACAGAAATACTCATACCAGCCCGTCTGGCACTAACAATCGTGCCACGGTCGAAATCACTGAGATCAAATTTTTTTTCTCATTCTTATGGTTGATGTGAACATTAACTGAAGCTCCTGACCCGAATCTGCATGATTTTATGCATTGTACTGCTGACACATGATTGGCTGTTTAGATAATCGCATGAATAAGTAGGTGTACAGGTGTCCCTAATAAAGTGCTTACTGAGTGTATATTAACAAACATTAACTAAAATTGTTAAATGAATTATATAATTACTGCTCATTGTTAGTTCATGATACCTAATGCATTAACTAATGTTAACAAATGGAACTTTATTGTAAAGTGTTACCTTGAAATTTAATGTGCAATTATGAGGGATTTTGGACCAATGAGATGCACAGTGGAAGGGGCTACCCAACATGATGCTACAGAAATGAAAACTATATTCACAAATCCCTGCTTGTCCCTAAATAACACAAGCATTATGCTTTAATTTTAACAGAACCCGTTTTGCGCAAATATGTCATTCACACTCACTTTAGGTTTGAGCCTGTGAGAATCTGTATGCCTGGGTTTAACTCTACTGAGCTCTACAGCTCAGATCTTAAAAGGTTTATAAAAATGCAGTATCTTATAGACTTAAAATCTAATCTTTAATAAATTATGTAAGTTCTGTCTGAAAACCTTGGTGAACCTGTTGAAACATTGCCCAGATGTTCCAGGGTCATTGTATATATACATTATGCATATGTTATAAATACATTTCTTTACTAAGGAAAATGACTCCCATCCAGTAGAAGGTCACATTAATCTTATTAGGCTGAGGATGGATGGACAGTTTTTAAATTAAATCACTCAACCAAAAATGAAGGAGGGGGATTGCTTTGTCATTTGTAATGCGTAAGACTCATTAGTCATAACCCCAATTATGTTGTCAGAATAAATGTCAAAGTGAGTTTTATCTAAACTAAGACTATTCAGTATAATAATTTACACCTTTTTTAGTTTTCAGGTTCATTTATTTCATCACATTACTTGCAAATAATTGTAAAATAATTGATTGTCCCTTAATTGCTACTGCTTTTTTCTATTTGCTGCATACCTTATCTCTCTCTCTCTGTCTCTCATACCAGAGCACAGGAAATATTCCGGCAAGCCATGCATTCACCCACCGTTCGTTTAGAAGTCGTTCCAGTTGTTAATAAAGATCGCTATGAGAAGAGTGTGATCGGTCACCTCTTTAACTCAGAAAACCCTGACACATCTACACAGACCAAAGACCCTTCTCCACTGAAGGTGAAGCCCATTATGCTGCCTTTGGAGTCCTCGGGAGGGCAAGCCGAGCTTCAGGAGTCTAGCAGCAATCTTGAGAGTCACTCTCTGGGCTCTCCATTCACCCACAGCCTCTCCCCCACCCCCAGGGGCAAGAGCAGTGATAGCCCCCTCCTGAAAATGAGCATGGGACAATCACCTGTGCAAAATCAGCACAAAAAGGGTGGGAAGAGACTTAGAATTGACCTCAAGAAAGGTAAACAGATGTTTAAGATGGTAAGATAGGAGATTACTGTTGTCTGGGATATTGAAAGGCCCATATCGTACACTTTTTATTTTGTTTTTCGTTTATGTAAGTGAAGCTTTTTTGCACCAAATTTTTTTTTAATTTAGTTTCATATGACTGTTTTCCACATTTTGAATTAAACAGTCTATTTTGGATGCTATACCTTTTAGACTTCTTTGTTAATGACCTCTGTTATGATTGGCTAACCTCTGCAGTCCTGCGTTGTTCACAATGTCATTCAGTATGCAAGTATTGCGTTAATATGTAAATGTAATGTTAGTGATGTATAGCCATGATGATTTCTCAAACTAGACATTTTTGCAGCTTACATGGTGTCCCAACTAGCCATTTTTCTGTTTACAATGAACACAGAAATGTTGTGACGTGACACAATCGCATCCAGTCAGAACTAATTTGATATTTAATGTATTGTTAAATGGAGTGGGATTTTGGAGTAATAAGATGTCACTGTGGGCGGATCTACCCAGTGTGAATCAACAGAAATAGAAAGCAAACGACAAAATTGCATCTATTTTTTGAGTTATCACATTACATATTACATCTTGTGACTTCATTACATAAAACAAAAAAACAAAACAACAAAATCAATCTTTCAAAAGAGAAAGGGAAATCCTGAGATCTTTTCAATTTAAATGAGTGCACTTTTTAAAATTATTCTCCTTCACTCCAACGGTCATCTTTGTATTCTGTGGCTTTGGCAGTCTAGCCAAATTGATGAAGCTATAATTTCAGGCAGTAAAGTCTATTAAGTTCTTATTGATCCAGCATATAATGATGATATAAATTCATTGCTGGAACAAAAAAGTGCTGACCGTAAAACTATTGTGCTAAATGACAAGCATAAAATTCCGTCAGAATGCTCCAGCTGGGCTCACTGTTCCACAGACTGCCTTCAATTTGTATTGTCCTCTATGGTCTGATAAAAACCATGTTAAAGAACAACCACTGCCCCTCAGGCAGTCTGCTCTTTGAGTTTTTCTTTTCTTTTTTTTTTTTTCACTTCATGCTCTGTCCATCATTATATCCCTGAGCCCCGTCAGGGACAGGAATGGAAATATCCGACCTAAAGACGTGCCTCATGTCACATGGGGGGCTATAGCTTGTTCTCTAATCTACCTATCAGTCACCGTGACAGCATCAACACCACCGTAAGAAGCAATATGCACAGTTCAAGGCAGCAGCAGGGTTTAAATGGACCACCATCTGTGGTAGAGAGTGGCCTGCTCCTTTAATATCTTCCTTTTGTCTTGGCTGAAAGGGAAAATAGGGATGAATTATTGTTAAAGCGATACGTTCCCCCCCCCCCCCAATTTTTTTTTTTTCATGTTGTTTCAAACCTGTATTCTGTTATTTATCAAAAAAGAGAAAAGGATACATTTATAAGAATTTTTACGCAGCTCTTGCCATACAATGACCCGAACGTCTTGTGATGTGTCTGTTCTGGGTCAACTTGTTGTAAGATTTCTACAGTTATCTCCCCTCACTGCGTTCTTTTTTTTTTTTTTTTTTTGGCCTACATAGGCATGTTTGCAAACTATCTCTCATCCTACCTTTGATATTCGTGCACTCTGTATCTCTTTTTGTCTGTCCCTTTCGCTCTGGCTCTTTGAGATGTGCTCATATGTGAAATTAAACTTCAGTTTCTGAAGCCAGTCAGCTCTAATCTCAGTGTCCCACAAGGATGGCCTTTATCAGCCTGACAGGCATCAGACAGACCCACATGTATGTATTTAGTCTTAATGCTGGTAGAGCCTCAGCCAGTCTATCACTTCTCCTCCAACTGTTTCCTTTGAGTCTTTATAAAAAAGGTCTTGGAACTTTGCTAAAATCTGTGATTGTTTGCTAATCGTTTTGAGACTGGGTTTTTTTTTTTTTTTTAAATTAAAGCATTTAGGGAATTAGCTCAAATGGGATACATCACTAAAATATTTTTTTCCCCAGATGTTTCCTTGGGTTGGTTAGTGAAGGGTCAGTGTAAACCCGATCTACTCTGGAAGCGAGTGCTGCAACGTGACAGTTATTTTTATTCCCAAGGTTATCAACAAAGCAAACCAAAGTGATGTCGGGCTAGTACACATTTTCTGTTTTCATATATATTTTATTAAATTTTTGAGTAAATATTTTAACTTGATTGTTTATTTAAAATCATTATACAAGCAGCTACCCTGTTCTTTAGATATTAGCATTGGCCAAATCCCATATTGGTCGACCTCTATAGAATGGATGTGAATCAGCTCTTTTTGAAGGGGTTGTGACATGAGGAATACAATTTTCCTTGATCTTTTGACATGTAGGATTTAATAACACATACTGGAAGTCTCAGAACTCAAAACTTCTCAATACAAAAAGAGCATTTATTTAAACCAAGGTGCAAAAAAATGGCTCGTTTCGATTTTCCCTACTTTGTGACGTAACACAGATGAATACATGCACATGACTGCCTCTACAGTTTAATGCCTACTTTTACATCATCGTGCCCTTGGCCTGCCCACCGGTGCTCATTCAGAAAGGTAAAGAGGAGAGAAAAAGACAGATGGGCCTAATATTCCTGCACACCGAAGGGGACTTACACTGGACTCCTTCTTGTTTTTCTACATAAAAATGCAATAGACGAACTGCTTCAACTGTTATCATGCATCTCACACTGTTTTTAAAAGTCGCAATATCAAGTTATAACTCTTAAAAGGAGACTTCCATTCTACGTCTTGCTGTTTTGAGTATAAACACGTCCTGGATGCGTTTTTGCACCCGTCTGCACTATTTTTAATTGTTGGCCTATGTAAACATGCACTAGATTGATGTGTTTGTCAATTTTGATGCGTTTACGACGATGTACGCCGCATTTCAAGAGTGGAACAAGCGTAACTTTTAAAAACGTGTCTTTTCTGATCCATTCCATTGCTGCTGCTGACTAGGAGAACCATGTCTCCTCCATATTATACAGGTGTGAGATGTGAAATGTCGTGCGTGTGAAGACCAGCGTCTCTGCTTTGGCATCTGTTGAAGCATCCCAACATTAGGAAATAGTGACTGAAGTTTAACAAAGTTCATGATCACATCAGTGAATGATGATATGTGCGCACATCATGTTTCACCTTGTATTATGTGTGTATGCGTCATGTTTCACTGTTGATTGTATATTGTGTGTTCAGCATATTTCAGCGTGGATTGTACTGTATGTGTGTTCGGCTCATTTCAGCGTGTTTTATATTGTTTTTTTGTGTTGATTGCTTGTGAACCAGTCACAATATGATTCAAGCTTTGCAAAGTATCTGGTATTAAAAGATGGGGCAGTTAAAAACACTTTCGGAACCGATCGCAAAACCGTAACCAAAGTAACCAATTCCTTTCATGAATGTTTTTATGTGCCATGACTGATTGATATTTATAGTGTATGGTGCTGCTGTGCTTGAGTGAACAGTTTATATTCGGATGCAGTTTATTGGGTTTGTGTGAAATGTTATGTGAAATGTAGTTTTTTCATTGCGAAGCTGGTTCATTTTCTTCCGATTGAATTTTAAACATTTATAGCTGTATTTGAGGGTCTGCATGATGTTAGCCAAACATAACAATGGGCGTTTACATTGAAGTTTAAAGGAGACTCTGAGGCCAGAACTGAGCATTTCAGACAGAGGGCCAGAGACATCTTGGAAATGATCACATATCACTAAATTTTGACTGTTTTGGTGCAAAAAACAAAACAAAAAAAACTTTACTAACATTGTGGACCAAAGGGAAAATAATACAATTATATATATATAATTTATATATAAAAAGAGTACGTCATGACCCCTTTAAGATATTTATCAGATGGTTGTACACAAATAGGAGACTTTAGTACTACCTTTGTGCAATCTCTTTGTAGGTCCTGAAGGTCTGGGCTTCACGGTTGTGACCAGAGATTCTTCAGTGCATGGACCTGGCCCCATCCTCATCAAAAACATCCTGCCCAGAGGAGCTGCTGTCAGAGATGGCCGTGTGCAGTCAGGTGACAGGATCCTGGAAGTGAGTGTCTTCTCTGGAGTATGATGACGTTTTAACATTATATAGCAATGTGCATAGACTGCTTTAAATGAACGTTGTTTTTTTTATTCTAATTAAATATTTTTGATATCTATTTTTCTCAGTGGTGTTTTCAATGTAATTTGAGAATGCTCACAGGCTGAATACAAAACAATTATAATGCCAATGTGTTGTTGCATATGGAATTCATTGCAATCAGTGTAATGCAGTCATACGTGTTTTCAGGTGAACGGTGTGGACATCACAGGTTTTACTCAGGAGGAACTGGTGGCCATGTTACGTAGTACTAAGCAGGGGGACAGTGTGTGTCTGGTTGTGGCCAGACAGGAAGACATGTTCCTACCACGTGAGCTGGTAAGAGTCTTCTCTAACTACAGTGCATCTTCTGCCGCTCTGCAGTCATCAGTCCCTCAGTAAACTCCATCTTATAAACTTACTTTTTCCTTCGTATCTGCTGCTAATAAATAATTCTTAAAGTATTTAACTCTCTGGGTCTTTTCTTCATCTCCAGTGCATAAATTGCCACAAACACAACTGGCAGGGAGGGTACTTGGGAAGATGAATGCAAAAAGTTTATTTCTGAATTATGTTTTGTATGCTCTCTGTTGTGATTGTGTGAACTCCAACTACATGTTGTTATATGAGCAACCAGTATGTATACAGGTGCATCTCAATAAATTAGAATGTCGTGGAAAAGTTCATTTATTTCAGTAATTCAACTCAAATTGTGAAACTCGTGTATTAAATAAATTCATTGCACACAGACTGAAGTAGTTTAAGTCTTTGGTTCTTTTAATTGTGATTATTTTGGCTCACATTTAACAAAAACCCACCAATTCACTATCTCAAAAAATTAGAAAATTTTGACATGCCAATCAGCTAATCAACTCAAAACACCTGCAAAGGATTCTTGAGCCTTCAAAATGGTCTCTCAGTTTGGTTCACTAGGCTACACAATCATGGGGAAGACTGCTGATCTGACAGTTGTCCAGAAGACAATCATTGACACCCTTCACAAGGAGGGTAAGCCACAAACATTCATTGCCAAAGAAGCTGGCTGTTCACAGAGTGCTGTATCCAAGCATGTTAACAGAAAGTTGAGTGGAAGGAAAAAGTGTGGAAGAAAAAGATGCACAACCAACCAAGAGAACCGCAGCCTTATGATTGTCAAGCAAAATCGATTCAAGAATTTGGGTGAACTTCACAAGGAATGGACTGAGGCTGGGGTCAAGGCATCAAGAGCCACCACACACAGACGTGTCAAGGAATTTGGCTACAGTTGTCGTTTTCCTCTTGTTAAGCCACTTCTGAACCACAGACAACGTCAGAGGCGTCTTACCTGGGCTAAGGAGAAGAAGAACTGGACTGTTGCCCAGTGGTCCAAAGTCCTCTTTTCAGATGAGAGCAAGTTTTGTATTTCATTTGGAAACCAAGGTCCTAGAGTCTGGAGGAAGGGTGGAGAAGCTCATAGCCCAAGTTGCTTGAAGTCCAGTGTTAAGTTTCCACAGCCTGTGATGATTTGGGGTGCAATGTCATCTGCTGGTGTTGGTCCATTGTGTTTTTTGAAAACCAAAGTCACTGCACCTGTTTACCAAGAAATTTTGGAGCACTTCATGCTTCCTTCTGCTGACCAGCTTTTTAAAGATGCTGATTTCATTTTCCAGCAGGATTTGGCACCTGCCCACACTGCCAAAAGCACCAAAAGTTGGTTAAATGACCATGGTGTTGGTGTGCTTGACTGGCCAGCAAACTCACCAGACCTGAACCCCATAGAGAATCTATGGGGTATTGTCAAGAGGAAAATGAGAAACAAGAGACCAAAAAATGCAGATGAGCTGAAGGCCACTGTCAAAGAAACCTGGGCTTCCATACCACCTCAGCAGTGCCACAAACTGATCACCTCCATGTCACGCCGAATTGAGGCAGTAATTAAAGCAAAAGGAGCCCCTACCAAGTATTGAGTACATATACAGTAAATGAACATACTTTCCAGAAGGCCAACAATTCACTAAAAATGTTTTTTTTATTGGTCTTATGATGTATTCTAATTTTTTGAGATAGTGAATTGGTGGGTTTTTGTTAAATGTGAGCCAAAATCATCACAATTAAAAGAACCAAAGACTTAAACTACTTCAGTATGTGTGCAATGAATTTATTTAATACACGAGTTTCACAATTTGAGTTGAATTACTGAAATTAACTTTTCCATGACATTCTAATTTATTGAGATACACCTGTATATTCTGATTTTAGTCTCAGGAACCTTAAGTAAACAGTAACAGTTTTGTGTTTGAGTCTGACATGAATGAAAGTTATAATGACTTTCCATTATGTGAGTCAGAGGTTTACACAGAAACTGTTCTGACAGATTCATTGAATGATTTGTTAGAATAATTTAAACATACCGTTGAATGCATACGTTTTGGAGTCTTTTTGACAGATTCATTCAAATAAACTGGCTCACTATGAGATTCTATTTGTGCCAATTGTTTTGAACGTAACTTTTCAAGAAATGAATAAAAAAAAAAAAAAAATGAGAATGAATAAAAACAATCTGAAATGGAAAATAAAATAAACTCAAAGGCAAAATTTAAACTCAGTCTTCAAATAAACAGCATCCTTTGTTAACGATATTCTCTGCTTGCGTTTGCTGATCAGGATTTACAAATGCACTGCTAGAGTTTTCAGTCACGATTCCAAAGTTTTCAGTTCATTTGCAGTTCTGGCACAAAACTCTTATATGGGCGGGGCTAACTGAGATGAGTTCTCATTGGCTAGTGAGTTCTTGATTGACAGCTCTTTGACCTGGAAGAAGAGGTCAGTCAGTGGAAGGGGCTCTGGTTCATGTAAATGTGCGAGAATCTGCAAGCATCTTTATAATTCATTAATATTTAGTGATATATATTTAGGCGTTTGCTTTTGTATTATATCTGTATTTTTTTTTCTCCTAAAATTTTGTTGCGATAAGATTTCCGGAGCAGCACTGACGAATGCCGTCACCATGAAAACACACTTAATTACCCCATTGTCAGCACATGCACTCAAACCATCACAATTCCCACTTTATTATTATTATTATTATTATTATTATTATTATTAATTCTGAAGAATTTAAACAGATTATGAAAATCGCAATCAAGCATGGAGCTTGTTTTCACAGGATGTAGACCTTCAAGGGTATTGCATTGCAAGGGTATTCAATCCAAATGTTTTTGTTGAAAGACATTTTAAATAGTGCTTCAAAATGTGACTTTTAACAAACCAGCTTAGTGATTGATTTTAAAGTTTGAATGGATTAAACTTGATTACAATTTTTGTGGAAATCAAATCACTTTATTAGTGCAGTTCCGTCAACATTGCAGTCATGTAGTAACAAGATATACAGAATACACAACACTCACTGAACAATATGTACACATAATACACAGTATCCATATTACATAATACACACATTTTACACAATATACAGACAATAAAACAATAAATAATATAGACCAAAAAAATAAAAAATAATAATAATATACATATTTTTTAATGTGTTACCCCATTTATAATTGAACATTCATGAGGACGCCAACACATTAAGGACTTGTTTCTTTTTATTTATTCAGTGTTCCTGTACTTTAGATTTAACTGGTACTGTACAATTTAATTAATCTGGACAAACCATATATCATTTTAAATGTCTTCACCTCAAGCATCGATAAGTGCACACTCAAGCTAGAGAATGATCATTCATGTTCATTTTCAGACATCAGATGTCAGTCATAATTTATCATCTATAAAACTCACCTGTTTCTGGTCTAGAGATAAAGTTCTGTACAAATACACTATTATAATTGGTCTATAAACTTCAAGTGGTCTCAGGTATTTTTATAAGCATAAAGGATGTTAATATAATGTAGCCTTCCTAGTGATGTATCTGTAACATAAGCTTTCGTTTCCAAGTATGCATTCTATAGTACGTGGTACTGAGTGCAATATCAGGCATTAACATTTATTTGTCGGGATACTAGTCAGAGACTAGCGTCTAATGTAGTCTAATAAATTGTAACTGTTTGTGTACTTGTGAATTGTGTTTGTTTGAATCTAGAACACAAAACATATTTAGTAGAACATAGTCTGCATAATATCATTGTATAATAGTGTCTGGAGATCCAGGTCATTCAAAGGCAGGGTTGGGAGGGTTACTTTTAAAATGTATTCCACGACAGATTACAGAATACATGCTGTAAAATGTCATTTGTAACGTATTCCATTAAATTACTCAAGGTTAGTAACGTATTCTAAATACTTTGGATTACTTCTTCAGCACTGGTAGATTTTTTCACTTGTTTTGACTATAAAAACTCTGCCAGTACAGTAAGACAAAATACACGTTAAAATACATTCTCTGAAAAACATAAATATCTTATGCAGTGTTGTTTCTAAAACAAGATTAATCTAATTGATCTTGTTTTAAGGATTTTTAGATATTTTTACAGGAAAACAATACAAAAAATTATTATCAAGAATATGATTTTTGCCCTAATATCAAAGATCTTACTAGAAAAAAAGTAATTATGATCTAACGTGAATTTTCTTGATAAACAAATATGATCATGCTTGGTAACATGTGCATGTAAAATGGCTAGAAATAGCATTTTAGCTTAGCGTAAAGCTGACAATTTACACAAGGTTTATTTCTATTTCTTCTGCTCCAAACTTACTTCAAACTTACTTTGCTCGTATGAATGTAACACATCATAAGAAAGTGTTTCACCGCTGTTCAAATGCACTTTGGATCGCATCATTTATTTGTATAAATGTTTTCCATCTGAATGGACTAAATATTAAATGAAACAAATGACAATAAAATGCAAAGTAATCTCTTCAGTAATCAAAATACTTTTTGAATGTAACTGTATTCTAAATACCAATGATTTAAATTGTAATTGTAGTGGAATACAGTTACTTATATTTTGTATTTTAAATATGTAATCCTGTTACATGTATTCCGTTACTCCCCAACACTGTTCAAAGGTGATGTCAGGGGATGTATTTATTGTGCAGAATAGCAAGATTCTAGTCTGATAAGGGGCAATGGATCTCAGGTTCCACCATTCCATCATCTGGGTCATAAGAATTTTGTTTGTCCTGTTAAAAGAAAAGGAAAAGAGATTATAGTTAAACACTACAAATGACTTTGAACTCCAATGTAACAAATGGCTGATCTAAATTATTAATGTATTTGTTTTATATTATTAGTTTTTTGATTACTTCTAAAATGATTTTCTAGAATGTGGATATGGCTACTCTTAAAACATTGTTAAAAAATGGCTTATGTCATTACTCATAGCCTCATTTTATTTCAAGCCCTTATGTATGACTTTCTTTCTTTCATGGAACACAAAAGGAAATGTTAGGCAGAAAGTTTGGGACTGACAGCCTCAGTCCCCATTCACTTTCATTGTATATATAAAAAAAGAACAAATAAAGAAGAAAAAAAAAAAGTACTGAAACTGAATTATAACATTTTGACTTCTGTGTTCCATGGAAGAAAGTCATACAAGTAAATAATGACAGAATTCTCATTTGCTAAATCCATACAAATATAATTAATTCCTTAATCGGGTTAGAATCCTGTCTTCTTCCAGGTCAAACAGCTGTCAATCAAGAACTCACTAGCCAATGAGAACTTATCTCAGTTAGCCCTGCCCATAAGAGAGTTTTGTGCCAGAACTGTAAACGAAAATTCAGGGAGCATAACTTAAAACTTTGGAATCGTGACTGAAAACTCTAGCAGTGCATTCGTAAATCCTGATCAGCAAACGCAAGCAGAGAATATCGTTAACAAAGGATGCTGTTTATTCGAAGACTGAGTTTAAATTTTGCCTTTGATTTTATTTATTTTTTAAGTTTCAGATTGTTTTTATTCATTCTTATTTTATATTTTTATTCATTTCTTGAAAAGTTAGTTCAAAACAACTGGCACAAATATAATCCCATAGCTCACAAGAGTAAAACGTTTGTGACAAGTGGATGACACTGGTTGTGCTATGTTTGCTTTTACATGTAAAACCAAGTGAAGACAACACAGTACAGTAGATAGATGTTATGTCTTTGTTGTATTACACACCACTTACAATTTGTACTGTATAATCTCTTACAAATTTAAAATAATTTATTTTGTCTGTGGTGCTACAGCCATCGTCATTTATCGCTGAACCAAACCACCCCCATGGTTTAAATGGAGCTTTTAAAAAAACATTAATCAGTAATCGGCCTCCATGAACGGCAAATATACTATCTTTATATGCCAGTGTACATCGTCAAGGCACTTCCTGTGCTTTAGACCAAGAGGAAATGTAGTGGCATGTTATTTGGGTCATCTGCAGTGATATCATGTGTTCCTTTGGAATGCCTTGTACTGTTGTGCCCATCTCCAGAGCCCAGCAGCCTCTGTTTGCTGTCTTAGCTGGAAAAGGTCATAGTCATTCTGTAGTTCCTCAGACCTTGAGGATGGGAAGTCCTGAGTTTCCTGCCATTGTCTCAAACCCCTGTGGGATGTGTAAACATGCTAGCTTTTGTCTGTTAGGATGTTCAGACTTTTTCACCTGTCACTCTCTTTCTCCCACTGACTTTCCCTACCTTTGTTTTTGTCTCTTTTTATCTGTTCTATATGTTTCCTGATGATCCTTGCGACCCACAGACTCGGCCAAACATACTTGCATACACCCTTCTGCACACCTTTTAGTCTAACTTCCTGCTCTTGTCCATGCTTGTTGATCCAGCGCTGGGCAGGAAGTGGTGCAGGAGGTCGGAGCGCCCCTACAGGAAGTGCTGGAGCATGCAGGGCTGTGTGAAGTCAGGGACTACGACTGTGCAGCTGTGTGCTGGCTCTTCCTGTATCTCCCTCAGCGTAGTGCCCGTCTCTCCACTGTCATCCAAATTCTGTACAACTCAGCGATTTCTGTAAATAACCAACTGATGAGAACCACTCACACTTGACAATTGCCATTGCAAAGCCACTCAAACTTTGCCCCCTTATTTAGATAAATTCACAGAGCTATGAGAGGAATTCATGATACTATAATTGGTATCCATCGGACTGTTTTTTCTCTCTCCCCTTTTTCTCCCCAATTTGGAATGCCCAATTCCCAATGAGCTCTAAGTCCTCGTGGTGGCGTAGTGACTGGCGTAGCGTGTTACTGCAGAGACATAGCACGTGTGGAGTTTTCACACTGTTCTCTGCTGCATCCACGCACAACTCACCACGCGCCCCACCGAGAACCACATTATAACGACCACGAGGAGGTTACCCCATGTGACTCTACCCTCCCTAGCAACCAAACCAATTTGGTTGCTTAGGAGACCTCGCTGGAGTCACTCAACAAGCCCTGGATTCGAACTCACGACTCCAGGAGTTGTAGTCAGCGTCAATACTTGCTGACTAACCAGGCCCCACTTAATTAAATTTGTATTTAATATACACAGATGTGACAAAGAATTATGACCACCTGCCTAATATGCTGTTGTTCCTCCGCATGCCACCAAAACAGCGCTGAACCGCTGAGGCATAGACTCTACAAGACCCCTGAAGGTGTCCTGTGGTATCTGACACTAAGACATTAGCAACATATCCTTCAAGTCTTGTAAGTTGCGAGGTGGAGCCACCATGGATCGGACTTGTTGGTCCAGCACATCCCACAGATGCTCAATCGGATTGAGATCTGGGGAATTTAGAGGCCAGGGCAACACCTTGAACTCTTCATCATGTTCCTCAAATCATTCCTGAACAATGTGTGCAGTGTGGCAGGGCGCATTATCCTGCTAAAAGAAGGCTACTGCATCAGGGAATACCAATGCCTTGAAGGGGTGTACCTGGTCTGCAACGATGTTTAGTTTGGTGGCACGAGTCAAATTGATGTCCACAAGAATGGCCGGACCCAGGGTTTCCCAGCATAACATTGCCCATAGCATCACACTCCCTCCATCGGCTCGTTGTCTTCCCACAGTGCATCCTGGTGGCATCACTTCCCCAGGTAAACAGCATACACTTACATGGCCATCCACTTGATGTAAAAGAAAAAGGGAGCTCATCGGACCAGGCGACCTTCTCCCACTACTCCAAGATCCAGTTCTGATGCTTGCATGCTCATTGTAGGCACTTTCGATGGTGGACGGGGGTCATCATGGGCACTCTGACCGGTCTGCGGCTACGCAGCCCCATTCGCAGCAGGGTGCGAAGCACTGTGTGTTGTGACACATTCCTCCTGTAACCATCATTCAAATTTACTGTGCTTTTTGCCACAGTAGACCTTCTGTCGGTTCGGACCAGACGGGATAGCCTTCGTTGCCCTTGCGCATCAATGAGCCTTGGGCACCCAACACCCTGTCATCTGTCTGTGGTTTGTCCCTCCTTGGACCACTGTCGGTATGTACTCACCACTGCTGACCGGGAGCACCTCACAAGCCTTGCCATTTCAGCGATGTTCTGATCCAGTCATCTGGCCATAACAATTTAGCCCTTGTCGATGTCACTCAGGTCTTTACTCCTGCCCATTTCTCCTGCGTTCAACATGTTGACTACGAGAACTGATTGTTCACTTACCATCTACTCTACCCAGACATTGACATGTGGCCTTGTTAGGAGATGATCAATGTTATTCGCTTCACCTGTGAGTGGTCATAATGCTTTGGCTCATCACTGTATATCTTAGTTAGGTTTGAAATGCCATGTCAATTGAGCTTCACTCTCACCCGTAAATAGAAATTAATGCACAAAACCAACAATTCTAACAATTACATTTTTTGAATTGGGGTGAATAATAGCAATACCGTACTCAATCAATATAAAAATAAAAAATAAAATATATATATATATATATATATATATATATATATATATATATATATATATATATATATATATATATATATACACTGTATATATAAATTAACTGGCCTTTTGTTTGGGGGGGAGACTGCTAATCCAGATTTTGTGTAATAATAACTGAGCGTCATTCAATAAATCTGATGGCTTTTCTCTTTATGTTTGCCGTTAACTGGTATATTGCACTTCCCTAATATCAACATTTCCCAAAGATAACGACATCAACACTTGATGCCCTAAACCCTTCTATTTATTGTGGTAGAAGATGACAATAAATGTCTATTTTCAATGTATCAAAGCCAATTCACACTTGTTCACACATTGTTCTGGTAAATTCTCTAGCGAATTAGGCCTCTAACTGTTTAATTATGAGTCCTATACACTGTGTTGAATGGTCTTCTCACTGCGTCGTTGCCACTGATTACTTAGTATGTAGTATTCAGTGGTCTGAGGAATGACTGCAACTCATTACCCACAAACCACTAGTTCTGCTTGCGCACAGGAGATTAAAACCCTTCATTGGACTAAAATACATTTACAGGTGCATCTCAATAAATTAGAATGTTGTGGAAAAGTTCATTTATTTCAGTAATTCAACTCAAATTGTGAAACTCGTGTATTAAATAAATTCAGTGCACACAGACTGAAGTAGTTTAAGTCTTTGGTTCTTTTAATTGTGATGATTTTGGCTCACATTTAACAAAAACCCACCAATTCACTATCTCAAAAAATTAGAATATGGTGACATGCCAATCAGCTAATCAACTCAAAACACCTGCAAAGGTTTCCTGAGCCTTCAAAATGGTCTCTCAGTTTGGTTCACTAGGCTACACAATCATGGGGAAGACTGCTGATCTGACAGTTGTCCAGAAGACAATCACTGACACCTTTCACAAGGAGGGTAAGCCACAAACATTCATTGCCAAAGAAGCTGGCTGTTCACAGAGTGCTGTATCCAAGCATGTTAACAGAAAGTTGAGTGGAAGGAAAAAGTGTGGAAGAAAAAGATGCACAACCAACCGAGAGAACCGCAGCCTTATGATTGTCAAACAAAATCGATTCAAGAATTTGGGTGAACTTCACAAGGAATGGACTGAGGCTGGGGTCAAGGCATCAAGAGCCACCACACACAGACATGTCAAGGAATTTGGCTACAGTTGTCGTATTCCTCTTGTCAAGCCACTCCTGAACCACAGACAACGTCAGAGGCGTCTTACCTGGGCTAAGGAGAAGAAGAACTGGACTGTTGCCCAGTGTTCCAAAGTCCTCTTTTCAGATGAGAGCAAGTTTTGTATTTCATTTGGAAACCAAGGTCCTAGAGTCTGGAGGAAGGGTGGAGAAGCTCATAGCCCAAGTTGCTTGAAGTCCAGTGTTAAGTTTCCACAGTCTGTGATGATTTGGGGTGCAATGTCATCTGCTGGTGTTGGTCCATTGCGTTTTTGAAAACCAAAGTCACTGCACCCGTTTACCAAGAAATTTTGGAGCACTTCATGCTTCCTTCTGCTGACCAGCTTTTTAAAGATGCTGATTTCATTTTCCAGCAGGATTTGGCGCCTGCCCACACTGCCAAAAGCACCAAAAGTTGGTTAAATGACCATGGTGTTGGTGTGCTTGACTGGCCAGCAAACTCACCAGACCTGAACCCCATAGAGAATCTATGGGTTATTGTCAAGAGGAAAATGAGAAACAAGAGACCAAAAAATGCAGATGAGCTGAAGGCCACTGTCAAAGAAACCTGGGCTTCCATACCACCTCAGCAGTGCCCCAAACTGATCACCTCCATGCCATGCCGAATTGAGGCAGTAATTAAAGCAAAAGGAGCCCCTACCAAGTATTGAGTACATATACAGTAAATGAACATACTTTCCAGAAGGCCAACAATTCACTAAAAATGTTTTTTTTATTGGTCTTATGATGTATTCTAATTTTTTGAGATAGTGAATTGGTGGGTTTTTGTTAAATGTGAGCCAAAATCATCACAATTAAAAGAACCAAAGACTTAAACTACTTCAGTCTGTGTGCATTGAATTTATTTAATACACGAGTTTCACAATTTGAGTTGAATTACTGAAATAAATGAACTTTTCCACGACATTCTAATTTATTGAGATGCACCTGTATAAGGTCTTCAAACGAACACAAAATTATGCACATTATTTGCAGTGACTGAAATTATTTTATTTGTCTAACTAACGTTTGCTGGATTTTGTGGAAAATATACACATTGAGCTTTGAATTACTGAACAGCTTCTTTGAGTTTGCTTGACTCAGTGACTGATGGATTGACGTCTATGTGTGTGTCTGGGCTGAGTAGTCAGGTAGATTAATGTATGGGAAAAATAGCTCTGAGACAAAGAGTGAAAGATGACTATAGATACATTTTAAGAGCAAAAGCTGAAAGAGAGTGTGATTGAAATGTAAAAATTTAAAATGGGTGAAAGAGATAGAAACGCTGATAGAGAAGTGATGAATGACAAAGAGGCAAAGAGAAAAGGGTAGAGAGAATGAAAGAAATGGTAGAGAGAAGGGTGGTGACAGAGGGTGGAGAGAAAGTTGTCATTCTCACTCTTAGACAAAAACGCTGAGAAGAGAGAAATATAAAACCTGCAAGAGGTGGTGAAATTTAATAACCTGAGGAATAATGCAAAGATAGAAGAAAATATATACAAAAATGGTGTAATTCAGAAATGTGAAAGGTCAAAGGCATTGTTGAGTGTAAACTGATTTATCGGCCAGGCCGAAAAATTGGCTTATTCTTATATTCCATATTCTTAAAAGTGTCAATAATGATAAATATAACTTTTTACACATTTTTGGAAAAGTAATTCTTAAACTACTAAAACAGTAATGCAAGTGCCTTTTGACTTAAAACAATGCCCAAAGTAAAGATAATTTTCAAACATTTGAACAATTTAGATTCCGGCCTTTTGCAGAATTTTGAATAAAACAGTATTATCAAAAATAAGTAATAAATATAAATAAATAAATATATATTAATCTGCACTGCATATACTGTACTTATGGAGAAGTTCTTCTTTGTTCTTTCAGGGGTAAAAAGAAGTTCTAAACAGCTGAACAATGGTATAATGTTTCTGAACATTCAGACACTGGCCACACCGCTGTGGGAGGCGTTTAGAAGTACATTTAAAAGAGGGAGCTACATGTAAAGCATCAATTAATGGGGCATTGAAATGTGTTATCAATTACCTTATGCCTCATTCTATGAGAATTCACATGAGTTCAGTAAAATAAGTTGTTTTAACCACTCAATGATGATTTAAAGTAATATTTATGCAGTAGAAAATGTTTAATTTGTCTTGTTTACATTCTGAATCTGTGACACTAATGCGCTAACACACTATATGTGGCCATAAAATGTGCCATTTACATTGTTATTGTAATTTATGATGACACTGATAATATTGCAAAGATGAGTGTATAAAAGTATTAATGTGCAGAATAAAGACAAAAGAATGATGATAGGCATATCTTACTTTGGGCAGATGTTTGAATGGCTTTCGCTGAAGATGGCACGAGTGAATGGGAACTTTAGAGTATTTAAGTAGACTTGATTCCTTTTATAGACTAATTAAACAAAACAAAAATTGCATGACATGTTCTTGTAAAATGTCTCAAAGTGGACTATTGTACAGATGTAGGTAAATTTGCACCAGATCGCTAATAACTCTACTCGTCGATGTGTTCATGTTGACTGATTTTGACTGACTGAACAACATAAACAAAATTAGCTGTCTGCCTCAAGGTAGGTGGAGCTCTAGGTCACACCTACCGATGATGTGGACCAATGGAAGAAAGAAGGTATTTAGAAGCCGGTAAGAATTTGTTCTAAAAGTTCATCCAGGCAAGCTGTTACGAACCACCGAAATGAACACAAAAAGCGCATTCTTTTTGGCCAGATTTTGTTCTAAATGACATCACACATGCTCTTTTCTTTAGACCACATTTCTGACGGTCTCTTATTTTTTTGATTATCGGTATCAGCTGATAAACCTGCAGAAATACAAAGTGCACATTATCTACTGTCACAGATTTTTGAGGGAACTTTCAGTAAGTATTATGTAAAATAAATGTTAATTTATTCACAACAATTTTGTTTACATTTCTTTTGCTTGCGTTTCGTTTCTATATAAATTGCATCAGTATCAACTCTCTAGATATTGGCAATGGTCATTGAAAGACCCATATCAGTCGACCACAAGCCATATAGCTTGACAGATGAAGAAGAGGCTTCAGACTGTAAGAAGGTAGTGGAATTTGATAGAGAGATCATGCAGTGGAAATGGATGGACAAGAGGAGGTCATCTAAGGAGAACAGAGAATCAGCAGGAACCCTTAGCAACATAGTGCCTGACCAAAAGAGTCTTAAAATCTTGTACCTGCTCTTCAAATACCACACACAGAGGACCACACACACCCCTTACACAGTCAGCCCTAATCTCTCTCCAATTGCATGGACCCCCAGTAGGGGATAGAGCTCTGTCTGCTGCCCCTGTTGGATGAAATTGTAATAGTGATATTAGAAATGACTCCATGAACAAAGGGGAAAGATTGGGGACTCATATCCTGTTCAGTTTGTAGTGTTCATCTGCAACAGAGGCAGATTAAAAATAGAGTGTGGAGCTTGTCACAAAAGACCCTTGTACCCCTTCAAACAGGCGGCTTTGTGTACTTCAAAACAGCCCACTAACAATGGCACCAGGCTGGGTAATAAGGGTTCTGACAAAGCCTTATCTCTCCCAGAAAAACTCCAGCTGTGAAGACGAGCAGTTAGCACATGCGATAATGTTGTTGTGACAGTCTTCCCCTTTCTGGCTCGTTCTACTCAAAACGAGGAAGTCGAACCAGCCGGGATGGTGGCCTCTCTGCTCCTTAATCTCATATCCAGACCTCCTTGTTACTACCTGCATTGCTTCCTCAAGAAACCTTTGATGTTGGTATCATTGCCTCTGATATCTTGGGGGCCCACAAGGCCTGGTTTCCAGGCACAAGCTAATGATCTATAAGTAGAGAAGTCTTTGCCTCTTTACAAGTAAATAAAGCAGCTTCCTGAGCAAAAGAGGACAGGGTTATAGACGTTGAATTCTTTTCACAGACCTCTTTCTCTTTTACAGGGTCATCCTCTCTCAATGTTTTGCTTTCATCTCCACTTAAACAGAATCCATTTACTCATGGAAAACTTCACTCTTAGCCATGTGTTCCTGCCTTTAGCCGTCCATTGGCTTTGTTCGAAAGGGTCATGGAGACATTTCTTTGTTTAAAAGGTTATGTGTTTGTCTGTACTTGTCCTCCAATTTTATCCTAGTGTTTCCTTTAATGTTGCTGTGGTCTGCAAGGTGAATGGTCCTTTCCATATGCATGCGTGGGGTAAAGAGTTCACTTTAGCATGTGTGCCGTAAGCAGAGAGGTTGATGATATGGTTCATGAGTCTCTTGCAACCACATACACAGCTTTCGGAGACATTATATTAAAAGAGGAAATGTATTCGTCTCGTAGTGAATAGGTAATTGGGCTCGATTAACAGCACTGGGTATTTATTGATTCTCAGACCTGATTATGATCAGGGTATGTGCTCCATTTGCTGAAATGAAGTCTATTCTGATGGCTTTGTAAAATCCAAAGATAACGACCCAAATGGTACATATCCACTGCTGACTGAACCATAATTGGGAATAAGAGAGAGGAGGATGATGAATTAGAGAAAAAAAAAAGAGGTAAAACAGGAGAGCGGGATCTGTATTTCAAAGTATTTTTAGTATAAATTTTTTGTATAATACTGTTTAACATTCTAAAGCCAAGAATAAAATTTTTGGTTTACATATTTCACTATATATTGAGGAAAAAAGCCATTAGGTCAATGAACAGTCAGTTATTTCTATTTGACCAAAATATAAACTCTGAACAAGCTGAGTTTGCATTTTGACCATACAGATACTCTTTACAGATAGACAGCAATGGTTTCTGTGTAATGATAAACACAATGGAACCAAGTTACACTATTCCCTAAATTTCATTTTGTTTATTTATTTATTTATTTATTTTTTACTGACACTAATGTGCCTGTGCTTTACGCTACTTTTATGGCTCTACGATGAAATAGGATGTTCAGCACTTGTTGCGCAAAGCACCAATGTCCATTTAAGATGGTTTGAGGAACAATTGAGTGAAAGATTACAATACACTAGACATAAAGAATAGCAATATTATTGCATCACTACCCAGATATTGATATAATATCATAATGCCAGGTCTGTGATGATTCCCTATCCTTAGAGTTTGGCGTACACAGGAGGACAAGATATACGGGTGCAAATTTTGAGAGAAATAGAGAGTGTACATTGTTAATGATGGTGGGTACAAGTGTAATGATGGTATACCTCTATCCCACACCTTCCTCTACCATCTGCTGCACACTCTTAATGCATGTACAGAATGTACTACAAAGACATTTTACCACCACCAACACACACATAAACACACACCTTTGCGCTCAATTCACCACCTGCTCACTGCTGAAAGGCATTAGAGTGCTTCTGAAATGAAAGAATCATTTAGAAACATGCTGGAGATATTGAGCACCCTCCCTTGCACAATGGCGTGAGCTGTCTCTTTCTAGCAAGATTATCTTTTTCCCAACAGAACCAGGCCTTTGATCCATGCCTAATAAAAGCCTCCATGGGCTTGAGTCGTGTGCTTGTGAGTGTATTCACAGGATTTGATTATCAGCAACGTTGAATCAGCATTACAGAAGATCTGCTAAGCACTCTACAAAAAGTCAACCAAGAATTTAGACTGACAACAGCTCAAAACAAGAAGAGAGCAGATTCCTCCCTCCGTTCTCAAGAGATTGTTTCCTGGCATGCTTCTGACATCACTATGACCTCATCGGCTCAAGATGAGTTAATACCCATGTGGCTATATGTCTCGATGAGTTCATGACTGACCAGTGCAACTTGCCAGCATTCAGTCACATCAGATCCTCTTTTTCCCTGAAAATCCCCAGCATGCCGGCCGGCAGTTCAACTTCTCCACTCTGTTTATCCAGGATTTAGGTGTGCTTACAGACCTGCTGTAGCTAATACCAACCCAGCTGCACTCACTTATGTAGCTGGTTGTGTTTTGCATAATATCTAATACTGTGTCAGTTGTGGAAGACAGAATAAGATTTGGAACCAAGTCTCATAGAATGAACGTTACATTTTTTGCAAACCAAGTTTTACGTGCCACTTTCTACGCTTTGCTGCAGTTTCCAGGTGAACTTATCACTATAGTTGCTACAGGAACTGTGCATTTGATTCACTTTCACACAAATCACGGGTATTATGGCTGTTTATGACTTTCTAAACACTTATGTTTGGCTCTATAACCCACACCCTGCTATGCTATTATATCAAACACTTTTACTCTAATGCATCACTTGAAAAACTATACATTTTAATGCTTACAATACAGAACCACCTACATTTACACACTTATTTCAATGTGATTAACTTTGGCAGGACGGTAGCTCACCTGATAGAGTGTTGGACTTTGAACTTGGAGACCCAGCCTTAGAACCCAGCCAAGGATGCTCGAAACGAAAGTGAACATGAAATGAAGCGACTCAAAATGATATGGTTGCTTCATTAATTGTGCTTTTCATATTGTATTTAATTTTACAACACTATCGATTAGGTTTAGGGTTTGGTTTAGGGTAAGGAGGTCTGTTTTGTTCACCTCTCATTTGTCTTTTAGGACACTTTTGGTTAGGTTCAGGCTACAGTTTTAGGTTAGAGAGGTACGTTTTACTCATTAAAACATCAATATAATATCTACCTTAAAAACCTTGTCAGATTACAAAATCATTTCACTTGGGGCTTGGGGCGCCCCCTGCTGGACTTTTCGGTGGGAAACTGCAGCCAAATGTGTAATGAAGCACGTTATTTTGGTTTGCAAATATGTTGCCATTGTCACGTAAATTTCATGAGCTCAGGCTGAATAATTCAATATTTCATATTTTCCTGTTTGTGCATAAAAGACAGTGCCATATTTCTTGCTCATGGTTAATGAAATTAGACATCTTTGTCACATTGGAACAGAAATACTCTAAGAAATACACATTCACTTGTTGTTCACGATGACCACATACATGATTTAGCTCCTGACTTATGTATGATAACGCAGTGTCTCTAATTCCCTTTGTGCCATATTGCATTAAGTAGATGAGAACATCCAGTATAAATCTTGTTTGTATAGTAATTTTGATAGTGGAGGCCATATATTTTTAGACTGACCAAACAAGGTTTTAGAGTTGGAAGATGTGCAGAATTGACCATATCCAAAACATCACTTTATTACTATTGAGTGGTAAAATATGATGACCCATTGTCCACATCCTCTTTATTGCTGAATTTGCCCTTTTGGGGTGTGCTCTTAAGAGTGTGTGTGCATGTGTTTGTGTGTGGTGTTAAAAGCTGCCTGTGAACTGTACAGTTCATTGTTATGTGTCCTCTGAGACAGGGCTTGTTTGGGACACAAGTGTCCAGGTACAGATAGTAGCTCTATACCAAAACCTATCGACCTGCTAGCTCCCTAATGCCTACATAGGCAGCCGCCTTCTAAGGCAGCATCCTTACTGAGCTAACTATTGCTCTCGTGTAGAGTAAAACTTGCTTGCAAGCTATAGTAATGTTAGATTTGTCAGTGAATCCTTCTTTTGAGTCAGTTATTTTGAATGAATTAGTTGAAACAGTTCACAAATCAGTCTGAATGACTTATTAGCAACTAGGTTTGAATTAGATACATTTGTTTTAAAATTTGTATCCAGGGATCACACGCCTGAAAAGGCCATGGAAAAGTCACAGAAATTCATAGTTCAAAATGAGTGGGAACCCCAATCATAGTGTATTCTGGTCTTGGGAATGTGATGCTGCTTTATAATTGGGCTAAAACGGTGTATTAGAAGGCAGCAAAGTTAACTTGCCCACCTTTTGGAACTGTCTTTCAGTAGAGTGAAAGGCTTCTCTCTTTGTTCCTGAGACTTGACAAAACACACCTGTTTTTTGTCTTTTCAGTTTGCTCACCACTAAAGAAGCTAAAGTGACCATTAAAGCTCTGTGTGTGTTTGCTGTCTAAATACTTGCTGCATTATCTTTGTCACAGACACATGTTTTTACACACTGGCCTTGAGTCTTGATTTCCTGACACCCTCTGGGCAAACAAAAAGGAGGAATTTTAAGATTAATGACAGATAGAATGCCAGTTAAGGACGGTGACTTGGTGTTTCCTCTTCCTCATTGTTTCTTCCCTTTTCGTTGGTTGAATCAGCTTCTGCAGGACACTATCGAGAGGACATGGATGGCAGAGAGTCAGGACCCATGACCCTGAGATTTCCTTCTGAGATATTCTTCCTGAGCTTGCTTTTCCTCATTTACTGGAGATACAAATGGTCTATTTGGGACTGCTACCATGCAAATGTTTACATAACTACAAGTTTAGACTGTTTTCAAGTGTTGTTTGGACATGCACATGTCACATGCAAACAACTAATCTGTGTTGCTAGATTCCATTATGTTATTTCTTAGCATTGTCCTTAAAGGGATTGAGAAAGAGAAGAATGTTAGTCTCTTGTGTGTACCCTATTGAGCTACCTACCTAGACACCATTTTTGGCCATAGGATCAGTCCAGATCTCAACAGCGTTCCAAACAGTAGGCTGCAAAATTGTTCTGCCTCATGTTCTCAAAGTCAGCATCGTATGTATACTTGTATACTTCAGTTCAGATGCTGCCAAAATGCTAGCTGCTTATGCAGACAGTAGACAATCAGGCAGCTCACTAGGTTTTGGACCAGAGCTTGATTCTCTGTAGGTTTTTGTGCATTTGTTTTCCTTGATCTTAATGCTTGGATAAATCTGTGGGATGTTGTCTCACTCTCATTTTCAGCAGCAGCTGCCTTGGACTGATTAATCTGGGCATGTCTGCTTTTCCCTGGCTGGCTGAGTAGCAAGACTGCTGAGGATTGTAGCCCATTAATAGGATGAATGCATGGACTTTCACAGCAGGAAGTGATGAGGTTGACCAACCCTACATGTTTACTGGAATGAAGTGAGCGCAGCATGAGCAGGCGTTTCCAATTCACTCTCTGTGGAAGCTGAGTGGCTGGTTTGCTTGTGGGATTGAGGGATTAACATTGGAGGAGAGCAAGTAATGAGAGCGTCACAAATTCTGCAAAAGTTAAGGGAAAAATGGCAGACGGCTGTGACGTCTGTCCTAAGTATATCAAAATCTGATGCAAACAGTCCTGGAGTGTCCTGGAGTTTGTGGTGGATTCAGTGCTTAAATTGTTACATATTAGTATTTATTTTTATTTTTTTCCCAGATTTCTAAAGCAGTTTGCACCAGGGATGGAAATGGAAAAAAAGGATAAAAATGCCCCATAATTTCAAAATATGGGGGTCATTTTTCTTTTTTATTTTTTATTAAAAACATCTGCTATAGAAATATATACATCGCAATCTTCATTTGATTTTCGCTGAACATTATTTGTAGTGCCGTCCATCTTGCAGATGTTGCTGAATCAGTGGAGGTTACTTGCATGATCAACCCGCACAGATGGGCTCACCACTTTTCTTGCTCCACGTCAGTACGGTGTCGTGCTCTGTGACCATTTGCTCCTCTCATTCAACAAAAACGGTCCTAGTTATTAACACTATTGCTCCCTGTGCTATACTTCCCTGTCCATCTCACTTACAGTATGCTCCTATCTGTCTGTCTGAAAAGCCTTCTCACCTGCTAGAGGCCAAAAGTGCTGGAGGGTTATATATTTAGTACAGTAATCAGCTTTGAGAAATCACAAAATACATGTAACCAAATGCTGCAATTTAATTAATAATATTAATATGTTAACTAATCTGTGTTTGTTAAGCCTAATAGTTTTACTGTGTGAATTATAATGTATCTCTGACTAACACTGTGTGAAATAGTTATTTTTGCCTTGTTTTAATCGTTTGGTATGAAGAACAGTTTTGCATAATAAGCTCCTCATTCCAAATCTGGAGAAATGCTATCATCTGCTCTTCTGTTGTTGCATTAAATTAGTTTCATAGGCTATGTTAACTTAGCCACAAATATTTGGAAATACATGAATTAAAAAAAAAAAAAAAAAAAAAAAAAGCCCGTACAAAAATAAAAAAATGCCCTTTTGCAAATATTGCCCCCGATGGAAAAGTTAATTTCTGACCCAGATTGGCATGCTTTCAGTAACTACGTCGACAGAACATCGACATTCAAAATGGAACAATGAAGACCTGAATCCGAGCACTGACATCCCCCGCCAGCCCTTGGCACTGGTGCATGCAGAACAATACCAAAACACTTCTCTTTAAAGTATAACAAAGTTTATTGATGCAGTAATATCAATTAATAATCAATACAATGCAGTAGATAAACTTCTGACTTCCAACTTCAAACTAAACAGTAACATGATTAGATATGGTAACAGATAAGCCTATAATACAAGAGAGGACGGTAGAGGTGGGTGGGTGTTTGTGCGTGTGTGTGTGTGTGTGTGTGTGTGTGTGTGTGTGTGTGTGTGTGTGTGTGTGTGTGTGTGTGTGTGTATGTATGGAGAGAAGGAGTGCACAAAATGGCAGGTGTGGCTCTAGTGGAGAGTGTGTCACGCGAGGTTTCCGGCCAGAAAATGTGGGCGGAGAGACTGGTTAATGGCGTCTGCCCGTTTAACACGTGTCTCCGCTGGTACGATAACTTGGGGACAAAGCTGGGCTCTATCGCCAAGTTATCTGTTCGCCAAATGTGTGTGCGGGTATGTTTGTGAGAGATCGTGTGTGTGTGCGGTTAGTATGAGAGAGAGAGAACAGGATGACGGCGCCGAAGCCGGTTTAGTGATCATGGGAGAGATGGCAACCATTAGATTTATCACTCAGAGACGCTGTGAACGGCTCGTAATCCATCCGCCGTGGTTGTTTTTTAATGGATAAACTCAGTGTGCCAGTCTCACCCGCGATGGCGGAATTGCACAAAAAGTCCAACGTGGTTGGACGACAACACAGCAAATCTCATTTCATGGTAACCGTAAGTTAGAGAAATACCTTGAGTATTGTTAGCAGCAATGAGCAGACTAGGCGGTCCGTAAACTGTACAAGCAATAACTTTGATACACAAGAATAATACACCAGAATAATCTATCTCTGCCTAGACGTAAACCTCTTACTTGAGTCATGTGAGGACGCGGGTAGAATGTGTGTTCGTCCGTCGTTTGACTCCGACTCGGTTCCTCGAAGCTTGGCTGATGACGGGAGGCCTTTTCCTTGCTCTGTCGGCAGGCGGTACGGTGGCTGATTCTCGGTGGGTTGGTGGAGAAATCAGTGAAGTCGACTCGGTTGAAGAAGGAAAAGAAATCTTCTTTCTTCACTTCTGCAGGCAAAAAGGTGAGACGTGGATTGCTCAGCGGTCTCCTTCGGATACGTTAGCGTGCTCGGTGGAACACGGAGAATCTCAGCTCGTCCAGCGAGATGGAGATTGTATGGCCAAAGTTCAGGTACGTATGTTACTTCCTTGGGCAGCGAGGCTACACCTGGGAGCAGCAGGGCTGCAACAAGACACGGCGAATGCTGTCGCTGGAAGCAAGGCTTAGGAGGAATCTCCGGGGTTTTATACTCTCGATGACATCATGGTTGAGGGACGCGTTCTGTCGTGTGTTTCATCCAATAGGAGTTCTAAAGCAGTTCGATCCTTCAGAATTTCACATCTAGGTGTAAAGTGAGCAAGGCTTGATGGGATCTACAGTCTGTTTGGACTCCCTTTGTTTGATTTTAGCGGCTGATTCTGTGTTATCAGGCTTTGAGTGTTCCTACAGGCCTCAGTCAGGCTTTATGACTGTGTGTAGGCCTGCCTTTGTCTCCTATTTGAGCACATGAGGCCCAACATGGTTTACAGGTACTGTATAAGCGGCGCACTCATTACTACCGTATACATGCGGCTCGGTCCGTAAGCAGCTTTCTCCACAGCAATGCAATTTCCCCACGACACTTGTGTCAATAATAAAAATGGCATCCAAGGAAGACTTGGCTATTTTATACTCCGTTGCTTTGCTTTATTTACAGATATTCCAGTTGATGCGGAATTGTTCTGCAATAGTGGGGTTTCCTTCTTAACTAAAACTCTGGGATTCCCCCAACGCATGAGCGCATTCTCCGGGAGAAACCTGGGTGTGTTAAACCGCTTTCTCTTAATCCCTTAAATTGTGTAAGAAAATCAGCGTTCTAGTTTACATGACATTTCAGAATGCTGCTTCTGCAAAAAAAGTCTAGAATAAACCGTTGTCTAGTGCATGTAAACATGGTCATTTTAGCTACAGTAAGCTGTGGATGGAGTAACAGCATATACTCGGGCATTCTGAAACTGCATTTGATTTTTCCAACTATGATCCTGCGTATACATGTCTTTATTGACTGTGTCTTGAAAATAATCATACAGTAGATCATACTGAAGACAACCAGAATTTGTTGTACATTTTACTGACACACCCCGAAAGCAGACCTCTGGCATTTTGGGCAGTATTAAAATTATTTACTCTGCACCAGTGGACACATTTGGTGTGGCTTTCCTGAACCTTGTTTGCCACTTAAATGTTGATTCCCTGGAATGCCATTTTTAATTCTGAATGATGAATATTAGGGGTAGAATTACAATCTTCTATTGTAGCACCTTGTCTTTGGAGTCATTCAGAGAGGTAAAGTTCTGGTAATCCCTTAGGGGCCGTTCAGGTAGAATGCATTCTTGCACTAAAAACAATTAGACGCAGTGCAACGAATGAAACCAAACGCAGGTGTCTCGAGATGCTTTTTTAAAAGTTGAACTTGGCATGACACTCCTGCCCGAGCAGCTGAAAAAAACACAAGATGCAGAGACACAGCACAATGGTCAAATACATCTGTCTTGCACATGTTTACATAGAAAAAACTAAATTGAAAAATAGCATGGATGGATGCATGGACAGTTAGACACAACTGAGGTCTTGGCTGTAGTGTCACACCACACAACAGCTTTTGGTTTGGCATGAATTTATTTTGGATGGTGCACATGTCTCTTAGCATCTGTCCACTGTTGTGATCTCTTTGCCCCTGTGGACTATCAGAGAAGTATTACTCCCCATGTGGGTAAATTATACATCAGATGTATTCTACAGTTTATCACAGAAGGTCTTTTTGTGCTGTGTATGCTTATTTGTGTGGGGGTGAGGATGGGGCTCAGGAGGGGGCCTAAAAAGCTTTGTTTACTGTAGCTATTGTAAAGTGCTCACTCTTGGAGATGACAGAGGTCCAATGACATCCCAGTTCCCCAGAGAACCTTCTCACTTCCTCTTCCTGTCTTCACTAAGCATACACACTGTCTATCTATGTCTCTGAAGCTCAATAATTCTGTTCACACACAAACAATTGAGACAGAAGCCTACATGTGTTTGTGAGTGACTGACATAAAGAGAGTGAGAGAGGTTATGAAAGACAGCGTAATTTCCTGAATGAACAGCTGTGTATCTGCTCATCTTTAAATCCTCAGCATGTCATTTGCTGCTGTACCTATAGACGATGGTGATCAATCTGCTGTGGCTGATGACATCATATGTTGTTTTTATGACATCATTAAGATGGTTTCAACGGTGGCGGAACAGATGTTTCATATGCAGATTAGGCAGTGCATGCCTAAGACATATAGGTGGTACTTATTCACATACTTGTGTCCTTTGTAAGAATTGCAGTTTGAATGAATTTGCTTGCCCTAATGACTAACACAGTAAAGCTTATTGGAGACTTGTTTTCTCATCTTGCGCTTGAGACAGATGTCTCCTAAAAAAAATATGCAAGAGTGCAAGCTGACTGATAAACCCATTTTGACTGTGGAAAATGGCTGAAATAAAACCGATGTGGCATTTTGATTCAGAGTGGGGTCCTGGCAGAGGGCTTGGCTGTGAAATATCATGACTGTAAGCATACTGAAGTGTTGGTAGCTGTACACACAACATGCTTTATCGCAGCGATTTCCCTTGCTGATCAACTCTGTATGATTTGAGGACTTTGTCTTTGTTCTGAACCTCTCTTGCTCCCCTTACCTACTCTGTTGTGTGCATTGGTTTCTCTTAGCTTTAGTAATTAACAAATTTAAAGTCAAGGACAGATAAAGCTCACAGTTAATGATCAGAGGCTTATTTATCAGGGCATTGTTGGGAAGTGTCAAGGCATTTGAAGACGGCCTTTGTCCCTGAGTAAATAATAATTAAAAATTTATGTTTGGACAGTTTTGACATGTAAGAGCCAGTCACTCTGGCATTTGGAAGTTAGTTTGAGGGCATTTGGGGCTTCATCTCTGGGTTAAATTCCTAAAATCCCTTGCTTTTTTCTCTCCTCATGATGACATACAGTCTGCCGTATTTTTTTATTTTTCACAAAAAATCTCAGAGTTGCTGAGTCGAATGTGTGTTTGTGAGTGCCTGACACTAATACTTTCGAAACCCACAATCCCACAGTGAACAGAGATAAACCAGGCATTGCTGACCCACACATACTCAGTCTTAGCTGGCCTTCTCAGCCTTGTTCATTCCTGTAAATTCTCCTAATATTTACAGTGGTCATAGCTCCTGTCAGTGTTAGGTATTTTCTGTACACTACAGGTTATGCATCACGTTTCTTATGTGCTATCTGGTGGGACTTAAACTACAGTTGCAATCGAAATTATTCAACCCCTCTAGACAGTAAGGATTTACAAAGGTAAGCTTTTCTGATGACCCAGAATTTTTAAACTTTACATCTATATCAGTTGAGTGACACATTCAAAGTCATAGTGTGAATATATAACCTAATATTTGTAAATAGCAAGATTTTTTAAAAATACAGCCACGTCATAATTATTCACCCCCTATTGCATGTAGCTGTTTCTTAAATATGTAAGGCTACACAAGTGATTGTTTTAAAACAAAATTGTGTCATCAATCTGCAATGGCACTTATTTAAGTTTTAAAATTTAAGTTTAGCGTTGTAAGCAAAAATTTATTTCTATGCAAAAAATGCAATTAAAATAAGCTGTCTCAAAAGCTAATAGAGGAGATTATTTAATTACACAAGAAAGGTCATGGCTAAAAGTACATTTCCAAGGCACTTCAATTTCCAATAGACAAAGTTGGCAGCACCATTCATACATTTTCTAAATATGGTACAACAGCAATCTTCTTGGGGTGTGGAAGAAAGCAAAACTTCACCAAGGGAAATGTTGACTTGAATATTTAAGAAGTAATTAGGAAAGACCTGTGGAGTCCTGGAAGAAAGTTTTATAGACGTATGACTCTAAACTGAAAATGAGTTTTAGACCCATGGGTCAGCAGTATGTCTGGAGTAAGATGACAAGGTGATGACAAGAACGACATCATCCCCACAGTCAAGCATGGAGGTGGGTCAGTCCTGTTATGGGGGTGTTTTGCGGCTGCAGGAAATGGCTATCCTGGCTATATGACTGACACCATGGATTCTTTCAGGTATCAGGCTATTTTTGCATGAAAAATGTGATGCCTTCAGTGTGTAAATTGAAGCTCGGTGATCACTGGACTTTCCAGCAAGACAGTAACACCAAGGATACATCCAAGTTGTCCAAAATTTGGTTCAGGGATAGGTCGTGGAATGTCCTTAAATGGCCCTTTCAGTCCATCTTTAAAATCCCATTGCAAACCTTTGTTGGGATTTCAAGGAAGCAGTGGGAGCACAGAAACCAATGAATGTCAATGAGCTGGAAGCTTTTGCTCAATTCTAATAGAGAGGTGTCCGAAGCCTGAGAACACTTACCTGAAACATTTATTTGCTGATATTAAGGATGAAGGATATTCCAAAATGATTGACTTTGGGGGTTGAATATTTTTGACATGACATTTGTGGAGAGAATTAGTTATTTTTTATTTTTAAATTTGGGTAAACTGAACTCTTTGTTCTCAAAATCACTCAAATGTGTATTAAAAACTTACTTTGACTGTTTACTGAGGTTTAAGTTGATGTGTTTTAATTCACATCACCAGAATGTATTGCTGGTCGGGGGTTTGAATAATTTTGATTGCAACTGTATATTCTACACTTGTCGCTTTTAAATTTTTTGCGATTTCACTTATAATTAAGTTCACTTATAATGTTAGACAATGTTTCTTGCAACAAAACAGTCTTAATTTAGTTTTAGTTTACTGTTTTCCAATCTCTCTTCTCTTCAACCCTTAAAAGTAATTTAAAGTTGGCTGTTTTTTCTACTGTAGATTTTAGACTTCTATAGACCATTTCAAGGGCTATTCCTCTGTTTAAGGAAGGGACATCTTTGTTCCATTCCAGGCTATTTGCCAAACTCAAACAATAATGCAAAGCAAAAGCAGAAGGTGCTTCTTTCAAAGTGACTTTACCACAATTAATGTTAATAACGTTGACAAGATTGTCATAAAATATCATTATTAAAATGTGAACCATGTTGTTTGGTGGCTGGATGCTCCCTGGATGCCTGGAACTAATGGAAATTAAAGTGTTTTGGAAAACCACAAATACAGTAGGTGCATGAACTGCAGCAGTGAAGTGAGATGGCTTGATACGTGTAGTACTAACAACTGTAGCACACATCTTATCTCTGGTAGGTGAACAAAATTTTTGCCAACTAATAGTTGGTTTGATGGGTAGAGTTTATCTGGCTAGTGAAGTCAGAGTATTTCTTTACGGGCTCTAAAAGTGACTATAGATCGCTTTCATTATAATGAATGAAACTGCACAAGTCATTTACCTTTAGTTATTTAGCAGATGCTTTTATACAAAGTGACTTACAAATGAGGAATATAAGCAATTTGTCAAACAAAAGTCAACAATATCTGCAGTATTGCACTGCCAAGATCTTAGAGTAGCTGGAGTAGTA
Source organism: Myxocyprinus asiaticus (assembly GCF_019703515.2). Taxonomy (NCBI): domain Eukaryota; kingdom Metazoa; phylum Chordata; class Actinopteri; order Cypriniformes; family Catostomidae; genus Myxocyprinus; species Myxocyprinus asiaticus. The sequence continues at coordinate 15,502,407 of NC_059353.1, forward strand.
TAACAGTTACCGCAGAAGAAAGAGAGACACAAAGAAAGTTTTTTTTTTTTTTTTTTTTATAAAAACAAATATTTACCTTGTCTACAAGTCACACACTTTCAGCTTTAACAGCTTCATTGTTTATAACAGGAGCGATCCAATGTTCCCGACCTTGCCACTGAGGATATAATTGTAAACATCTGAACTACGAGACCCTTTCATCGCCTCTGTAGTATCAACAACATGTCTGGATAAGTCACTTCATGTTAATGTTTGATGTTCTTAGAGAAAATTTGTTGACTTATTTAAAGGATCCGGTAATGATTCCTCATTGTTTATTTTCAGTTTTTACACATATATTGTTTGTTCTGTTTTAGCTAGACTCTGAAAGTACACACTAGTTATTTTGTTTTGACAGTTCTGGGTTATAAAAATGCAGCTACCGGAAATGTTTCAGGGCCAGACATGAGCAGTAGCATTCTAATTCCTTTGTTATTGTTTACGTTCTTGAAATGGTCTTTATCATGGTTGTGACATCTATACCATTCCATGAAAAGACCTGGAAAAGTCATGGAAATTAATTGGAAATTTATTCACCAGAAGGTGTGGGAACCCTGTACATTAAACCAGGGCTGTAACCACCATGGACATTGAGGGAGTCACTTTGCCCTTAAAGTGAAATTAGTGGTCGATTATATACAGTAAAGTTTTAGGCTCTTGTGAAAAATGTTGGAAAGTGAGGATTACTTCAAAAATAATGCCATAAATAGTTTTCATTTTATAAATTAACATGATACTAAGTCCAGGTTGTTGGCAGATAGGATGTTCCAAGCTTCTTGGAAAATTTGCCACAGTTCTTCTATGTACGTAAGCTGTCTCAGTTGCTTCTGTCTCTTGTAATGCCAGACTGACTCGATGTTCAGTTTGGGGCTCTTTGGGGGCCATGCCATCTGTTGCAGAGCACCTTGTTCTTCTTTTCTATTCTATTTCCAAAAAGAATGTTTGGGAGTCAAAACTTTATATTTCATATTGACACACTAAAGCTGAAGATAAAAAAAAATGTAAAACATCTTATGTGCCTAATACTTTTGAATAATACTGTATGTGTAATTTATATATATATATATATATATATATATATATATATATATATATATATATATATATATATATATATATATATATATATGTGTGTGTGTGTGTGTGGTGTGTATATATATATATATATATATATATATATATATATATATATATATATATATATATATATATATATATATATATATATATATATATACACACACACACACACACACACAGTATATATAGAAAACCACTTGCCATTATATCAAACACAGCTGAAAGCTATTTTGTTCATTAAATGAAGCTTAACATTGTCTTTGTGTTTGTTTTTAAGTTGCCACAGTATGCAATAGACTAGCATGACTTAAGATCAATATTAGGTCAAAAATGGCAAACAAGAAACAGCTTTCTCTAGAAACTCGTCAGTCAATCATTGTTTTGAGGAATGAAGGCTATACAATGCTTGAAACTGCCAAAAAACTGAAGATTTCATACAAAGGTGTACACTACAGTCAAGGACAACTGGCTCTAACAAGGACAGAAACAGATGTGGAAGGCCCAGATACATCTAAACAAGACGATAAGTACATCAGAGTCTCTAGTTTGAGAAATAGGTGCCTCACATGTCCTCAGCTGACAGCTTCAACAGTAAAGAGAAGACTCAGGGGTGCAGGCCTTATAGAAAGAATTGCAAAGAAAAAGCCACTTTTGAAACAGGAAAACAAAAAGAAAAGGTTAGAGTGGGCAAAGAAACACAGACATTGGACAACAGATAATTGGAAAAGAGTGTTATGGATCTTAACCCCATTGAGCTTCTGTGGGATCAGCTAGACTGTAAGGTGCGTGAGAAGTGCCCGACAAGACAGCCACATCTATGGCAAGTGCTACAGGAAGCGTGGGGTGAAATGTCACCTGAGTATCTGGACAAACTGACAGCTAGAATGCCAAGGATCTGCAAAGCTGTCATTGCTTCACGTGGAGGATTGTTTGATGAGAACTCTTTGAAGTAGTTTAAGAAGTTCTTAAAAAAAAAAAAAAATCAAATTGTAATAGTAATTTTTCATGTTATTAATGTCCTGACTATACATTGTGATCAGTTGAATGCCACTCTGGTGAATAAACACATCAATTTCTTTCCATAAGTGCAAAATCTAGCCAATTTCATTTACTTTTACCCCAATCTTAAACATTTGGTAACATACTTGCATCATTTTATTTTAAAAGACCAAGAAAAATCTTTTTCCTGTTTAATATGCTCTGCATAATATTGGTATAGTAAAGATTTGAGATGCTCAGAGAGAGTAGGATGTTTCGAATGTGCCATTAAAATACTGTTAGACACTCTGGCGTCAGCATCCCTCGCTATCTCTTTCTTACTAACATATGCTATTCCATTGTATAGATCAAATACAGACTTATTTCTGACCTTTTTAAAACCCATTTTCTTCTTAATTTGCTCTCCTTCGATCTTTGGAAAGAAAGCCCAAGATAAAAGTATGTTTCCCTGGTGGCAAAAAAATTGCTTTCACCATACAGATATAATAATGTAATTTTTCCTGCCTTTTTATTTTTTTATTAACACTCATTTTAAAACAAACTTTTGCTGAAGAGATGTACAGGTAAATTTAGCATCATTATAGAATGAGAACAGACAAAGAGAGAGAGAGAAAAAAAGGAAATGGGGAAAAGCGGAGAGGGAGAATGCAGTGGGGAGCGTAATGGAGAATGTATTATGTTTCTAAATGACCCCATTGCCATCACAGACTGAAAAGAGGCATGAAAAGGTTGAGCTATTCTATGCTGAAATAGATGGTTTTTTTTGTTTGAATGGAATAACCTCTCTTCCTTTTCTCTTTTTCTTCCATCATTGTTGTTGTCCACTCAGAAAGAGGAGCAGGCCCGGTTGCTGTTGTCTGAGGAGGGTAAGGAGCAACTGATGTTCGAGGTTCCTCTCAATGACTCAGGCTCAGCTGGGTTAGGGATCAGCTTGAAGGGGAATAAGTCCCGAGAGACCGGCGAGGACCTGGGGATCTTCATCAAGTCCATCATCCATGGAGGAGCAGCTTTTAAGGTAATGCAGCACATTTTCATGTGACAGATGATTTTATCCAGTGCATTTTTTCACTACAGCGACTGTGGTATGAAATCACATGAACCCCATGAAATCAAACTTTGAGTTATTTGACTTTTAGTCAAGGTCTGTTTACTTTGAGGCCATCTATTAATATACACAGATATTCAGTATATATATATATATATATATATATATATATATATATATATATATATATATATATACACGTATATACACACTATATATATATATAGGTGGCAGAGGCCAGATAGAATGAGGGGTATATAGCAATCTCTCTCTCTCTCTCTCTCTCTCTCTCTCTATATATATATACATACACACACACATTTTAAACGTTCAGCGTTTTACCTCTGGGAAATTTAACCAAAAATATTGATGACCATCAAATGGCCTCATTGAATCAAATTAGAAAAAAATAATCAGCCCTTTAATATGGCTTGCCCCAACTTAAATATCTCCTGTAATTGCTTTTAATCAATTGTTGCCAAGCATTTAAGTGAATGAATGGTCAGTTCCCCTCATGTTTACACAGGTGTCTTAGGAAAGAAACCACAGGGTTATTTCATCACAATTGTATTTCCACTGTGCCATTTTACTGACATCTGGCAACCAGAAAGTATCCAAAAAAAAATAAATAAAAAAATGTTGTCTTAATTTTGAACATCCCTATTGTTTTATCATTTAAAACCTGACAAACTTAGGAGGTCTCTAAACTAACTTCATTAAATCTATGAAAGGTAATGAGATGTGAGGTGTTACTGTGTTAAACATTGATTTGGGGTTGTGAGTTGAGACTGTAAAGAGGTCATGAATCCCTATTAGTTGCTTTTAGCATGTGTTTTGGTTCCCTTGACCTCCGACCTCTGGTACCACCATTGAATCGGTTTCATTTAACCTTGGCAGGAGGGATAGAGACTGACAGCAGGATGCTAAGTGGACCCAACTCTGTGTTGAGAATGATTGCTATATACCCCTCATTCTATCTTTCCTCTGATGTTCTTTCCAGATGCACCTGCCATTTTCCAGTTTCACATGCAGTCCTGAAGTCACATGGTATTGATAACATTTGGGCCTACAAGGAATAATTGATAATAATGAAAATCATTAATAATAATAAAAATACTGCCACCTTTTACTCACTTTTATTTTGTTCTCAACCTTTATTTTGTTATTGTGTGAACAATAACAGTTGATTCTTTTAACAATTCTTAAGCACCTGTCCGAGGGTGTCAAGCCTTTTATTTAGGGCTGTCACGATTATGAAATTTGTCTGACGATTAAATATCAAACTGTTAATTGTGATTATGGTGATTAATTGTCTGTTTTACGGCTTTCACAATTATGAGGATTACTTTTCATACAAATAGTCATACTTCTCAAGGTGTATATGTGTTTCATACACTTTAAGAAGTCCTTTATTCATATTTAAAAAGGAATCATAATGAAATAGGAATATATGCTTTCCTCAAAGGCTTTAAACACTTGTACAATATTGCACAGGTGTAGGATGACATGAAATTTTTTTTTTTTTCTTCAAATATTTGATCAAATAGTTCCAAATATGTCTCTCTTTTTGGTCACATTTAGTCTTTCATTTTGCATTTACATTGTTGTTTTTGGAACCCATCCCACCTAAAAGTAATTATATTATATTAAAGCAATATCACAGGAGCAAAATTGCTGTATGTCCATCTATCAGCATGGCTATGATTTGGCCATTGGTAATCACAGACATGCTGATCGATGGACAATACAGCACAATTAGGAGTGTGATATTGTTTTTATACAATAGTTCAACAAACAAGTAATTAAATAAGAAGGGAAAAACTAAGGACTGTCCCAAAAAAAATGCTCTAGTGTGTGGAACGACTTTCTTATGCCACTGATTCAGGATCTGCCTTTGATAGTTCAAAAGATGCCCCAAAGCCTCCTTTAAAAATCCACAATTTAGAATTCATAACAATAATAATAATTCCTTACATTTATATAGTGCTTTTCTAGGCACTCAAGTGCTTTACATAGTATAGGGGGAATCTCCTCAACCACCACCAGTGTGCAGCATCCACCTGGATGATGTAGCGACAGCCAAAGTGTGCCAGTACGCTCACCACACTCCAGCTATTGGTGGAGAGGGGAGAGTAGAGTTATAGAGCCAATTAATGGATGGGGATTATTAGGAGGCCATAATTGAGAAGGGCCAATGGGGGAATTTGGCCAGGACACCGGGGTTACACCCCTACTTTTTACGAGAAGCCTGGAATTTTAATGACCACAGAGAATCAGGACCATGGTTTAATGTCTCATCCGAAAGATGGTGTCTTTTTACATTATAGTGTCCCCGTCACTATACTGGGGCATTAGGACCCACACAGACCTCAGGGTGAGCACTCACTGCTGGCCTCCCTAAAACCTCTTCCAGCAGCAAACTTAGTTTTCCCTAGGAGGTCTCCCATCCAGGTACTGGCCAGGCTCAACCCTGCTTAGCTATAGTGGGCAACCAGGCAGGAGCTGCAGGGTGATATGGCTGCTAACAACAGCTTGGGCTGTTTCTAACAAGTTATTGGAGAAAAAAGGGACGAGAGAAAGAGAGACTGTGCATGTGATTACTTTGCAGTGATGAACAGTAATATTGCAGCTGTTAGTTTAACTCTGTTCCTCAGCTGTATTTGTCATGGTCCAGATCTCCTACCAGGTTTGCTTTGTGTGTTCACGTGGTGTCTGTTTGTTTTCCCTTGTGTGTCTGGTGTTGCGTGCTTGCTGTGGGCGGCGTCGCTAGGTAATGCTCTCTTTGTGCTGCTCGCTAATCATTAGCAGCAGCTGTTGTTCGTTTTCCCCCAGTCTATTTAATCCCTGTGTTTGTTCTGTCTCGTCGCCTGATCGTCTTGTATGTTCACTGTTTCTTGTCCTGCTATGATTGGATTCTCGCTTTAGGTATCTTTGGTTTCTTTACCATGCCTCTGCCCACCAGCTTCCTGCTCTGGTGAACTCAAGACGTGCCGCTCATTTCTCTCTCATTGTTATCTGGTCTTTGCTCTCCAGCTATCTTCATTTCCCACTGAACAGTCAAAGTTTGCCTATGTCATCACTCTTCTGTCTGTGCGTGCTTGTGTATGGGGAATCACGGTTTGGGAGAATAACCACCCGTGTTGTGCCTCATTCCAGTCCTTCGCTGATGAGCTGAAGAAGGTGTTTGACCATACAGCCTATTTCAAGGAGGCTGCACGGGCTCTCTCTGATCTTCGCCAGGGTGACCGGACTGTCTCTGAATACACCATCGAGTTCCGAACCCTGGCAGCTTCCTCTGACTGGAATGAGGGGGATCGGTTCCTGCATGGGTTGGCGGATTACATCAAAGATGAGATCTACGCACTGGACCTACTGGCAAAGTTTGACGACTTAGTGAATCTGGTATCTGGCTCTTTGTCAATGTCACTGCTCTACTGGCCTGCACCGAGAAGCCTTGTCTGTTCTTCAATGTCCTGTCTCTCTCTGTTAGGGGGTTCAGAGCAGTCTCCTGAGGTCGAACCCATGCAGGTGGGCAGAACTCTGCTATCATGGGAGCAGAAACATCGACAACGCTCTCAGGGACTCTGTCTGTACTGTGGAGGTACAGGTGATATTGCTGCCAAGTGCCCAGTAAAAGACAGAGCTCATTAGTAGTTTGGGGGTTGCTGGTGAGTGGTACTTTGACTCTGAAAACCCCTTGTCAGGTGACTCTCCTCCTGGCCAAGCTGCAGTATGGTTCTTCTGTTAACAACACTAGTGCTTTGTGCACTCAGGTGCCGAGGGCAATTTCATGGACCACAAGTTTGCTAAGGGGATGGGCATTCTGTCCTTTCTGCTCCTGGAGCCGTTGGCGGATCACACTTGGCCAACGTCACCCACTGTACTGTTCCGGTGAGTCTTATGGTTTCTGGCAACCACCGAGAGATTCAATTTCTCCTTATGTACTCTCCTTTCACTTCGGTGGTGTTAGGGCATCCTTGGCTGGCGAGGCACAATCCTCACCTCAGCTGGGCAGAGAGTTACGTTATTTCTTGGAGTTTTTATTGTCATGCTAATTTTCTTGGTTCTGGATCCTCCCCTGTTCTTTGTTTTGTGTTGCAGGATGATCATGTGGATGTGTCTGGCATACCAGGGGAGTATCATGACCTGAGGGCGGCATTCAGCAGGTCTCGGACTGCGTCTCTCCCTCCTCGTCATCCCTACAACTATGCTAAAGATCTGTTGCCGGGTGCTTCTCTGCCCAAGGACCGACTCTATTCACTTTCCACCCCAGAGAGAGAGGCCATTGAAAAGTACATACAAGAGTCTCTGGCAGCCAGTCTCATTTGCCCTTCCTCTTCTCCGGCTGGTGCAGGGTTTTTCTTTGTGGAGAAGAAGGACGGATCGCTCTGTCCCTGTATTTACTATCAGGGGTCTGAATGACATTGCTGTTAAGAACACCTATTCTTTACCCTTGATGTCTTCAGCCTTCGAGTCACTTCAGGGGGCATCTGTCTTTACAAAGTTTGACCTTCGCAATGCCTATCACCTGGTATGTATATGGAGGGAAATGAGTGGAAGACAGCCTTTAACACCCCTACAGGACATTTTGAGTATTAGGTTATGCCTTTTGGTCTTTCTAATGTCCCGGCTGTCTTCCAGGCACTGGTCAATGACGTGTTCCGGGACATGGTAGACCATTTTATGTACCTGGATGATATACTGACCTTCTCCCAGTCTCTCCAGGAACATGTACGGCACGTCAGGTTGGTGCTCCAATGGCTGCTAGAGAATCTGCTCTTCATTAAGGCATAGAAGTGTGTATTGCCCGGGGTCTAAGAATATTAAACCTGATGCGCTGTCTCATATTTTTGAGTCCCCGGATACCATCGTTCCCACCAATATGGTGATAGCGGGGGTATCCTGGAAAATCGAGTCTAAAGTCTGTTCCGCTTTACACAAAGTCACTCCTCCCTCCAGTTGCCCACTGGGTCAGTTTTTTGTGCCTGAGAGTGTTCAGTCCAGCATCCTCCAATGGTGTCATTGCTCCAATGTGGCCTGTCACCAAGGGGTGAGTCATGCCCTTGTCAAGCAGCGATTCTGGTGGCCATCCATTGCACGTGACACCCATCAGTTTGTCTTGGCCTGCTCAGTCTGTGCTTGTTCTAAGACCTCCGTTTGTCTCATAGCAGGCCTCCTCCAGCCACTCTCAGTCCCTTCGAGACCCTGGTCCCACATTGCCATTAATTTTGTTACTGGTCTTCCACCTTCCCATGGCAATATGGTAATTTTGACCATGGTGGACCGGTTCTCGAAGGACCGCTCCCTCATTGACGAGTTTAATCTTCGTTGCGTCAACCCACCTTGGAGTGCCAGGAGATGCTCCTGGGGGGAGGTACTGTCATCGTCCAGATCTCCAACCAGGTTTGCTCTGTGTGGTCACGTGTTTTCTGTTTGTTTTCCCTTGTGTGTCTGGTGTCGCGTGCTTGCTGTGGGCAGTGTCGCTAGGCAACGTTCACTTCGTGCTGCTCGCTAATCATTAGCAGCAGCTGTTGCTCATTTTCCCCCAGTCTATTTAATCCCTGTGTTTGTTTTGTCTCGTCACCTGGTCGTCTTGTTTGTTCACTGTTTCTTGTCCTGCTATGATTGGATTCTTGTTTTGTTATTTATCTTTGGTTTATTTATTTTTTGTCAGACTCTCTTGCCCTGCTTTCTCTGCCTTTTGCTGCAGCTCTACTGGTGCCTGCCCTCGTGCCCTGTGGATAATATCTGCCTTGGACATTGTAGATTGTTTATCTGTGTTTCAGCCTTGGACTTTGGTTTTCCTTCATTCTCCATCAACTACTGCAGCTGGCCACCGCCATAGTCTCTCCTTCACCACCTTGTGACTGTTTTTGCATTTTTGTTTATCTGTTTCTCAATTAAATCTTACTTACTGCACCTCTGATTCTGGATCCTCAGTACTTCCCTGACAGTAGTGTTATGATAATCGGCTCCAATCATGGAGTGATGCTGCCATACGTGTTATCTGAAATATTCTACTAGTATTTTGTTATTAGAGATAAAACGTGAAGGACACCAGTTTCATTCTTGCAAATTTCTTGGGGATCTCTTATTTTGACACCGAGACTGAAAGCGTTCTCTCCTCCACCATGTTGAAAGTTTACCTCTTTTGAACTTGTTCTCCCAGCTCGGATGCCCTGAGTGTATTTGATTACTCTCAGTCTGTCGCAACTCTCAGCTGTGATCGGCAGTAATGCTGAAGCTGTTAGTTTAAATCTATTTCTCAGCTGTTTTGTAGTAGTAATCCAAGTGATCATGGAGTGAGAGACAATTCCATATGACTTCAGAGAAATGTATGCACTGACTAACATCGTTTGTCAACGTCAGCTCAACTCGGTCATAGCACACACAAGACTGTCTTTTTCGCTACATGCTTTATATATTATATAATATCATATATCATATCATATATATATATAATATCATATCATAATATACAATCAAATAATCACGATCAGACAATTATTTAATAATCTTGACATACAACTCATGTGGTCTATTCTTTTGAAACCATACGATAGCTTTGTCTGAGGAACAGACCGCAATTTAAGTCATTATTTACAGATAATCTTGCCCTCCCCTGAAGCTCACTTCTAGCCTGCGTGTTACGTCCGGAATTCAAAAATCGCTGATCACGTTTGTTTACTACACACATTAAAACAAATGTTGTTTTGGTATCAATGACATTGGCACACCATTTAAAAAAAAATAAATCTGTGTATGTGGGATGCATGTGATCTTTGGCAAAAGTGGAAATAGTCAAATAATAATTACTTGAATGTCGGTCTGTTTCGCTCACAAAGCTATTGTATGACTTTAGAAGACCTAAAATATAGCACAAGTCCTATGGACCTTTTTTTTTTTTTTTTTTTTTTGCTTTTTTTTTTTTTGCTTTTATGGTGTAAGTTTGTTTTTGTTTTTTATAGCTTGACAGCCCCTGATCACCATGAAATAATGTTGTATGGGAGGAGCTGTATATGGATTTTTAAAATGTATACTTAAGTGTTCCACTGAAAAATAACAGCATATATGTTTGGAACAACTTGTAGGTGAGTAGATAATGACAACATTTTCATTTTTGGGTGAACTATCTCTTTTATCTAAGTTTTTCAGGATTTTTTCAGGATTTATGCAAGGTATTAAAAGTCTCTGCTTTGAGATTTTACCTTCTCTACTACTGCATAAATGTCATGATGTTTAAACATGAATGACTCAATGGCCCACACAGATTTTTTTGTGAACCAGTCACTACAAGATTCTTCCAGCTACTACTTTGCTCAGTCATGTGAAAATGTACTTGTCAGATGTGTGGATTTGTGTATCTGTGTCTCTACCCAAAGCATTCACATTCATGCGCGAGTGTGTGAAGTTTACTTGTGAAGATAAGGGTTTGAGTTGCGTCATCTCACTTTGCTTTTAGGCCTTTAGCGGCTTGGAAATGCAGCTTTTGTGTTTCAGAGGTTGTGTAGAAAAAAAAAAAAAAAAAAAACGACTTAAATCCAAAGCTTCTCCATCATCCTAAAGCTTCGTTAGATCATACTGTTCAGACAGGGGTAGAAGGAGCCACTGCAAAGGTGATACACATGACTTCTCACACTTGAGTCCCAGCACAGCAGAACTCTGGGTAACATGCTCCTAATTCCCCATCCAGTACCCAGTGAGGGAGTGCAGAAACTGTAGAGTGCTGCCTGTGTTAGCTCCAACACATTAATGCTAATTAAAAACTCTCCAAGCCCATGTTAATGAGTTGGAAGTGTCCCGAGTCTGTGAGTGGGATGTGTTTTCTTCCAAGAGCCAAAGTGGGAAGGCAAGAGGAGGCCGGGGTGAATGAAGCAGTTTCTTGCAAAGTTAAAGTTGGCTTGCATTTGCAAAACAGGAAAATGCAGTTTCCGCGTACAGAACTCATTCTAGTGTGTCCGAGCTCTTGCACCTTTGTATGCTAAGGAACAACCACTCTTCAACACTTCTGATTGTTTTCAGTTGCAGTAAAGGTAAATAGTTATGTGTCTGGTGAATTTTTGGTGGTTGGATTAGATAGAAACTTACAGTGGTGTTAACAACATCCAAAAGTGTCCTAATTAGTCATAGTCATTCTTAATATGTAAGTCAGATTGATTAATCACATATATTTGGCCATTTTTAGATTATTGGCACTGGGTCATACTGCCTTACAAAGCCAAAACACAATAACTATGCCAACACTGAATGTGAGCAAATGGCTTTAAAGCTTTTTTTTTTTTATTTTTTTTTTACTTTCCAGCCAAATGTGGATTATTAATTATTCTTACTCCATTTTCTCTGAATTTGAGCATATTTTAGCCAAAGCCATCTGTCACAGGACAGATCAGAGACCAAGAGACTGGATTTTGTTTACAACTCAGTTTTGACAAAATGTGGAATTACTGCATTTTGCCTTTGCAAGTCAGGACACAATTGGCCAATTAAGTGTTTGTTTTCTCTTATGTCAGTTCCTAAATCTACCGACTGCCATCAATTGATGTTTGCTTGTTTTTAGTTTTCAAATATTTGCAATTGAATTGAGTAACTTTTGTGTAAAATAAATGTTGATGTAATTTCAGCAATTTTGTGGCCCCAAATAGGTCAATCACTAATTGTTTCCCTAATTGTTAATCACTTTGTTCCCAATATGCCCTTAAAAAAAAACATTTCCCTGCATGAATTGCCTCTTGTCAGTCATGATTCATAAAACACTGGCATGTGTGTTTCCTCTAATTTACAAAGACCAGTGTGATCAGAATCAATACCCCATTTCCTGCTATTTATTCACCACCTCATCTCCACTGTTATTCAGAATAGCCATCAACTGGCTTAAATAATGCTGCCTTGCAAGCACTGTAATGAAAGAAAGTAGAATTGGTGAGCATTGTGGCTGAAATGCAATAACATAATTTTTATCACTGTAATAGTATACATCACAATAAAGATAGTGTGCTCCGAATTCAGCTTTTTTGATATTTGAAATAATCATGCTGTAATGCCTATATATATATATATATATATATATATTATTATTATTTTTTTTTGATAATCCTCTGAAAAATATGTCACAAATTAAAGATACTTCATCTCACCTAATTTTCTCATTATTATTCATAAACTAATGATAAGTTTGGCATCAGCACAAAAACAGCTTCACATTACACTGATGATCCAGAACATTATGACCACTCACAGGTGAAGCGAATAACATTGGTTATCTCCTAAAAAGGCCACATGTCAAGGTCTGTGTAGATTAGATGGTAAGTGAACAATCAGCTCTCGTAGTCAATGTGTTGAATGCAGGAGAAATGGGCAGGAATAAAGACCTGAGTGACTTTGACAAGGGCCAAATTGTTATGGCCAGATGACTGGGTCAGAGCATCTCTGAAACGACAAGGCTTGTGGGGTGCTCCAGGTCAGCAGTGGTGAGTACCTAACAAGGAGGGACAAACCACAAACCGGCGACAGGGTGTTGGGCGACCAAGGCTCATCAGTGCACGAAGGCTATCTCGTTTGGTCCGAACTAACAGAAGGTCTACTGTGGCACAAGTCACAGAAGATTTTTATGATGTTTATGGGAGGAATGTGTCACAACACACATTGCATCACACCATGCTGCATATTAGGCTGTGTAGCCATAGACCGGTCAGAGTGCCCATGATGATGCCGTCTAAAGTGCCTACAGTGGGCATGCAAGTGTCGGAACTGGAATTTGGCACAGTGGAAGAAGGTTGCCTGGTTCGATGAGTCCCGTTTTCTTTTACATCACATGGACGGCCATGTATGTTTGTACCGTTTACCTGGGGAAGTGATGGCACCAAGATGCACTGCTAGAAGACGTCAAGTCGGTGGAGGAAGTGTGATGCTCTGGGCAATGTTCTTCTGGGAAACCCTGTGTCCGGCCATTCATGTGGACGTCAATTTGACATGTGACAAGGGGCGCAGACCAGGTGCGCCCCTTCATGGCAATAGTATTCCCTGATGGCAGTAGCCCCTTTCAGCAGGATAATGCGCCCCCTGCCACACTGCACACATTGTTCGGGAATAGTTTGAGGAACATGATGAAGAGTTCAAGGTGTTGCCCTGGCCTCCAAATTCCCCAGATCTCAATCCGATTGAGTATCTGTGGAAAATGCTGAACCAACAAGTCTGATCCATGGCGGCTCCACCTCGCAACTCACAGGACTTTAAGGATCTGCTGCTAATGTCTTGGTGCCATATACCACAGGACACCTTCAGGGGTCTTGTAGAGTCCATGCCTCGGCAGGTCAGTGCTGTTTTGGCGGCACACGGAGGACCAGCAGTGCATTAGGCAGGTGGTCATAATGTTCAGTGTATATCCATAAACAGTATAAACACTATAACAAAATATTTACTGGTTGAAACTACTGTTTCACATTATGTATTACCCAGTCCTAAAGTGTAGGTGGAGGTTAAAGTAAATAGAATGTGAGACAGATGTGCTAATGTTAAAATAGTACCATAACTTGCAGACAGAGATGGATTATGTGATTCCACAGAATCAAGTTTGAAAATTAGATTATACTGTAATAAAGATCCCTAATTCTCTGTGACTCATAGTGTCATGAGGACAGGACATCTTTTCACCCAAAGACCTCAGTAATGAAAGCCAATCTCCTGCATTTACACAAAGCCAAAGCAGATCACACTGTCAGGGCTCATGTGCTTCCATCATTTCTATCAGGCCAACCAGGTTAGTCCGAGAAATGTTATGAACGGTTTTCAGAGAGTGTGTGGGTGTGTAATCTCAGTTAACTCTGTTTAACCATGTGGAGGTACTCTGTTAACACTGTTAGGTGGTAAATGCGGACAGAAAGTTCTATCACGCCATAGACTTTCTCATTGTCTCTGTCAGGTCTCCACAGAGTGCCATAAATCTTATAGAGTAAATTCAGGGCAAAACATTCTGGTTTTCTCTGTATCAGGTATTGTTTTGAATGTATTTAATGTACTTATTGTAGCCCCAATAAGTATTTGGACACTTAAGCCACACATTAAATTAACTAAATTAATTACTCAATTAAAAACTAAATTAATGAATGTCATTACATTAGATAACAAATGATCAAACCAAGTGGCATTTATTTTAAAGCTGAAGTGTCTATTTTTAATGCAGAGACAATTACAAGCAAGCCATTTGTTTGTTTATTTCCCCGAAAAGTATAAACACTGGCTATGCGTCGTTATCATTGCTAGTTGGGTCCACCAATCACATGAGTTCTGGGCAGTGCTATCTGTTTTCCGACCAATGGCAGTCAGAGACTGTTTTCGGGAAACATTTTTTATTACTGTTTTTACTTTCAATGTTTAATTTCATGACGCTAGTGGCGCTGAAACACTTCAGCTTTAACAATAGATAGCACAGCAAAACACTCTTAAAGTAAAACAGTACACACACACACACACACGCACAAAGTTTGTTAGGATTTGAATCATAAAACAATAGATGCACTGTTCAAAATTAATATGAAGTATTTTGACACTGTCTGGTTGTCATACGTTAGTTGAAAATGTCCATAGTTAATGTGATAACTGCACTTGTGGTTACTCTTCGAGGACACCTTTGGGAACATGAGGGAAACTGACCGGTTACATCCACCAAAAATGACCTTGGGGCTAGCAAACACAAAATTGTTCCGAAAAGTGAAGTTCTGTGAAAAGGTCCAGCATCATTTGTTGCCAGATGCCACTTGGTTTATTATTTTGTTATCTAATACAACATAATTTATACATTTGAAGTGTGGTTTAAGTGTCCATAACCTTCCTGGGGCCACTGGAATCTTTTCATCAACTATAGTTTGTAACACTCCTATTTTAATACAGTAATATATTATTTTGTCAATTATCCATTAATTTTTGCTTATATATCTGAGGCTTTTTTGCAAGCTTCTGCTTAAACACTCATGTGCATCTGCGCTCGCTCTCTCTCTCTCTCTTGCCTGGAGATAGAGAAAGCAGATCAGAGGCCTCTGCAGTGAATACTTTAATTAATATTAATTTTAATGAACTTTAGGGCTTTTTATATGCCATGTAATATGCATGTCTTATAATGTGCTTATACAGTACCAGAGAGACCGAGATGTTGGATTGTGGGGAATGTACTCCTTGACAGCAGGCCCCTATAGGCTTAACTGAGCATAATACGCCTGTGGAAAGCCGAGAGTTTTTGTAGAATGTGAAGAAAATACAGCAGAGATGTGTAGAAAGTAGGACATTGCCAAGGTGCTTTCGATGGAAACCGTATACAGAGTTGAAGATAAAAGCCACACAAATCCAAATGTCTTGATGTGGTGTAGTGGCTGAAGATCAGAGCTGGTTACTGGAAGGTTGCTGGTTTGATCCCTGCAAGAACCAAACCAACAGCCTTCACCGTTGTGCCCTTGAGCAAGGTTGCACCACAGGGATTTTCCTTAATTTAATTTTCCTTCAGTTCATTGTGCTGTTCTGTTGTGAAATTGTGTGAAATTTGCTAAAAACAAATTAAGGCAAAATCACCAACTGTGGTCTTGTGGTACTAAATCAAAATAATTTTTCACTTAGGATGGGCATTTACGCATCAATGACCAGCTTATTGCCGTCAATGGTGAGTCACTGTTGGGGAAGTCCAACCATGAGGCCATGGAGACCCTGCGGAGATCCATGTCCATGGAAGGAAACCTGAGAGGAATGATCCAACTTGTGGTACTCCGTGCCCTACCATCTAACCAGGTACATGTACTGTACTTACCTCTGAATGTCTATTTGCTTTGATCCCAGAACTCTCTTTTTCAAGTTGAAATATCCAGCTAAAACCAGACTCTGATGGTATCTGCTTTTATGTTGTTCCTAGCTGGTCCAAGCTGGTTCAACTGGTAGATCAGCTGGATTACAAGCTAGTGTTTCTGAGGTTGACCTGGTAGACTTTCTTGGTCTACCTGGTTGGGGCAGACCATCTTTGCTAAGCTTGTGGGGACCTGGTCAAGCTGTTCTACCATCTTCCAAAACACAAGTTGAACTGGTGACCAGCTAGACGACCTTAATCTGGCAGGATCTTGTTTTTCCAGCGATGCTTCCACCATGTGTTTATCCTTTGTCTTTAAAACAGTTCAACAAGTAGCTCAGTCACAGGTGTTCAGCATATTCACGAAGATTACTCATTTCTTCCCATAAGCCGACTGAGATTCTCCTTGACTGAGGTTAATGCTCTGCCTCTTTGGAAAATTATATTACTGCATGCCACCGCAATGGCGTTTCTGTGTGCTTTTCAGGCCACATAGTAAATTTTTCTCCTGAAGTGCACATTGCTTGTCTGTGAGTATGGAGCTGCTCTGTAGAGTGTTACATCTTTGAATGAATTGAAAGTGAAGAGACGAATACTCTGTGTAGTTGCTCATTCTCTTTCATCTAGACTAAAGCTGATGTATTTTCTCCTATTCCATCTTAATATGTAGAGTTTACTATAAGTAAGCCAATAGTAGGTTGATTTTACCAAAACCCTGTGGCTCTGTTGTGCTTAACAAAATTGCTCTGTTTATTTGACCTGCCTGTCCAGCCTGACATGACAGTATAGACTCAGGATTGCGAGCGTGATATTGCTTTTTTACAACAGTTCAACAAAACGTAAAGAATAATGAATAACTTGAATTACAGACAGAATTTGCCCAGTTAGTTTGTGCATTCTGCACAAACAAAAATTGTCCCAAAAGAGACCAAAACATCAAGTACAGCTGCGTTCTCTGCACTGCACATTGTTTTTGAACAAATATTTTAAGTGAACAAATCATTTCCATCCCCGTTCTATTGTTTCAGTGGTGATTCTAGTGAACGACTCTGTTTTTAACGAATAAGTGAGTCAATCATTGAATGACTCATTTATCGCCACCTACTGGTGTAAATATTTGAACTCCAAAAATGGTCACTGAACGAATCAGTGAATTAACAAATGATGAATCAAAATCCCCATCACTATTTGGAAAGCCACGAACATAGAGAAGTGGAGTGATACAAATAGTGAAGCATTAGACACACTGTGGCCAGCTATTTAATTTAGTTTTGCTCCACCAATGAAAATAGATCCAAAAGAAGCCAAAGCGCATTCCACAATTGCGTGTCGCCAAGCTGTCATCAAGCAAACAAGTTCAGTGATTCAAACAGTAAAATGTCCCAGTGCTGCTATACTAAATATCAGTGCTCTTTGAACTTTGCTTGTCCAATCAAATTACAGGACAGAAACTAACTGGGGTTTAATTTAATTAGTTATTATGACTTTTAATTGACCGGATGCAGACAAATGCTTGCTGTGTCATAAAACTCTGCTAAAACGGCTGGTAATTGCAGTTAGTAATTCACCACATCCTTTAACTTTCTCCATTTTTTTCTCTGCTTGTGCTGGTGGAATTTGCCTCCAGCAGGATGTTTTAGCCTTTTCCCCTCCCCTGCACCTGGGTTTGAGAGCAGCCATATGCTCACCTCAGTATTCCCTTCTTTATCTCACACACACACACACACACGTGCTGACACACTCCACCCAAAGGCCTCCAACTGCTCCAAAGTGGTGTGTAATTAGGCTACATAATGGAGCAGTTCCTCTGGCCATATGGATTGATGGTTATTGGGGGCCCTTTGTGAGGACTGACAGGCTGGGAGGGGTTGGCTGGCAAGGCAGTGGTGTTATTGTTCTCATAAAATAAAGATTCATGTTCATTATGCTTTATGGCTTTAGACGCCATGGCTGTTGATGTGGCGTAGAATGGAGTCAGGGCTGATGGGAAGCTATTGACTCTTGTGTGTACGTGAGTTGGGGGTGAGATGCTAGTTGGTGGATGGATGGATGGACTGATGGATGGATGGATGGAGAAAAGCATGAATGGATGGGGGACAGATTGTGTGTGAGGAGACTTTGAATGGGATCCGAGAGCTTGTCGCTGGGTTCAAATCGATAGATCATTCAAGCCATATGCAGGAAAATGAAAGTTTCATCCTGAGGTGAAACTCTCAGTGGACTGATGCTGAAATATTACTCAGCATGCTTTTAGTACCACAAGTAAGAGCTTTATCCAGTAATAAAGGGAAGATTAGTTTCTACAGCCACAAGGCTCTAAGAGGAAGTATTGTTGAAGCTTTTGCTCTTTTATATTATATATGTGATTCGTAGGATCTTAATGAATTTCAGACAGTTCTAGTTGTGCGATTTTCTCCAGCTCTAATAAATACAGCTCAAAAACTTATCTTCTGCCCTTGAGCAAGTTTTAATTTTTCACAGATTCTCCCTTTTGTGTGAGGGAAATGCATTTATATATATATATATATATACCTTTTCTCTGCTTTACCCCGTTCTCCTGAGTCTTACTGAGCTTCTGGGAGTACATTATACTCTTGTGTTCTTGCTTGGATCTGCTGACCTACTGTAACTTCACTAATTATGGGCACTTTCTTAGAGACATCAAAGAACAGCTTTACACTCAATCCCAATCCAGTTTTGGCCAACTCTGCAAAAATCTATGGAAAAAGGAAACTGTGGCAAGAGAGAAAACAGAAACAAAAAAGTACCAAAAAGTTTTTTTGGTTTTTTTGGATATGGTACCGTGTAGCTGGTCAATATATTGAATCACAATGATTTTAGTGTAAAAATGAGCATCATTGTGAATTTTACAATAATTTTAATATGTTTTTTATTTGACCTTGAAATTTTCTGAAGACTGATTAAACTGTCTTAATTGATTAAAATATTAGAGGTACAGTTGGTAAATTTAAATAATAAGATTTGATTAAAAATTTGTGCCATTGTTTAAACACGTCTCCAAGTGACATTTTTCATATAATAAAATGTTATTGTATAAATATTTCATAGGTAAATTTGACTGATAATTAATATGTATTTTTATATTAGTGTGTTATGGGGGGCGTGGTCATGTGTCTGTCTGCGGGAGAGGGAAAGTGGTAAGGCTCGTCACCTTGGCTGTAATTACTCTAACACCTGTCTCTCATTATAGTGATAGCGGAGTGAGACCTGATAAGGCACACCAGAGCAACAGAGTGGGAGAGAGAGACACACACGGAGCTGTGTGTGTGTGTTTGTCGTCCTGTTGTTATGTTGCAGTTCAGTTTTTTAAGTTATTATTAAAGCCTTGTTAAGTGTTAATCCGGTTCCTGCTTCCTCCTTTCCCGATGAACAAGAGGCTTGTCTGCCACACTGGGACTGGAGGAAGATGTGCTGTCAGAGAGACCTCGCCGCTGACGGAGGTTCACGACGCCAAGGATGTTTGATGCAGTGGTACTGGAGCGGTTCGCCCAAAGGTGGAGGAGCCCGCTGCCATCCGCCAGGAGATGAAGGAGCCGCTGTCGTCCGCCAGGGGGTGAGGGAGCTCGCTGCCGTTCGCCAGGGAGTGGAGGAGCTGCTGCCGGTCGCTAGAGGGCAGAGGAGCCACTACCATCCAGCAGGGGCGGGGAGCTTGCCGCCATCCGCCTGGGAGGTGGAGCAGCCGCTGGCGAGGCTGAGGAGCTAGCCGCCATCCTTCAGGAGGCGAGGGCCAGTGTCATCACCCGGCGTCGCAGAGGACCACTACCCAGCTGGCCTAGGACCAAATGGTGTTGTGGTCAGAAACCGGATTAACACTTAACAAGAGTTTAATAATAACTTAAAACACTGAACTGCAACATAACATCAGGTCGACACACACACACACACACAGCTCCGTGTGTGTCTATCTCTCCCACTCTGACGCTCTGGCGTGCCTTATCAGGTCTTCCTCTGCCATCACTATAATGCGAGACAGGTGTTAGAGTAATTACAGCCCAGGTGACGAGCCTTACCACTTTCCCTCTCCTGCAGACGGACACATGACCATGCCCCCCCCCATGCCACATAGTGCAAATAAATTAAAAAGTATGATTCTCATTCTTTGTGTTTATTTGTATAAAACTGTGTGGAAAATATGCCTTCATTATTTTTAACTTGATTTACATAAAACACGTTTAATCTACTTGGTCGCAATAGCTGTTTGGGTGAATTGGTTGTTCCTCTGGTCCATTGGTTGTTTTAATATATATAAATATTAATATTAAAGGATGGTTGGTTGCTTGGTTTGTTGGTTTGTTTGTTTGTTTGTTTTTGGAACTCTCCTCTCTACAGAATAAACACGTTATTCTGCAGCCTGATCCAATCAATACATCTCACAATTTCTCTGAGACAGCCATCTAAATAGACCTGTCACAATCTCATTACAGCCTGGGTATTAATAATGAAAAGTAGCCAGGGAGAGCCCACCCGATCTGTGCCCTCAAGGCTGTTTCCTGTTTCTCTTGTGCCACAGAAGTGCTAGGAGGTTTGCTGTGCTGCCTCAGGGGGTCTCACAGACCTGCCAGGCCACTTTTGTCTTTAACAGCAGGCTGAATTGTATTCTTTGTGAGATTGATTAAGACATAAGTGGAGCTTTTGTGGATGGACCCTCAAGCAGAGAGGTGTGGATGAGGCTGTCAGACATTGAGAGCAGTGTCTGAAGATAGAGAGAGAGGCTGTGGGAAATGCAATACCTCTCATCTTCTGACCAGAGACTTTTTTGTGTTACACTCAACCTGTGGTCTTTTGCGTGCCTGTCAATGAAATGCGAAAACCTTGTCGACCTCTCTTCGCTAAAAGCCTACAGCAAGAACACAAACACAGTGAGACTGTTATCCAAACAAACTAGCTTTTCAAGCTACATGCTACTAATAATTTGAATGAATTGTACTACAATAAAGCTGCCTTTGTGATAAAGTAGTTAGCTGCACTATAAGCTACTAACAAAAAGTGGCTTAAGCTGCATCTATTGAAGGCTTCAATGCTATTAATCTTTTTATCTTTTTAAGTATATATTAGATATTTAACTTTAGTTTATTTAATTTATAATTACATCCAAAGCAGTATTTATCTGGAAGAAATCAATGAGTATCTCAGATAGGGTGACAACTTGAACATTACTTTTTCTAGCAGTGGGGATGTTATTTACTAGTAAGAGGCATCTCTTCCTAAAACACTTTACACTACACCTTTTACACCCCCTCTTCCCACTCTCAACTATTTTTTTTTCGTATTGATTCACCTACATTTTCTAAATCTCATCCTATTATGAAAATTGCAAGCTGTCCTGCTCTTTTTTTCTGATAAATATTAAAAGGGAAACAGGAAGGTTGGCTGGGGAATCCTCATTGATTCCCTTCTGTAATCTAATTTCGTCCCCGCCACTGTTTCTTCTCTTGGCAGCCTGGGTTCACTTCCCTTCCGGGCCACCCCCTCCATAGTCCTGTTCCTACTGCTTTTTAAAATATATATTCTACCATTTTCTACACTTTCATAGTATTTATTTTCCGCTAAAGATAACTTGTCCCAGTGCTCAGATTAGAATGCTAACAAAAATAATCAGTTGTAATTTAGTTTACACAACCACTTTCCACCCTCTCTCTGACTCTTACAATTAAACAGGCTAGTTTTGTTGCTGTAGACTTCTGTATGTAAATGTTCTTTGTTATGATTGGCCTAAGTCCTGTTTACACTGTTCAGGATGTCCTGAAGTTGCTGAATACTGAATGGGCATTGATATGTAAACATGGACAGTAGGGCTGAGTCAATACAATTAAATATCAATATATTGTGATACATTTTCTCATGATATTGTACCATTACTTAGATCCATGTATTATGATATATCGTTATATTTTTAGTGCAGTCTGAGACGCTACTATGAGGCATGAAAGATTCACTGATTCTCTCAAATACATGCTGGACCTCTCTCACACGTTTGGATATAGGGCCGGGCAAAAATATAAATGTTCTACTTAATCTTCATTTGTATGATCCCAATGTTGATTCTTCAAATGCAAAGATTGCTCTTTCTGTGCATAAATACTTCCCATTTGCTACAAAATATGACTGTGATTAGCCACTGGCTGGTAATTTTTTTTAGATTTCACTGACCAGTGTTTGAGTGGTGTAGTGGCATAGAAGTTCAGCACCGAGATTTTTTCACTGCATGCTGAGAGTACGTTTTTACTGAGTCCAAAGACTAGATTCAAGCAAACCATTTGTTGTTTAATGATGTCTCCTTTAATGTCCTTTCTGTTCTTTACAGTCAGTTATTTATCAAAACAACAAAAGAAACATGTAATTTTAATCACACAGCATGGATGCTGTAAAAAAGCGATTCGACCAAACAAACACTACTGTCAAAGTCCCTCTCACTGGTCTTAAAGAGACACTACCATTTTAGCACTTGTTCTACAAATCAAAGTAAATATTGTAAATAGTACAAATTAGGCATGTAAACAACAAACATGTAACAATATACTGTATATATGTAATATAATATATTCAATTTCAATACATCATGTTCATTGATGTAAATCATGGACTATATATAAAAAAAAATAAAAATAAAATAAAAAAAAGCTATAATGTCACCAAAATGATGAAAAAAATAAAATTAAAATTAAAATTTTAAAATTGATACTGTATGTCTGTAATTTAACGAGTTAGAAGGTCCCCTGTATAATGAATAACAGCATTAGCTGAAAGAGAATTGCTTTCATACTGTATGTAAGCTAAATGCACATTATAACTGAAAGATACCCAAATTAACTTAAATTATTCAATTAAGTGAATTAAGCAAAATCGAATCATGATATCATAATGTATCGTGATATATCTAATCGTGACGTGTATCGCAATACGTATTGTATTGTGAGGTGGCTGGTGGTACCCAGTCCTAATGGACAGTCATTTGCAGGCCCAAATGTAATCTGTAGACTCTTTACATATCTGCTCTGATTTTGGGTAAAAGTCTGTGGAATAATGCAGATTTGATACAAACACACCTGCAGTCAGTCATTTCAATCACTACAGAAATCTGAGTGTATCAGAGCTGCATGTTAACAAATGTCATTTTGAGACACAAAGAGTGAAAACGTATGGATTTTGTGGCATGCATCAAATAATTCTGTTGCCGTCACCTCAGCCAAAATCTGAACATTAAAACATAAATGTTTAAAAAATATATATATAATAATAATGCTAAAATGGCTTGCTGTATCCCACAGAAGCCATGACACCTTGATTTTCTCTGTGGTTGCTGTTTTCAGACCTTCAGTCATTCAACTAAGGAATGTCAATTCAATTCAATTCACATTTATTTATAAAGCAGAAAATAAAACAACAGATGTTGACCAAAATGCTGTACAATACAAAAGGATAAAAATAGCAAGATAATACACATTGAACACACACATAATACAGAAATACAAAGCACAACCTCTAGGATTGATTAAAAGCCAAGGTGAAAAATATGTTTTCAACTTAGTTTTAAAATCATGTATTGTTAATGCTGATCTAATATAAATAGGTCAGCTGTTCCACAGTTTAGGGGCAGCTACCTCAAAAGCGCGGTCGCCCCTCATATTCAATTTAGTCCTAGGGAATATCACACACACACACACACACACACACACACACCCCTACCTTGATGTACAATATATATGCAAGCAGTTTGCTTTTCTAATGATCCACAGTTAACCAAATGCCGGCAGCATGTGCAGTATCCGAACAGGCCATTAGAAGAGCCATCTAATGTGCTGCACCCTCTCTCCAGCATTTTAAATCTGCCAATCGAATTAACATATTTCATAGTGGCGCTTCAGGCCTGGGGGCAAGATAATGAAATGAATTACCATTCTTTCTTTCTCTCTGGGGGAAAGAGACAGAAAATCTGTAACATCTGTGTGAGTGGCTTAAATCCTTCATGCCTTTGACAGCTAGACTAATCAGATGAATTAAGAGGACTTCTGGGAGCAGATACTAGATGTTCTTACAGCTCTTTCTGGTCTTTTGCTTCCTCCAAAATCTAAATCTCAGTGTGCTGTTTGTTTTGTAATGAATGCCGGAGCGGGCTTAACGATGTCCCTACCATTTTTAAAGTCTTAACCTATCCTGACGCTCAGATTTGCTTCTTCTGTTTCCATAATTCACAAACAGAATCGATACGGTGACACAACTTCTCTCATTCTCTCTCGCAGGAGTTCAAGGAAATGCGACAAATTCTCAATCGATCCTTTGATAGCTGTATGGGGCTGGCAGGGCACCTCAGCCAATCAGACGCCAGCGTTCAGCCACCCATTGTGATGAACAGCATCTATGAGCGATGTACAGGTGAGTGATGGGCTCAGTTTGTTTTTATCTCATAGACTCTCAGCACAGCAATGAGACGTTCAAGGAGAAGGCCACACAAACATCAAGCTCTAATATATTTCTCTGTCATCTACTGCAAATTTGCTTTCTAATCTCTCAGCTGTCTCTTCATCGGCTAAACAGTGAAAGTTTGCTTCTTCATTTTATCTTATGAAATTGTAAGGTGAAGGTGGACAACCAGAGAAAAAATAAATAGACATGTCCAGACATGTCCAGAATGAAAGCAAGTTCTGGTCAGACTCATGTGGGACTAGACAATGGCTCTGTTCCAAAACAGTGAGTGGCTTTGCTGTCTAATGCTTACAGTACATAGGCAGCTGCCTTCTAAGTAAGCATCATAACCAAAATAGAACCTAATACAGTGTCAAGAAAAAGTATCTGAACCCTTTGCAATTAGCTGTTTTTCTGCATTAATTGGTCATAAAATGTGATCTTATATTCATCAAAGTCACAAGTATAGACAAAACAAAATGTGCTTATCCAATGAATGAAATGAGATTGGAGTTGTGGGTTAGAGTTACTTTGACTTATAAAATGCACTCGAAACATTTTGAGTTAAAATAACTAAAGCACCCTGGCCTGCTTTTATTCTACGTGTGGCATCATTTAAAAATGAGCTTGTTGAGGAAAATAAATAAAGAAGATGAATAAATAAACTACAAACATGATTAGTTTTAATCAATCATCAACACTCTTCGACTACCTGAGTTCTCTTCGGTCAAAAGTTTCAGGGATGTGTGTGAACAGCAGAAATATCACCAAACGTACACCTTTTTCAAGGTGCAATTTCAGTGCATATCATCATAATTTTTAGGCAAAGTAAAAAGGCCCTATGTGGTTTTCTGGTCTTAGCTGGTTAAAGCTGGTGTTTAGTTGGTCTAGCTGGTCTCCCAGCCTGTTCAAGCTGCCGTTTAGCTGGATTAACTGGTCAGCCTGCTGGTCTCAAAGTATGATCAGCTGATTGGTGCCCAAAACCCCTCTAAAACCATCATTAACCGTTTTGACCACCTTAGGCTGGTTTATGCTGTTTGTTTTTTCAGCAGGGTGCATTTTGAAACCGTCTTTATATCAGGAGCATGCATGTGATGCCTTCAAATGCTGCCTACATAGGCAGCTTACTAGGTTTGGAACAGAGGGATTGTCTCGGCTTTTCAGTGCATGTGTGGTACTGGAAATATGTTTGTACATGAATGTCTGTCACTATCAATACAATATGTACAGTACATGTACTTTCTTTGTCTCTCTCTCTCTCATGCCTGGAAAGACTCTTTTATCATGGCTGTATTAGAAGCTGGAAGTTTTAACTCGTCTGAGAATTGGGGCACATTTGCAATTCTTTTCATGTGAAACGCCTGTGTGCATAGCCTGTCGTGTGGACCATCCCTTTAAGCGAAGATGAAAGAGTACCACTCCTCCTCCAGGATTTCAACACAAGAGAGACAGACAGAGAGAGTGGGGCTTAAAAATGGAGCTGCCTGCTTTATGTGTCTGCAGCTTTTCTTGCAGAGCATCTCTCACACACACTGTACTCATTGGGATTCCCAGAGTGCACAGTGCTAAGAAATAATACAAATAGTCCAATATCAGCCACATCAGCTTAATATCTTCCCTCCCTGCCACTTCTCATTTCTCCCCCTGTTGTTTATTTCCATGGTATACCTAAAATATGTAATACATAAAAATATGTCAAAAATAAACTCTCGTTTCTCCTCTGCAAACAGGGTATATGATTTTCTCTAGGGCTGGGTGGTATGACGGTACTGTATATATTGCATGATGGTAGAAATATGGCAGTATTCTGCTATACTGTTTATACTGCGGAATATCCACAGCATTATTTAAAACATCCGACACAGAGCAGAAAACATTAGTCTACTCTGCAAACTACGTTGTTGATTAAAAAGGGAGCAATATAGTACTGTAGATGTGGACTGGTTGGCGTCGGATGTACTGTACCGGTAGATACAATGTTGTTAATGGTTGCAAATTAATGTAGAATTCAAATTATGTTACAATGTCAAAGGAGTGTATATTGACTGTTTAATATTCTAATCGCTTTACATGTTGTTCATCCGTTAATAATGATTTTTTCTTTCTTTTTTTTTTTTAAATTCAAGTTGTATACTGTAAAATGTGAATTTGCTGTTTTTGTACTGTTGCCACAGTTATCATTAATTCACTTTGATTATTCTTTCCTATTGGTTTGTGTCCATCAAAAAAAAAAAAAAAAAAAAAAAAAAACAGGAAAAAAGAAAATATTCATATACAATAGTGTTTAAAAGTCCACTTAAGAGTTCACTTAATATATCAAAATATATATTTGCATTTAATTTAATAGAATTTTTGTTTTCATTACAAATGGTGTGGACTTTATATTAGTTGTCTTTAACTACTATGTACTTAAGCATTTGATACAATGTACTTATTATGTATATATGTGTTGTTGCATTGTACTTACATTTAAAGTACCTGCATTTAATTGCATCTGTAGTTACACTGTTAACCTTACCCCTAACCCTACAGTACATGTACCTCAACCTCAGTAGCAGCAAATGTGAATCTTGTGAGAATTTTGGAGACAAAAAATTAGTTACACAATACGTACATTGAATTGTACGTATTTGAATGGTAGTAGATACAGTTGTAGTTAAAAACACCTAATATAAAGTAGGACCAATGCTATTATCAATGCTATTTAAGTACAAATTGTAATGCAAAATTAACATGTTTTTTTTTAGTATTTGGAATGTCCCCATTTGCTTTAATGACAGAATGCACTTGAGCTGGCATGGACTCCACAAGTTTATGCAAAAAATGTATAATCCATGTTATCCCATAATTGTATAGTGTAACTATGAAGTGATTTTAACAGTACTATTACCGCAATGCAAAATTACTTGTATAATGATATAAGATTTTGGTCATACTGCCCACCCGTTTCATAAGTTGTTACATAAGCAAAGAACAAAAGAAAGCAAGGAAAACACAAAAACATGGCAAGTCCTCCGCTCTTGTTGTGATTGTGTGTTTGCCTTGTATTTTCTCACCCTGACCTTGAAGTTGATAGGCATTTTATCTAGGCCATGTTTCCACAAGCACAACAGTAATGCGGTCCGCTCATCACATAGCGTAACAAATAATTTAAAATGTATAATGCCCTCATCAAGAGAGTGCAGAATTTTTTAGTGTGGCACAGCCATTTGGGCTGAGGGAAGTAATTTGTGGGTAGTTGTTTGAGCTCTAAAAGAAAGCTAATGATTTCTTACATATTTATGTGTCTTGTGTTTGTGTTTGAAGTGGTGCTCCTCAGGAGAATTAGCTCTAATTATAACTCTGGATAACGGTGGGCTGGAAGCTGAGGAGAGGGTGGAAGTGTGGGTTGCTATGAATATTACGGTTTCTGAACTAGCGTGAACTCTGTCCATCTACACAGTGGGAAGAGTTGTTCTCTGGCCTCAAACGCCTTCATCAGAAGATGAACTTTGAGTCTGTGGAATTTAAATGCAGAATATTATTTTATGTATTTATAAAAAAATAAAATAAAAAACTTGTATAGTGTGTCAGGGTATGGGACAAGGTGGTATTTAGTTAGATGGTATTCCCATGATACTTTGAAATATACCATGTGAGTGATAACCATATCCATATATTATTTTATTTACATGGTATGTCAAGGAAAACCAGGTACTTTAAAGAATACCATGGTATTTATATAGTATATGTGCAAAACAGCATTTTGTATAATCCAGTTTTATTTTAGGATATATCTTGTGTACATTGTTCAGCACATTGTCACCATGAATACTGTATACAGATATAGAATACTGTATCTGTCCAGTGTGTGTGGTAATAGATTCATACACAGCCCTCGCTGAGAGGAATATGGGTTTTATTTTAGTTAATGTTTTACATAAGGAGCTATTTTGCTGTTGCTGGTGAGAGATCTGGTAGCACATGCCGTGTAGGATTAATAACCATGTTTAAGCTGGAAGAGCCATTGATCCATAATCTTCAGAAGGAACGGCTTATTTCATTTCGACTACGCTGCACTTTAGCACATAAATAATCGTGAGCGCCTGCATGTGTGACTGAGAATGTGTATATGTTTATATGTTCATTTTTTAATTCACTCCAACATCAGTTCATCTTTAAATTATGTGTGTGTGTGTGTGTGTACGGACTTGATGTATTACAGCAGTTGTGCAGCACACAAACAGATGAGATATATAATACTAATATGCAGTCATTCCAGTGCAATCTGATGAGTAACGATGAGACGTTGTGCTGGGTGGGGCTCACTGATCTATGTGATTGTCAGGCCCGATTTTCAGCTCCACTCTGCCAAAACACAGACACTTTATCAAGAAGACAGAGAAGAGGGACCTGGGTAGCTCAGCGAGTATTGACGGTGACTACCACTCCTGGAGTCGTGAATTCGAATCCAGGGTGTGCTGAGTGACTCCAGCCAGGTCTTCTAAGCAACCAAATTAGCCCGGTTGCTAGGGAGGGTAGAGTCACATGGGGTAACCTCCTCATGGTTGTTATAATGTGTGGTTCTCGCTCTCTGTGGGGTGCGTGGTGAGTTGTGCGTGGATGCCACAGAGAATAGCATGGGCCTCCACATGCGCTACGTGTCCGCGGTAATGCGCTCAACAAGCCACGTGATAAGATGCACGGATTGATAGTCTCAGACGCGGAGGCAACTGAGATTCATCCTCTGCCACCCGGATTGAGGCGAGTCACTACGCCACCACGAGGACTTAGAGCACATTGGGAATTGGGTATTCCAAATTGGGGAGAAAAAAAAAAAAAAAAAAGGCGACAACGATGGAGAAGAATGTGGTCTCCATATCCCAGCACCACACAGCAAGACGTAAAAGGAATATTTCACCGAAAATTAAAAATTCCAAACCTGTATGGCTTTCTTTCTTCTGTGGAACAAAAAACTGAGATATTTTGAATCTTCATGCAAGTTTTTTTACATACAACAACAGTTCAGTTTTAGTTACCATGGCTTTTAAACTTAAAAAATGACAACAAAAAAAAGCACCATAAAAGTAGTCCATACGACTTGTGTGCTATATTTTGAGTCTTCGGAAGCCACATTATGGCTTTTTGTGAGGAACAGACCAAAATTTAAGTCCTTAACACTTGATAGTGTTCCCCTACAGTGAGCAGAGAACGCAAGATCCGCAGCAACCCTGACTATTGAGTCTGGTGATTTAAACTCAAGAATTGGATCACTCTAATTCATAAACAAATTATGTTTTCTTCTCTGAAATATAGTTTATGAGTTATACAGTATGGACTCTTTCCACTGTACTTTTTTTTTTTTAAGGTATACTGTCATAATTTACTCCCCATCATGTTGTTCCAAACATGTATGACTTTCTTCCTTGGAAAACATCTTCAACAATGAAAGTAAATTGTGACTCAGGCTTCTGTAACACTCTGGCCTAATCATCTCCTTTTGTGTTCCATGGAAGTAAGTCATACGGGTTTGTAACAACATGATGGGGAATAAATGATGACAGCATATTCCGTTTAAAAATCTTAAGGTTTTTTTCTTTTACTTCTTGCCCTTTTGTCCTCCAACTTAAGGAAGTGATTTAGGAAATTATTATAGTATAAGCATTGGGCCTATCTCTTGAACTACTGTACTGATGAGTGCTCATACTGTACATTGTTCATAAAAAGCATTTGCTAAGTGTCTGGGAATCTGAGGCATTTGTTTTCAATTTTACATTGTTGGCTCTCAGACAAAGACCTCCAGACTTGGTTGTGGTTCTGCACTGTTTGGCCTAACAGACGTTAATGAGGCCATTGTCATAACGGGTCAGATACTGAAATCATAATAAACTAAAGAATGTGGAGAATTCTGAGAAAATACTCATAGACTATCCATGAATTTTTGATTCTTCCTCTAAAGCAGGTGGTTTAAGGCTTTTGTGTTGCCTAGCAGAGCCCTGCAGTGGTGTGTAGTCTGTTTAGGTCAATTAAACACAAGGCGAATACACCGCATCATTCTGCCTACTGCTCTCCGTTTATCATCCATCTCCTTTCTAGTTGTTCTGTTGGGCTATTTGTGCGACATGCATACGTGCATCTTTTTAACCCTCTCACACTTTGAATATTCAGTATCAGTATTCAGTGTGAATTTCAGTCTTGACAGACAGGGAGTGAGTGTAATCCTATTGAATCCTATGAAGCATCATTCTGTGTGTGTATGGAATACTTGTGTCACACATATTACAAAGTTTTGAAGTCTCGCAGCTGTAAACAAGAAACATGGATGCCACAAGTTCATCCCATATGGTGCTTACTATTGTTGCTGAAAGAAATATTAGCAAATGAAGGTCTACTATTGTTGCAATTTTTAATAAACCCTTGTCTACAGAAGCACCATGTTTTGGTTATGCTTGTTAAGCAGTTGCTTTTAAACTGACAGTATGCACTAACACAAACAAGTTGATATAAGGTAAATGAGCAATATTACCAAATAGAATAGAAAATGCAAAAAAAAAAAAAAAAAAAAATTCAGTGTTGAGCAAGAAACTAACTTAAGCCAAGCATACACTAAACTTGCAGACAACACCCTGCGACTCACAGTCCTGTTAAAATGAATATGATGAGTTGGTAGGTTTGGTCTTCGGACTAGATCTGGTGTAACTGCAGAGCAAGTACATAGACTCGCTACTGCTACATGCTGCATCAGACATGTACATACAATCCCTGTGAAGCAGAACTAGACAAGTGGTGCTAGAGAGGAGGAGAGTTTCAGAGAGAAAACTCTCATAGTGTGCTACAGTGAAACCAGCTTACCTAAAAACAAATGTTGTTCAGGAACCTGTTCGAGAATAATAATTATTGTGTCAATTCTGTTTGGTGCTGCTAGTGGTGCAAAAGTTACATGCTTCAGCTTTAAATATGTAAATAATAGTAATAATTATTATGATTTTAGTGATAGAGACACAAAGCCACCATCTCTCACACACTATCAGACAGAAGCGTAAAAAAATCAAGTCAATCCAAGGCCCAAGTCCCATTATCATAGGGGAGAAAGATCATTAAAGGTGAGTAGAATGTTGGAGCTGATAATGGTCTCAGTCTCTCTCTCTCAGCGCTCAAACCAGACTGTCACCTTTCTCCACTGTAGGCCTGACCCCAGCAGACCCCTCTTAAATGAGCCTGCTTAATAATTCCACTGAGCTCTAATGATTGCTTTTCTCTCTCTGTTTGCCCGTTCTCTTATAGTTTCAAATGGTGGATACAGTCACATGGAAGAGGGGGATAATGAAGGGTCTTCCACTAATCCACACAGACAGGACAGCCTGATGCTTCAGCAGAGGTAACATGGATTTGCCTTGGACCATCAGAATTGACAAACATGTCTCTTATTCCTTGATTTGTGTTGAATAAAGGTAATGGAGTATTGAAAATCTGCCCTTTGTTGTGTGTGACCAGTGTGAATTCAGGTCTTCATTCAGCGGACACTTCTGTGATTGATGGAGGCCAGCAGGGTCCTGCAGAGCGGAATCATGTCAAGTCCTCCAAGAGCATGGATCTGGGTAAGACTCACCACCCCGTGCAGGCTCACATTACTCACAGATTATGTATGTTCACACAGTCAGTGTTTAGGATTGTCAACTGTTTGTATTACAAGTATGACTCTTGAATTGTGTTGTTCATACAACATGTATGATCAGTGTCTTTAACCAAAGTGACAGTGACTTCATATCAAAGTAAATTTCAAAGATAGTGACTTCTGTAACACCACCGTGTGTTTTCACTAGTGCTGTAAAATGTTTAATCCTGATTTACATTTACATTTATTCATTTGGCAGACACTTTTATCCAAAGCGACTTGCAAAAGAGTAATACATTATAAGCGAATCATCTTAAGGAGACAGTGGCACGAAAAGTGCTGTATTACAAAGTTTCTCTAGCATCAGAATAGTAGTATTCAAGACAGATTAAAGTGCAACAAGGTTTTTTTTTGCTCATGGAAAAGATGTGTTTTTAGCCGTTTTTTGAAGACAGAAAGTGAGTCAGCTTCACGGATGGAGTTTGGAAGGTCATTCCACCAACGTGGTACGATGAAACCAAAAGTCCGGGAAAGTGTTTTGGTGCCACTTTGTGTTGGTAAAACAAGGTGCTGTTCCTTAGCCGACTGCAGGCTTCTGGTGGGAACGTAGCTCTGCAGAAATGATTTTAGGTATGCTGGAGCAGACCCAGTGACTGTTCTGTATGCCAGCATCAGAGCCTTGAATTTGATACGTGCTGCTGCATTCTGGATCATTTGCAGGGGTCTAATTGCACATACAGGGAGGCCTGCAGTGAGAGCATTACAGTAGTCCAGTCTAGTTATGACAAGTGACTGAACAAGAAGTTGTGTGGCATGTTCAGAGAGGAAGAGTCTTATCTTCCTGATATTGTAGAGTGTAAATCTACATGATCGTGGAGTCTTTGAGATGTGGTCTGTGAAATTTAGTTGGTTATCGATAGTTACCCCTAGATTTCTGACCGTTTTGGAAGGTATTACTGTAGCTGCACGGTGATGTTGTGTTCAACAGCAGGGTTGGCTGGAAAGACAAGGAGTTCAGTCTTGGCTGGGTTAAGTTGCAGGTGGTGTTCCTTCATCCAGGCCGAGATGTCCACCAAACAGGCAGATATTCGAGCAGTCACCGTGGCGTCGTTGGGCTGGAAAGACAAGTAGAGCTGTGTGTCATCGGCATAGCAGTGGTAAGAGAAGCCATGTGCCTGAATGATGGGTCCCAGTGATATTGTGTATATAGAGAAGAGAAGTGGCCCAAGCACTGAGACCTGAGGTACCCCTCACCTCTCCAGGCTTCCTTGAAGGACCTACCTGAGAGATAGGAATTAAACCAGTTAAGCACAAGTTCCTGTGATGCCCAGAATATAGAGGTTGGAGAGCAGGATCTGATGGTTGACTGTGTCAAAGGCTGCAGAAGGGTCCATAGAATCAAGACGGATGATCTGGATCCAGCTTTCGCCTGTCTCAGTGACTCAGTGACAGACAGCAGGGCAGTCTCGGTGGAGTGTCCACTTTTGAAGCAGATTTTGAAAGCTCTAAAATTTGACACTAAATATACTTATTTTCTTTCAGAATACATTTATTTCCATGTTAGGGAAGAAAACAAAACAATATGCAACAATATAATGCTTTATTAACATTTTCCAAACAAAGCCTTCAACAGCATAAAGATAGAAATGCACTTAAATAGTACCAATTCTTATAACATTAAACATTTCCCAAAGTCTAATTGGGAGTTTGACTAATTGAAACTTGTCCCCACATAGATTGCATTTTCATTGTAATGGATATTAAATCTCTTAAACTCTCATTCTCCAAAATATGAATCTGTCAGTTGACTGTGGCTATCCGCTTTGTTACAGCAATCGTGAAGCTGCGTTCATGATTCGCATCAGGGCGCCAGTGTCAATCGTTGCTTTGAACTTCACATAAAAAGCGCTTGCAGACAAAAACTTGTTTGTAGACATAAGATCATCATGGCAACGAAGTTGTAAAATTGGCTATAACTTTACACAGAGAAGGTTAGTAACCGATTGTATCGCACTAAAATCATGTTAACGCATATTATTTACGTCTTGTGGCTATACTTTTGAAACCGTGAATATATTTATGGATTGGCCGCATTCACTTCCATTGTAAGTGCCTCAATGTAACCCAGATTTAACAAAAATATGCCATTAACCTGAACAATAACTCAGCAGTTTTGCCTTTGAGATCATGTTTTTTGTTTTTGTTTTTGTTTTGTTTTTTTTTTTGTTTTTGTGGCAGTTCTGTCTTTTTTTGTTTAATGCTTTTTTTTATATATATATATATTTTTGACACAACTCTAGTTTCATAGATGGTGTACCTGTGAGTGGATCCCGTATATACACACACACACAGTATATACAATGATCAGCCACAACATTAAAACCACTGACAGGTGAAGTGAATAACATTTGTTATCTTGTTACAACGGCACATGTCAAGGGGTGGGATATATTAGGCTGCAAGTGAACAGTCAGTTTTGAATTTCATGTGTTAGAAGAAGGAAAAATGGGCAAGCGTAAGGATCTGAGCAACTTTGACAAGGGTCAAATTGTGATGGCTAGACGACTGGGTCAGAGCATCTCCAAAACGGCAGGTCTTGTGGGGTGTTCCCAGTATGCAGTGGTTAGTACCTACCAAAAGTGGTCCAAGGAAGGACAACCGGTGAACCGGTGACAGGGTCATGGGCGCCCAAGGCTCATTGATGCGTGTGTGGAGCAAAGGCTAGCCCTCTGGTCCGATCCCACAGAAGAGCTACTGTAGCACAAATTGCTGAAAAACGTAATGCTGGCCATAATGCAAAGGTGTCAGAACACACAGTGCATCGCAGCTTTCTGCGTATGGGGCTGCATGGCCGCTGACCACTGTCCACTGCCAAAAGCACCTACAATGGACACTTGAGCATCAGAAGTGGAACATGGAGCAATGGAAGAATGTGGCCTGGTCTGATGAATCATGTTTTCTTTTAGATCATGTGTATGGCCGGGTGCGTATGCGTTGTTTACCTGGGTAAGAGATGGCAGCAGGATGCACCATGGGAAGAAGGCAGGCCGGCAGATGTAGTGTGATGCTCTGGGCAATGTTCTGCTGGGAAACCTTGGGTACTGGCATTCATTTGGATGTTACTTTGACACGTATCACCTATCTAAAGATTGTTGCAGACCACATACACCCCCTCATGGCAACGGTATTTCTTGATGACAGTGGCCTCTTTCAGCATTAGCTTAGCGCCATGCCACACTGCAAAAATTGTTCAGAAATGGTTTGAGGAATATGACAAAGAGTTCAAGGTGTTGACTTGGCCTTCAAATTCCCCCAGATCTCAGTCTGATTGTGCATCAATGGGATGTGCTGGACCAACAAGTCCGATCCATGGAGGCCCCACCTCACAACTTACAGGACTTAAAGGATCTGCTGCTAACTGTCTTGGTGCCAGATACCACAGGACACCTTCAGAGGTCTTGTGGAGTCCATGCCTCGATGGGTCAGAGCTGTTTTGGTGACACGAGGGGGACCTACATGATATTAGGCAGGTTTAATGTTGTGGCTGATCGTGTATTTAGAATATATAATAAACAGAATGGGAAACAGTACACTTGCTAGTAATCTGTCTGTTATAAAATGTGGACTGACTGGTGTAAGTGCATGCTTGAGGACCAATCAATGCTCCTCCTCACCGTAACACAATTAATCCGTGTTACGCGTTCCACTGTTGCCTTGAAAATCTAATCAGTGGCGCTCTATCTCTGATACATCAGTCCTGTTACAGAACAAATCTGGGTCACATGATGACATTTAAAAACAGAACACTTTTGAAAGTATCGGAGAGCTTAAAATGATAGAAGGCAGAGGGGGGCTGCTCTCCAGTGATTGTGGCGACTGTGGCTATGGTGGGCGGCACAATGGCCAGCCTGAGCGAGCCCTGTGGTCCAATTCAATCCTAAATAAAAACCCACTGTAATTTGGTTCCAAGTGCTGGATATGAAATTGGATCATCTTTGATATGAGCGCTAGGATATTAATAATGCATAACCAATAAAGAGAGCCTCCTTTAGTTCATGAATAATAGAAAGTTTGAATATATATATATATATATATATATATATATATATATATATATATATATATATATTTTTTTTTTTTTCTCTCACCTGGATGTGGGCACATAAAAAAATAAAAAAAGGCGGAGAATAATGCCTTCGGCACCCTGGGATTCGTGAATAGCTTAGAGCATATAAACCTGTTGAGTAGATTTAGGTTTACAGCTGCAGTAATGGCTTTGTTTTGATTACTGTGGATGCAGTGATATGAGGGCTTCAGTGTCGTTTTTGTTTCCCAGAGCAGGGCAGGCCAGCAACTTTATTAATGAAGAGTGCTGAAAGTGCAAGTGCTTTGTTTTCCATGCAAGGTGAAATTGCAATATCTTTATTGGAGCCATTACACAGCGGTTGGGTGAATCTCAGAAAACCTGTCAAGAACATGTCATATTTCACCCCACAATCAAAAGAAAATTATATTTTGCATTTGTTAAAAAGCCTGTATTTAGGACCATTAAAATGTTTGCATTGTGACAATAATGGGAAGTTAAATGTCCAGATGGAAATGCCTGAAAATGTGCTTAACTGTCATGAAAATAATGTTTAAATCTTGGTTCTTCTAAAATAGACTTTATTTTCTTTGGACAAAATATTATTTATTAATTTCTGTCTCTTGGTTTTGGGATGAAAAATGACCCAGGCATTCTGTGAGATTCATGTGGTTATTGCATCCATTTAGAATTTTTGATACTTTGAGCTGTGGTGCTTGTGGGCGATGTGAGTTCGAATCTGTCTCGCGTCATCTCCACCCAATCATTTCCTGTCCTCTCTCTACTGTTCCTGTCAATAATCCATTACTTCTTTTATATAACCTATGCCTGCATTAAATATTCAGGGGTCTCTGCAGCACTCCACAGAGGTAGTCCAACATTCTGTGTTTTAGCGAAGGGATTCTTTTTCTTTTTTTTTTCGAGAGAGAGACACAGGGGAGAACGATGGCAGACTTCTGCCACCTTTCCTCCCTCAGGACAGAGACGGGAAAGAAAAGGAATAATGAGAGTGAAAGAGGAGATTATAGAGGTGCTGGAGGTGCAGATGAGAAGACAGAGACATTGTGAAAGAGGAAAAGGGCCCGCTTGATGACTGCCTCTGAGAAATGGAGGGATCACTAAAACAGAAATGAGAAGGCGGCTTTAGCAAGTCATTTTCTATACTGGCATGATGTGTGCACGGCTCTAAAAATTGAAAGCTCACCATGAGAATTGAACAGTGCAGCACATTTCCACACATTAGCTAAGGATGACCCTATTAGCTCGGCATTTTGTCCATAACACACCAAGTGAGGAATATTTCACTCTCTTAAAAAGCTGAATGCAGCAGAATTTCAATTACACTTCATTAGTTTTCCATATTTGGTTCTTACAGGGTAATGTTTCAGTGGCGGCAGCCGACTACGCAAACAATTGATTGGTTTTCATTACCTTGATGGTGTAAAAGTGCGTGTGCGTTTCTAGTTTTCTCTAACAGGCACATACAAAAACACTTTCTCACTCAGAAGCGGAGACATTTTTGCTAGTTTCTAAATGAGATATTAGGCAAACAAAAGGAATGCAGAACAATTGTTTTATCTCACTGAATCTCTCGAGTTTAATGACCTCATCTCGACTCTCACCTAGAACCACCACACGTGAGCCACTGCAGTAGCAGATCACTCAGATATCACCCTCATCTCCCTAAAAACCCATCCTGAGCAGTCAGTTATGAATATAAAAGCTTCATGAACCATTTCATGATGTTAAAAAGCTTCTTTGTGATTACAGGAGTATATATATATATATATATATATATATATATATATATATATATATATACATAAATATATAATTATTTTAATTTTTATTTATTTATTTTTTATTTTATATATATATATATATATATTTTTTTTAAGCAATATCACATGAGCAAGAGTGTGATATGGCCCTACATCAGCACTGCTGTGATTCGGCCGCAAGCCGAGTACCGTAGGTAATCACAACAGTGCTGATTTAGGGCCATATAGCAAGATTGTGAGTGTGATATTGCTTATTTACAACAGTTCAATGAACAAGTAAGTTCAAAAAAATGAGTACGGTCATAAAAACGAATTTGTGCATGGAACTACTTTCTTACGCGACGTAAGCCATTGCTGGTTCAAACCAAATGATGAATATATATATATATATATATATATATATACACACACACACACACACACACACACCGATCAGCCACAACATTAAAACCACCTGCCTAATATTGTGTAGGTCCCCCTCGTGCCGCCAAAACAGCGCTAACCCACATCTCAGAACAGCATTCTTAGATGCTATTCTTCTCAGCACAATTGTACAGAGCGGTTATCTGAGTTACCATATAGTTTGTCAGTTCCATCCAGTCTGGCCATTCTCTGTTGACTTCTCTCATCAACATGGCATTTCCATCCACAGGAATGTTGCTCACTGGATGTTTTTTGTTTTTGGCATCATTCGTAGTAAATTCTAGAGATTGTTGTGTGTGAAAATCCCAGGAGATCAGCAGTTACAGAATTACTCAAGCCAGCTCGATGTGTGTGTGTGTGTGTGTGTGTGTGTGTGTGTGTGTGTGTGTAATATATATATATATATATATATATATATATATATATATATATATATTTGATAAAGCACTTAATTAACTTTGGTTTTATGGGTGTAAATATGTAACTGGGGACATTTGCGGTGAAGAATTGATTCATAGGGCTGGCTAAAAATATTTACCACAATCTTCATTTCACCAATCTAGTGTTGATTTTGAAAATCCTTAAATTGATCTTTTAATGGCCAAAAAACAAAAAACAAAATATTGTTTAAATATGTAACCGTG
Organism: Myxocyprinus asiaticus; assembly: GCF_019703515.2. Classification (NCBI taxonomy): domain Eukaryota; kingdom Metazoa; phylum Chordata; class Actinopteri; order Cypriniformes; family Catostomidae; genus Myxocyprinus; species Myxocyprinus asiaticus. Next base: position 15,541,343 of record NC_059353.1, read on the forward strand.
AAAATAAAGTAAATCAGAAGTGTTTTGCTTGCACAATGCACATTATTTACTGCTGTGATCTGATGATTAATTTAAACCATCTGCTATTGTTACTTTAAAAATTCTCAAATAAATCAATACCGAATTGAATTGAGAGCTCGTGAATCGGATTCTAATCAAGAAAATTGGTGCCGATACCTAGACTTACTGCCTAAATGAAAATGTATTTGATCACAGTCAATAGACAAAAAGCAATGACAAAGAAATAACAGTCTGAAAAAAACACTGCCGTGAGTGAATGATATAAAATGGATACTGGCATAATTGCATTTCTCACACAAACCTTATACCAGCCTCTCCAGAGAAAATGCTTCATCCCCACACACTAGTACGATTGCACTTGAAGATGAATACTTGCACTCAGAGTGCTTTATTTCTGGCTTCTTTTGATCAGAAACTGTCCTAAATGCCCGTCTTTGATCTCCGTGTGGAGGTCCAAGGCCAAAGTGTGTTATTCTCCTGGGCTTTTGTTCTCACCAGCAGGGTAGGAATACATTCGCTTGATGAGTGTGAGTCTTACCGTGAAGCATTATTCATTGACCTATTTTGTATTGTTTTACCCCTCTCCCTAGAATCAGAATTAGATTTGTAATGCTCAGAAACACCATTATCCAGATTCTGGTTTAGGAATCATCTGAAAAGGAAAAACAGGAAATAATTGTCTATAAGGAATTGACATTATACTGTACAATGTACAGTTGGTTTTATGTGTGTGTGTGTGTGTTTGTCTGTGTCTTCAATAGTGCATAAATGTGTGAGGTATTGCCATTGTTGTTCATTTCAGAATACATTTATTATGTGAGTGATCGTTAAAAATGTATGATAGACAACAAATTACTCGGGCTGTCGATATAATCGGATATCGATATATCACGATATTGTTTCTCATGATATTGTATTGATACTTAGATCCATGTATCGTGATATATTGTGATATTTTCAGTGCAGTCTGAGATGCTTCTATGAGGCATGAAAGAGACTGAAACTGATCTAGCAGGATTCACATATTCTCTCAAATACATGCTGGACCTCTCTCACGCGTTTGGATATAGGGCCGGGCAAAAATATTAATTTTCTTCTTAATCTTCATTTGTATGATCCCAATGTTGATTCTTCAAATGCAAAGATTGCTCTTTCTTTCTATCTGCAATCCCCTATAATCAGATGTGCATAAATACTTCCCATTTGCTAAAAAAAAAAATAAAAATGTCTGTGATTAGCCACTGGCTGGTCATTTTTTTTGATTTCACTGACCAGTGTTTGAGTGGTGTAGTGGCATAGAAGTTCAGCACCGAGATATTTTCACTGTGTGCTGAGAGTAAAAGATTTGACTCCAAGGACTAGATTCAAGAAAACCATTTGTTGTTTAATAATGTCTCTTTAGTGATTAACATTTTTATTAATTTTCAAAACAAAGAAAAACAAAACATATATATAATGATTCAACATTAACTCCCGCTACTTCCCCTCCCCAATCAAGAACCCCACCCGACCCCAAACGAACATCCCAGTGGTCTTACATAAGTACACACATTTACAGAGAATAAAATAATAAATAAATATATATAATATATATATATATATATATATATATATATATATATATATATATATATATATACACACACACATACATAGACACATACATACATATACACATATATACATACACATACATATATATATATATATATATATATATATATATACACACACATACATACACACATACACCTATAATAAACATACAACTCTAAACTATACCTCTCTCTCCACAGACCCACTGCAAGAAAAATGTCAAATAGCTACCCCATCTCCCAATAAAAGAATTCCATATCCCCAGCCTTCTACATGTTTCGAAGGCTGCCACCCTTCCCATCTCCTTGCACCACTCCCGAATTGAGGGTGCTCCCACCGACTTCCAACCCCTTAAAACAATCTGCCTGCCTATCATTGCACTGGTGTGGACCCAATTTTTTATGTATTTATCACCTGCGTCGATGACCACCCCATCACCCAAAACACAGAGTCTGGGGCAAAACGAAATCCGAATGCCCAACACGTCACACAGAACACTCTGTACCTTCAACCAAAATTCCTGAATCTCAGTGCACCACCAAAAAACATGGGCCACGTCTCCTTCCTCTGATTGGCATCGCCAGCAGGTGGGTGTGTCTTTAAGACCAAGCCTATACAATTTAGAGGGGGTCCAATAGAACCGATGTAAAATCTTGAATTGTATAAGGCGCACCCTTGCATCTCTCGATGCAGTTTTTATGTATTTTAAAATCCTAGCCCATTCTCCCTCCTCCAATTCCAGGTTTAAATCTTTCTCCCATAATCTCTTTAGAGTGGTTGAGACTCCGTCCCCCAGACTCTGAATTAATAAGGAGTAATACACTGATGCCTCATGGCCCTTTCCAAAAGCAGAAATCACCTCTCCTAGAGTATCTGCTGCTTTAGGGGGGTGTATGCTATTCCCAAAAATAGTACAGAGCAAATGGCATAACTGAAGATACCTGGGGATCCCAAAATATTGAACCAGATTTTCAAAGGATCTCATCACTCCGCTCTCGTAAAGATCACCAAGTGAATTAACCCCCCTCGCAATCCACTCTGACCAACAAAAAGGGGACTTATTAATGCATAGTTTGGGGTTTAGCCATAGGCTCGAGGCAACATTTAGATAAATATCTGAATTAAACACTCTGGACACTTTTGTCCATACTGAGTGTAAATGTGAAATAATGGGGTGTGATTTAACTTCTCTGTTCAGTTTGATGGAAAGGCTGTGCAATGGCAAAATAGGGGCAAGAAGTTCTTGTTCAATGCAGAACCAGGGAGGGGCTCTTTCAGGTGGAAGCGACCAATGAGCCAAATGTCTGAGACTGAATGCATAATAATAAAACAAAATCTTGGGTAGGCCTAGCCCACCTTTGTCAATCGGCCTATGTAATTTATTGAAATGTAGTCTGGGGCGCTTACCACTCCAAATGAAAGACTTCGCTATGCTATCAAATTGCTTGAAATAAGAGAGGGGGACATCTACCGGGAGAGACTGTAGCAAGTAGTTAAATTTTGGAATACAGTTAATTTTAATAACATTATCCTTCCCAATCATCGATAAATGTAATGAAGCCCACCTGACTTCATCGCTCAAAAACCGTTTTATTAAAGGGTCAAAATTAACTCTGACTAAATCAGACAAATTTTTTGGGAATAAAATGCCCAAATACTTAATGCCCTGTTTGGGCCACTGGAAGGCGCCTGGCTGGAAGGCCATTACTGGACAATACGCTGTCAAAGCCAAAGCTTCGGATTTAGACCAGTTGACTTTGTATCCTGAGAATTTGGAAAAGGAATTAATAATTATGTGGAGGCAAGGCATTGATCTAGTGGGGTCAGAGACGAATAATAAAATATAATCTGCATAAAGCATAAACTTATGCGCCACACCTCCCGCAATCACCCCTGGAAAATCATCATCTTTTCTTATCGTGGCTGCTAATGGTTCCAGGGCAAGACAGAACAATAATGGGGAAAGAGGGCAACCCTGCCGGGTGCCCCTATCCAGAGTAAAATAATCTGAAATTAATCCATTTGTTTGTACCGCTGCTACAGGGTGTCTATAAAGTAACTTGATCCAACCAATAAACGTACTCCCAAACCCATACATTTCCAAAATCTTAAAAAGATAATCCCATACTACCATATCAAATGCCTTTTCGGCATCAAGTGAGATGGCAGCGACCGGAGATTGATCATTCGCTACTGACCACATGATGTTGATGAAACGCCTGATGTTATCAGAAGAGCTGCAGCCCCGAATAAACCCCACCTGATCTATATGTATAAGAGATGTCATAACCTTACTTAATCGGTTAGCCAAAATTTTAGCCAGAATTTTAACATCTAGCTGGATCAGGTAAATTGGGCGGTAACTTTTACACTCACTTGGATCTTTGTCCTTTTTAAGAATCAGACTGATCCGGGCTTGTGTCATGGTTGGCGGAAGCTTTCCATTCTTTAATGATTCAGTATAAACTTCTAACAAAAGTGGAGCTAGTTCTGTAGCATAAGATCTAAAAAATTCAGCGGCAAAACCATCTGGCCCCGGAGCCTTGTCTGTAGGTAAGGACTTAATTACCTCGTCAAGCTCCTCCAAGTTTATCTCAGAGTCAAGAGAGTTTTTTTGCTCATTCGTCAGTTTAGGAAGATCTAATGGTTCCACAAAGTTTCTAATATCTTCATCAGTAGACGAAGACATGGAACTATAGAGATCAAGATAAAATTCTTTAAAAGCATTATTAATATCAATGGCTGAGGTAAATATTTCACCACCAGGAGATTTCACTGAGGGAATGGTAGAAAAAGACTCTCTCTGCTTTAAATATCTAGCCAAAAGCTTCCCTGCTTTGTCACCCGACTCAAAGTATGACTGTCTTGCCCTGAACAACCAAAACTCCACTTTCTGCGACAAAATAGTATTATACCTGTATTTCAATCAGGTCAATTCTCTGAGACCATCAGATGACATACGGCACTTCAGCTCTGCCTCGGCACTTTTAATATTTCCTTCCAAATCCACAAGTTCTCTTGCTTTGGAGTTTTTGATAAATGAGGCATACTGTATGATCCGACCTCTAAGAACCGCCTTAAGTGCCTCCCAAGCCACGCCCACAGAGGATACTGAGGACCAGTTGGTCTCCATATAAACACCGATTTCAGTCTTTAACATTTGTTGGAAATCAGGATTTTGCAAAAGGGATACATAAAGCGCCAACTATATGATTTCCTTTTCTCTGTATGTGGCAATATCTCTAAGTTCACCAGGGCATGATCTGAGATATTTCCAACTGAGCAATCAGCAACAGATGAAATCTATTCTAAAGTAAATCTTATGAACTGATGAAAAAAAAAAGTATAATCCCTACCAGATGGGTTCAAAAGTCACCAGATATCTACAAGACCCAAGATTTTTACAGATCTTGTGTAGTGTCAATGTTGCTCTAGGGGGTTTACACACTTTTGCTTCACTATGATCAAGGACTGAGTCCATCAAAAGATTAAAGTCTCCTCCCAATATTATGTCATGAGAGATGCCAGCAGCTTGCAACATCCCTTCAAGATCTATAAAAAAGCCCTGATCATCAACGTTAGGTGCGTAAATATTAGCCAAAATCAACCTTTGCCCCTGAATTTCTCCTAAAACAATGACTCTTCCTAATTTATCTTTAATTTGTTTGAGACATTTGAATTGTAGATGTTTATTAATCAATATAATAACTCCCTTGCTCTTACTTGAGCCAGCACTAAAGAAAACATGTCCACCCCATATCTTCCCAAATTTTTCAGCTTCCTGCGGGAAAAGATGTGTTTCTTGAAGAAACACTATATCATATTTCTTACGTTTAAGAAAAGTAATAACCTTCCTTCTTTTTATAGGGTGCCCCAACCCATTCACATTCCATGTGGAGAGAGATAACCCATTCACATTAACATTTGACATATTGATATAATAAAAAAATAAAAAAATGAGTGTGTCAAAAACAAGATTACACAGACCACATTCCCCATTAGTGAAACAATCAAACCCTGAACTTCCCCTGGATCAAAACAAACAGAAAAAAGAAAAACGTGCGCATTAACCCTGTACACGACAGTGCCAACCGGCGTCAATCCCTTAAAACTCAAAGAGTCCATGTACGCCTACGAGAACCCCTGCGACAACTTTGCCATCGGATTATTCAAGTCCGGTGTTTCTGCTCAAATTTTGTGAGGCACAATTACATAACAGAAAATACTTTGTAAAACAGACCCCAGCCAACAGGCAGAATAACAGAAAAAACATGTAGATTCATTCACAAAACTGTTTCGAAGGTGTGTTCCTCCACAAAATAAACTCCAGCTGATATAAAGCCATTCAGTTTCCTCGGACAGACAAACAAATGATCAGTGAGCCAGCTGTTATGAGTGCAGCAGATGAGGTAATCATTCTACTAGGAGGCATAAGCACAAAGAACAAACATATTTAACCACAACCGTCCCGAAGTAGTGTAATTCCAAACCAAATACAAAACAAGCTCCAGCCGTTAGGCAGAGCCAGCGCGAAAAACAAAACCGGCATCCCGGTTCCTCAGATGATCAAGAGCCAAACTAACTCGGAGGCTGCGCCAAAAAAAAAAACACCATAACTTACTCAGCCCGTCAACTTTATAAAAGACGTCCTTTATGTGAGCATGTAGATATTTTGTGGTCATCCAAAGTGTCCATTCTCGATCTGGCTGGGAAAAAAAAATCCTCAGTCAATGCAAAAGTTTCTTGGAGTCATGCCATAAAACAAACTCCAGCCGCTAGGCAGAGTCAACGCAAAAAGAAACAAAAATGGCACCCAGCTTCCTCAGATAATAGAGTCCATGAACCGCGAGTTAGTCCACTAATATAAGAAACATCAAATGGCTTACTCCAATGTATTTATGAAAGAGAGTGCCTGTTTTGGACAAGTAAATACTTTGCGACCATTCTTCGTTTCAGTTCTCAGTTTGGCCGGGAACATCATTGCAAAAGTGATCTTCTGTTGGTGAAAGAGTTTCTTACATTCCTTGAACCGATCGCTTTTCTCTCTTGTGGAATTCGCAAAGTCCGGGAACAAGAAAATATTATGGATAATATTATATATTATCTTTATCGGATGATTTCAGAAATCTGGCCAGAATCAATCTGGGCCTGTCTCCCTCAGCAGATCTGCGAGCAGAGACTCTGTGAGCTCGCTCGATTTCCAGCTTGTGGCCTATGTCAAGCAGACTCTGGAAAAACTCATCCAGGAATTTCACCATATCTCTGCCCTCTTCATGCTCAGAAATTCCAACAATTCGTATGTTATTCCTTCGGCTCACATTTTCGAAATATTCCAGTTTTTCCTAAATTAATTCCAAATCTGTTTTGGACGCGGGCGGATTAGCGGATAATTCCCTTTCCGATGACTCAGGATAATCGTTTCGTTTTTCAACTTCTGTCACTCTTGTAAACAACTCCATTTTTCCACGTTTCCATCACCGTAATCGATCGACGTATTACAGCGAGATCCTCCAAGTCAGCAAGAACCTTCGTCAACATCACCGACATGTTGGACAACTGACGCTGAATTTCTTCTCCCGACGTGCCATCCAAATCGAGTCCCCGGCTCGCAGTCCCGTCAGAGGCCTCAGCTTGAACACATAAGTGTCTTTTAATGTCTCCAGAGTCTGAGAATTTGGACTTCTTTGCCATATTTACCTCAAAGAGCAAGTATGTAATTGGGTGTATCGAATCTCACCGGATCACAACATGAAAATAATTAAAAAACTATCAAAGTTCGCAGAGCTAGTCGCTCACACGTCTGTCTCTTGCATGGCGTCACGTGAAACCAATAATGTCTCTTTTAATATCCTTTCTGTTTCTGTTATTTATCAAAAACAACAAAATAAAAATGTAATTTTAATCACACATCATGGATGCTGTGAAGAAGCCATTCGACCAAACAAACACTACTGTCAAAGTCCCTCTCACTGGTCTTAAAGAGACACTACCATTTTAGCACTTGTTCTACAAATCAAAGTAAATATTGTAAATAGTACAAATTAGGCATGTTATCAACAAACATGTAACAATATACTGTATACATGCAATATAATATATTCAATTTCAATACATCATGTTTATTGATGTAAATCATGGACTATATTTAAAAAAACAAAATGATGAAAAAATTGTAGTAAAACTTGTAAAATTGTTACTGTTTGTCTGTAATTTAACAAGTTAGAAGGTCCCCTGTATAATGAATAACAGCATAAGCTGAAAAATATTTTTTTTCATACTGTACAAAATGGATATTATAACCAAATTCATTGAAATTATTCAATTAAGCGAATTAAGCAATCAAATCATGATATCGTGATGTATCGCAATAAATGGAATCATGACGTGTATCGCAATACGTATCGTGAGGTGGCTGGTGATACCCAGTCCTACAAATTACACTGTTTATCTTACTATATGTTGACTTTATTAGTAGTGCCAACAATATTTCTGTGGCTCATATTTAAGAGTTAAAGATTTCGGAGGCCTGGGTTGCTCAGTGAGTAAAGATGCTGACTACCACTCCTGGAGTCGCGAGTTCGAATCCAGGGTGTGCTGAGTGACTCAAGCCAGGTCTCCTAAGCAACCAAATTGGCCCCCGGTTGCTAGGGAGGGTAGAGTCACATGGGTGGTCCAACCTCCTGGTGGTCGCTATAATCTGTGGTTCTCGCTTTCGGTGGGGTGTGTGGTGAGATGTGCATGGATGCCGCGGAGAATAGCGTGTAGCCTCCACACGTGCTACGTCTCTGCGGTAACGCGCTCAACAAGCCACGTGATAAGATGCGTGGATTGACGGTCTCAGATGTGGAGGCAACTGAGATTCGTCCTCCACCGCCCGAATTGAGGCGAGTCACTATGCCACCACGAGGACTTGGGAATTGGGCATTCCAAGTTGGGGAGAAAAAAAAAAAAGAGTTAAAGATTTCAACAAGCACCTAACCCTAAATACTAAGGAAGTGGTTCACCCAAAAATATTAAATATTATAAAATATTAATTATCTCGCCATTTACTCACCCTTATGTCATCTTAAACTCGTAAAATGTACTTTCTTCAGCGGAACACAAATACATTTTGATAGGGATATGATGTCTGTTCAGTGCAAGTCAGTGGGGTCCAACACTTTCAAGCATAACTGTAATACATACAACTCAATTGGTGTATGTCTTCTGAAGCAATACAGTCAATTTTGAATGAGAAACAGCTTGGATTACATTTATGCTGTCTTTACTATAATGTTGTTATTGGAGCTTGAAAGTGTTGGATCTCATTGACTGCCATTGTATGGACAAAAACACCTCATATCTCCAACACAATATCTTTGCTGGTGTTCCACAGAACAAAGTTCAACGAGTTTGAGACACCATAAGGGTGAGTATATGATAAGAGAATTTACATTTTTGGGTGAACTATTCCTCTAAATTTTGGTACGTAACTTTTCCAGCAGCATTTGTGCTATGGCCATTAATGATGCCTCAAATAATGCAGCTTTTTGAGGAGAGGTGTTCTGTTTCTTTTATACACAATCAGGCTTACCAATTTTGCCTGGTGGACAATAAAAAAATTGAAAAATCTTATAGACTTGTATTGAAGCCATATCCATATCCATATCTAGGGACCAGAATATGTGACTCTAGCAACCACATAACAAAGTGCTAATAACTGCTCTGAACCCCTTAGCAACCATAGCAATGCCCTGGCAACTACCTTGAATATGCTAGCATTGTGGTGGCGAGTTTTGCACAGGGCAAACACCACTCAAACTTGTTCAAATCTATTTTTCTATTAATTCCCTGTATTGTATAAGTATCTTTAATGCTATAACAACATTGTATTTTTATTATTTTCATTCATGCCAATAAGGCTTTTTTTTTTTTTTTTTTTTTTTTTTGACAGAAGATAAATTCAAAGGCCTGTTAAAATGACTTAGGGTGAAGACTTAATTTATGCAGGATGTTTCATTGGGTTGTTCTCTAAGCGGATTGGCTAATCTAGCTCCATGCACATCATTGTAGTCAAGACAAAGGATAAACCGGTTGTTCCACACAATAGTGCACTGTTTCACACCCATCTTTACTTCTCCTCTGGTAGCTGCAACCACTGGTGCCAGCAAACAGACAGACCATTTTCAAGTTATTTTTGCTGCTGAGTCAACAAGTTTTCACACATTTGAAATAGACAATGATGACATAATTATCTCTCCACCCTTTTCAGATTGATTTGTGACAATTTTCTTTTGTTCTTCTTGGAAATCAAAATCACAGTTATAATTTAGAACATTATTATTATCATTATATATATATATATATATATATATATATATATAAAGTGTTTGTTTTTTTTCAAAGAGAACCCAATCTGTCTAAACTCTCCAACTGCATCTAGTGACCTAGTATATGAAGTTTGTTTACCATTTGTGTCTTTTTGTTTGTATATTTACACAAGTATTTTGGAGTTATGTTTTTTTTTATGAGGCTTTGTATACAATGTTGCTTTGTAGAAGTTGTTGCATTGTACTTACATGGTACCTGCATGTAAATACATCTGTAATTATACTGTTTACCCTACACCTAACCCTACCCATACCTTAAACTCGGTAACAGCAAAAACAAATCTCGATAATTTTGCATAATAATAATGTATTTTAAACACTGTATTATGTACACAAAAAGTACATTGTATTTTTTTTAATTTCTTTTTTATTTTATTTTTTTATGTCCATACACAGTAGTTAGAGACACCTAATATAAATTTGCAACAGTGTTTGTTAAGCTAGCTTTTTTTTTGAGCTTGTGCAATCTATCATGATATGACGGATCACAGCCCACTGACGGCTGTGTTTGGCCTTCTAGCTCTCATCTGCTGGGAAAAATTGACCTCATGAAAAATGAATGGGATTATTTAAAAGAGATTGCAATGTAATGAAAACCTATTACTGTGTGCTAGGCCGTTGCTTGCTTGCCGGCATTTGCCTCTCTCCCTTCAAATCCCTTTTCTGTGGATTACACGTACCTCTACTGCTATCACTTGTTTCAATTTAACATCATATCATATTTGTTACAGGGCCCAACCCCAACAGCCCCAGCTCTTAATAAATACTGTAAATCCCTGCCAATTTCATCCCCATGTATTTTTATTTGGACTTGTACACAATTCACTTCTGAAGTAGCAGGGCTGTAACATAAACTAGTCCACTAATATCAACCATCCAAGCTCTTGAAAGCCAACATGTCTTTTTCTCTCACTTTCAGTATGTTGGCTGGGTTTTTTAGGGTGTTGCAGTTTCATTTATGATTTATTTTCAATATAATGCTGGTTTTGAGCAAGTGGGGTGTTTGTGTTAACACTTTAGCTGGGTGGACGTAGATGTAAATTCTGCCTTGGCTTTAAACAGGGATTGTGGTTAGAACTTGAGAGCAAGAGTTATTAGCAACAGGACAGGCTATCTCTCTCTCTCTCTCTCTCTCTCTCTCTCTCTCTCTCTTTTCTTCTTCCCTCCCCTGTGTGATACTTCAAATGAATAGCAAGCCCTGTGGTTCTGTGGTTTTACTTTGTTTACCAGTGTGTGGGAAAAAAAACACAAAAAAAACTTCCTTTTTCTCCTGATCTAAGCAATCTTTGCTCCATTCAGGTGTGCATTCAAAGAACATGTGCTGCCCACACACATGTGCACGTACACACACACACACACACACACACACACACACACACACACACACTTTATTCTCAGGTGAACCCTAGGATAAGGAATTAAGGAATTAATCATAAGGAATTAAGATTTGTGTTCCTGACTCTGATTACATGTAATGCATCAATTCATGATTCAGAAATTGCATTGAATTGAAATTTTGAAGAAGCATTCTAAATATTTGGTCCTAACTATATTCTTAAAAATATACTATAAAAATTTACTATATATAAAAAAAATAAATAAATAAAAAAACTACAGAAAATACTATTTTTAGTAACAGATTTGTTGTTGTTGTTGTTGTTGTTGTTGTAACACTCCTACTGGACTTTCAGACCAATGCCTCCATCCCACATTACTTTTGTCTGTTTTTATTTTTTTTTTATTTTTTTTTATATATACGTTTTTGTCATTTGATGCAACCCAAATCACAAAAAAAAAAATACAAAAAATTATAAGATTAGCTGGTGCTAAGTCAAACAATGAATGTTTTTGACCAAAAACAAGCAAATTTAAAAAAAAAAAAAAAAAAGGCAGAGCAACAGGTGACACAAGAAATAATAATAAAAAAAAAACAATAAAAAAAAACAATAATAAAAAACATTATATATATATATATATATATATATATAAACTCAGCAAAAAAAGAAACGTCCCTTTTTTATAGAAACGTCCCCCCGAGTTATACCAGGAACGCACAATCCCTCCATCAGTGCTCAGACTGTCCGCAATAGGCTGAGAGAGGCTGGACTGAGGGCTTGTAGGCCTGTTGTAAAGCAGGTCCTTACCAGACATCACTGGCAACAACATCGCCTATGGGCACAAACCCACCTTTGCTGGACCAGAGAGGACTGGCAAAAAGTGCTCTTCACTGACGAGTTGTGGTTTTGTCTCACCAGGGTTGATGGTTGGACTCGCGTTATCATCGAAGAAATGAGCATTACACCAAGGCCTGTACTCTAGAGCGGGATCAATTTGGATGTGGAGGGTCCGTCATGGTCTGGGGCGATGTGTCACAGCATCATCGGACTGAGCTTGTTGTCATTGCAGGCAATCTCAATGTTGTGCATTTCAATATGAATAATTAGGGGGTATCTGTCTAGTTCTGCCCGGCATGCATTAGTAGGTGAACTGTGGCATGAGGTTTGAAAGTTTGTCAAAGTATTTCTCTCTCATCTCTGTAAATCTTTGTCTCAGCCTCACCAGTGTCACAGTGAGCACAGTTTTCATCTCTCTTTTTCTCTCTCTGTGGTAGATGAAAGCAATGTGTGCTTTGTCAGGACAGAAGTCAGGTAATGAATACACCCTCGCTTGCTTTGGATCAGAGCGGACACACTCACACTCATGCCCACAGCTGTGTCCGGTCTGACTACAGTGCTCTGCTGATAGACCTGTTCTGTTGTGATTGTACTTGACGGATTGGCCCTTGAGTGCCAAGTTTAGACCACTGTAATGAGCATGCTGGGTTTTGTGGGCCTGGAGAGGAGAGTAAGACAGGGAGACCAAATAGTCTTTATTCTTTCCCTGCACTATGTTGAATTGTCTGAAGCAATGTGTGGACCCTGGTAAAATATCACAAACACAGTCTCTCCTTTAAAGCAAATTCATTGCAGTCTTTGTCCAGGGGGTTATATTTGAAATAGTGAAACTTAGTGTAAACCAGTGAATTATGTGGTTAAGGATTTAGCTTCTAGTTTAGTCTAGTTTCTTCCCAACTTCAAAGGATTTCAGGTGGAATTGTGGACTAATCCAGGGAATGTAATACTTAAGAAATGTAAGGTAATTTAGCTCATGTGATTATTTTCTCTCTTTATTCGGTACTTAATGGACACAAACCAAAAGATATGATTAATGAAAAAAAATCCATCCAAAATTCCATGGACGAAAAACAGTCATCTCAATGGGAATCCGTGTGATGGACTTCCAGTGGCGAAGAATTTCCCCTCACAGTTTTCATGTGGATTTCAAGTTTGGTGAACTTTGACAGGCAAATTTGTTACGTTGACCAATAGGAAGTTGTTTGGTTTGGCAGTGACCTCTGTGTTGGCGATGCTTTGTAAGCAGCCTTCTTTGCATGCAGAATTTTGCCATGCAAAGGTAAAAGTGACCACGCCTTAAGTCTGCCATCAGTGCAGAAACAGCTTTGTTTTTTTTAACACTTGAGTAAAAACAAAAGACTCTAAACAATACAACAAATTTGATAAAAATATTATAATTCTGATTCTAAAATCTGATTGGAAGAGCCAAGCAGCCATTTTAGTAGCTGATACACGCACACCTGTTGATTTCTATAATGGAGGTGTTGGTGTTGCTCGGCAACTCTAAACAACTAACCTCTGCCTTTTGTACGCAACAACACCCCTTAATAACAAATTATTTTCCATCTTGACCTGTTTGGGACACATGCTACTCTATTTTCACATTACTTTATAAAAAAAAAAAAAAAAAAAAAGGAAGCAGTCCTGCCCCCTGAAAGCCGTGCAGATATATCTACCGTAATAGCACAATCTCTGTCACTTCAGACATCTTCAGACCGTTGCACAGAATATATATCGTCATGCCTGCCAGCACTAAACTCATGTATGATCCTAAGAAATGCTGCATGTGTTTATGATACTTAAAAATCCAGACTTGGTAGGCAGCTGACTAGGTATTAAGCCCAGCCCATTTGTCTGCATGATAAGTGTACCGTACGTGTGTTGCATATGAGGTGATGGAACATGTTCCCAGCAGATGCTTTCTACCTTATGATCTCTCTCTCTCTCCCTTCATCCCTCACTTCTCCTCTCTTTACCTTCCCACTTGTCCTCTGTAGTCTGCCCTTCACTTCTGGACTGAGCCCAGTTATAGTGAAAGGACTGAGATGGTGAAAGGTTTTACCCTTCTCATCATTTTTTATCCTCGTTCAGAACAATTTAGGTCTTTTGTGTACTGCGCTGTTATTTAACCTGTTTTGTCTTACGTACCCCCACAGCCAATCAGTAAGGCTCAAGTACCCTTACTTGATTACTAAAATGACCGTTATTACAATAATTATATATATATATATATATATATATTTTTTTTTATTAATTAATTTATTTATTTTTGCTAAAAAACAATTGATACTGTGGGTGAAAAAAAAATAAAAAATAGAATGTTTTACACAGCTTTCACAGCAAATGTTTACCAAACAGGTTATATTATCAATGTAATGTTGCATATTTACATTATTGATGCATTTATTAGCTTTAAGGCACACTTTATGAAAGTAAAAACACTCAAATATTCTAATAAAACATCTGAATTTTTACAAATTGGACAGATATGTTTAAAATTGTATGGATTCACATGAAATCAAGATTCCAGTCAAATCAGGTGCTTCAGGGTTGTAGATTTCTGAATTTCCTAGTTGGACATCTGACATTAAGTGCTGTTGTGTTGCAATTTTCCACGTAGGAGGCTGAAAATCAGACTTTCTAAATTAAATGGAACATAGCAATAGAGCTTACATGACTTTGTACTGCATACAGTATGTGATTACAGTCCATCATTGTTCCTCAATATTTATTGTTCTTCCTATTTCCTTTTATCAGACAATATAAACAATGGCAGATTCCTTTATTTTGGTCAGGTTAGCAATTTTCAGTTCTTTCTTTTTTTTATTTTTTTATTGTGTGGCATGTGCAATTTTTCTGTTATTTCTGAGACTATAGTAAAAGGCCTATTGGTAATGCGTTTAATAAACCAATCCATTTTGTGGATGTTTTACTGGTGCCCAGACTAATGTTTATTGACAAGATGTGAAGGCTTTGCTGACTAGGTGGGTTTGGTAAAGCCTGGCTCTGGGAAAAGCGTCTTTATGTGCTTTGACATATTTAATTAGCAGGATGGTCTTAAGAGCCCTTGCACTGGGCTTTTAATCTCCCTAAAACCTTCTCAGTGCTGGGCTCCTGTTCTCCTGTCTTCTTTCTCTCAAATTTCACCCTCTCTCCCTCTCCATCACTCCTTATATTCCTCCCTGTTTATTTGCCTCAGCCTCTCTTGGCAGCTGTGATTCCACCCACACGTGATTCCTAGCCTCGGAATCCAATTCCCATCAAAATTGCGTTACACCTCCGGCTTCGAGAGCTCCCATAACTCTCTCTGGCCAAGCAGCTCAAGGCAGTAATCTGCATCCAGTCACCAGATGCGGGACACAGTCCAACACAATAAGGAGAACATTTTCTCTTCACAAGTTTTGATTCCCTATGCTTATTCAGCGGCAGAATTCCATAATCACATGTGGGATGGTAGCCAATATTGTTCTGTATCCAATACTGCAGCCCTAATCGCCACACCCAGCAATAACCAAACTTAAACGCTTCAGTGAATCTTGAGTGTGTTGATGTAGCATGTCCCTTGTTTGTGTGTTTTGTGTGTGTTTGGTTTCTAAATGATCTTCATGCATGTCTGTTTGAGGGATATAATGAATAGATTCAAAACCTTGTGAGCGGCCTACCTAGACAGCATTTTAAGACAGCATAGGTGCACTTAAGATGCAGTGTTTGTTCCAAAATGTGACCTGGTGCAAGCTGACTAAAAATTATCCAAAATGGTAAATGGGGAAGAGAGAAAGTTTGATATAGATATACAGTATATTTAGCGCTTTTCATGTGGAGTTAAAAAAAAAAAAATCATGTGAATGCGACTTCACAATTGCTATAGCAAAGTGAACAGCATTGATTAATATTGTGGAGGATGAGGGTTTCAAGAGATGTAAAATTTAAGCCCTTTCTAAAATCTGTTATTTAATCGCGAATAACTATGAAAAATGATGCGATAAATCACGATTAAATATTTTAATTGACTGACAGCACTATTTTTTTTAGTAAAAGTATTGATTAAAATTACTATTTTAATAATTATTGAAGTATTGCATCATTAGCTTAGCAAAATGGCATTATAAAATGGAATATCAAACAAAAATATGTTCACTACCTTGAACTATTGAGACCGCTGCCATGTTGGTTCTTTTTACATTACGTCAATTACAAGTATTCAGCTTGTAGTCGAATTACGAGTTCTATGAAGACGTGAAAGCTTTTTTTTTCAAGTCGAAATCTCATAGTTACGGTAATTCGGACATGACATGAATGTGCCAAAAACCCAGATCGAACCCTAATGAACACCTTTTGGATGAATTGGGATGCTGACTACAACCCCATCATTGAACATCTGTGTCTGACCTTACTGATGCTTTTGTGTCTGAATGGGAGCAATTCCCTGTATCTATGTTCCAGTGGAAAGCCTACCCAGAAAAATGGAAGCTGTTAGGGAGTACCAACTGTTTATTCCCCATGGTTTTGAAATTAAATATTCAGCAAACACATATGGGTGTGATGCTTGGGTGTCGACGTAGTTTTTTGCCATATACTGTAGTGTATGACAGGTTGTTATCTGTACATTTCCCTAGACACCACTGCTCTTTCTCGGTCATATTATCACACGCTGTTGCTTTCTCCATCTATCTGTGTCTGAGTGTATGAGGGTAGTCAAATCCACTTCCTCTGAGTGGCCATTTCGTTCCTCCTTAATTGCAGTGAAGTGCAGATGAAAGAGTACAGAGAAGAAGCATGAGATGTCTTTCTCCTTAAAGCCTCTGCACTTGTACTGCATATCTGAGCATTGCTTTCTATTAGGAGACTCTATGCATGTGTGTCTCAGGCAGATGAGGTCTTTTGCCAGCAGTACAAGGAGAACATGGCATAAGCGCAAAGCACCCTGGGAAACCTATTCTCCTCCTCCTTTGGCCTAAATACAGAGACCGCAGGTCCCTCCACACCCCAACACCACATGGTTTTACTACAGGACAAACACTCCAACTTTCCCTCTTTAGTCATGGAAAACCTCACCACTGCCAAAACCAGGGAACACTTTGTATGGAAAAATGAATGTCAGAAATTGTATTCTCTTTCTTATTATTTTAATATGCCAGACAGATGAAGCCAAGGCACAGTGTTTCTCACACTGAGATTCTGCAATCTTTGCCATCTAAACCAGTTGAGGTTAAAGACAAGTTTATTTTTTTTCCAAAGACAACGAAGCAGGTTCAAGTTCAGTTCTTTAATTTGCAGGTTTTTCAAACAAATGACGGTAACCATCGTTATAAACATAAAAGGTCATAAACTCTCAGAAGCTCTGACTGTTGTAGCTTTCTGGTCACTCTCCCCTCACTGATGCTCTGGCGTGCCTTTTAAGTCTCCCTCCGCCATCACTATAATGAGAGACAGGTGTTAGAGATAATTATGAGCCAGGTGACGAGCCTTACCGCTCTCTCTCTCCCGCAGACTGACATATGACCACGGCCCCCATGCCACACAGTTGTAAATCAGAATAAAGTAAATCATGTGAGTGGGGCGTGTTCTCAAATGCAGGCCTGGACTGTTTTACAGTATCTTAAAGGAATAGTTATGTATAATAAATTCTTTCATTATTTACTCACCCTCATATTGTTATAAACCCATATGACTTTCTTCTGCGGAACACAAAAAGAGATATTTTTGAAGAATGTTTGCACTGCTTTTTCCTTAATGAGCAAAAAAGTAGTCTAAACAACATGCGTGATATATACTACATCATCTTAAGCTATACAATAGGTTTATGTGAAGAATAGAAGAAATTTAATTCGTCATTCACTATTCAATCTTCCCCTCAAGAAACCCCTTTAAGTTACGAAAACTCTTAGTGACTCAGTGTTAGGTGTATCCGATTACAAAGTAATTAGTTACTGTAATCTAATTTATTTTAAGTCAAAAAGTAGTGTAATATATTACATTTTAAATTATTGTAATCATGACCTGTATTCACTCAAAATATTAAGGCTAAAAGTAGTTTCTAATGCAGAAATTTAGGAGCAACTTCTAAGGGCGTGCCACTCCTAATTTTAGGACTTGTAACATTTTCCTCTAAGAGTAATTCATGAAGCATTTTAATGCTAAAAGTAGCTCCTAAACCCACAACAGCTTAGAGTGACACACAAACAATCCAAAGCATGGCTGCTGTCGTCAATCCACATTAAAAACAATACATTCGAATATTATTATGACATTGACCGTTTAAAAAGGTATCACCTGAATCACAATTGAGTCAGTGTATTTTAATAATATAATATTATAAATATTATAATGTTGACATTACTCATTATAATCCACAATCCACACTAATTACATTATATCAACACTTATTTCATTACATCTATCTATCTATCTATCTATCTATCTATCTGTCTGTCTGTCTGTCTGTATATATACACTGGCGGCCAAAAGTTTGGAATAATGTACATATTTTGTTGTTTTGGAAGGAAATTGGTACTTTAATTCACCAAAGTGGCATTCAGCTGATTACAAAGTATAGTCAGAACATTACTGATGTGAAAAACAGCACCAACACTATTTGAAAAAAGTAATTTTTGATCAAATCTAGACAGGCCCCATTTCCAGCAGCCATCACTCCAACACCTTATCCTTGAGTAATCATGCTAAATTGTTAATTTAGTTAATTTGGTACTAGAAAATCACTTGCCATTATATCAAACACAGCTGAAAGCTGTTTGGTTTGTTAAATGAAGCTTAACATTGTCTTTGTGTTTGTTTTTGAGTTACCACAATATGCAATAGACTTGCATGTTTTAAGGTCAATATTAGATAAAAAATGGCAAAACAGAAACAGCTTTCTCTAGAAACTCTTCAGTCAATCATTGTTTTGAGGAATGAAGGCTATACAATGCTTGAAATTGTTAAAAAACTGAAGATTTCATACAAAAATGTACACTACAGTCTTCAAAGACAAAGGACAACTGGTTCTACCAAGGACAGAAAGAGATGTGGAAGGCCAGATGTACTAAACAAGAGTATAAGTACATCAGAGTCTCTAGTTTGAGAAATAGACACCTCACATGTCCTCAGCTGACAGCTTCATTGAATTCTACCCGCTCAACACCAGTTTCATGTACAACAGTAAAGAGAAGACTCAGGGGTGCAGGCCTTATAGGAAGAATTGAAAAGAAAAAGCCAGTTTTGAAACAGAAAAACAAAAATGAAAGGTTAGAGTGGGCAAAAAACACACACATTGGACAACAGATAATTGGAAAAGAGTGTTATAGATCTTAACCCCATTGAGCTTTTGTGGGATCAGCTAGACTGTAAGGTGCGTGAGAAGTGTCCGACAAGACAGCCACATCTATGGCATGTGCTACAGGAAGTGTGGGGTGAAATGTCACCTGAGTATCTGGACAAACTGACAGCTAGAATGCCAAGGACCTGCAAAGCTGTCATTGCTTCACGTGGAGGATTTTTTGATGAGAACTCTTTGAAGTAGTTTAATTTTATTTATTTTTTATTTTTTATTTTTTTTGTAATAGTAATTTTTCACATTATTAATGGCCTGACTATACATTGTGATCACCTTTTTCTGCTGTAACCACTGGAGGGTCAACTTGGCCTCGTGCTTAGGGTCAGTGTCGTGCTGGAAAGTCCAAGAGTGTCCCATGCGCAGCTTTCGTGTAGAAGAATGCAAATTGTCTGCCAGTATTTTCTGATAACATGCTGCATTCATCTTGCCATCAATTTTCACAAGATTCCCCGTGCCTTTAGAGCTCACACCCCCCCCCCCCCCCCCCCCCAAAAACATCAGTGAGCCATGCTTCACAGTGGGGATGGTATTCTTTTCACTATAGGCCTTGTTGACCCCTCTCCAAACATAGCACTTATGGTTGTGAACATAAAGCTCTATTTTGGTCTTGTCACTCCAAATTACAGTGTGCCAGAAGCTGTGAGGCGTGTCAAGGTGTTGTCGGGCATATTGATACCGGGCTTTTTTGTGGCATTGGTGCAGTAAAGGCTTCTTTCTGGCAACTCGACCATGCAGCTAATTTTTGTTCAAGTATCGTCGTATTGTGCTCCTTGAAACAACCACACCGTCTTTTTCCAGAGCAGCCTGTATTTCTCCTCTTTGTATCCCGAACAATTCTTCTGGCAGTTGTGGCTGAAATCTTTCTTGGTCTACCTGTCCTTGGCTTGGTATCAAGAGTTCCCCGAATTTTCCACTTCTTAATAAATGATCGAACAGTACTGACTGGCATTTTCAAGGCTTTGGATATCTTTTTATATCCTTTTCCATCTTTATATAGTTCCATTACCTTGTTACGCAGGTCTTTTGACAGTTCTTTTCTGCTCCCCATGGATCAGTATCTAGCCTGCTCAGTGCATCCACGTGAGAGCTAACAAACTCATTGACTATTTATACACAGACACTAATCGCACTTTAAAAAGCCACAGGTGTGGGAAATTAACATTTAATTGCCATTTAAACCTGTGTGTGTCACCTTGTGTGTCTGTAACAAGGCCAAACATTCAAGGGGATGTAAACTTTTGATCAGGGCCATTTGGGTGATTTCTGTTATCATTATGATTTAAAAAGGAGCCAAACAACTATGTGATAATAAATGGCTTCATATGATCTCTATCCTTAAATAAAAGACAGTTTTTTTTTTTTTTGCATGATCAGTCATATTTTCAAAATCAATGCCAAAATTTCACAATTTCTGCCAGGGTGTGCAAACTTTTGAGCACAACTGTATATATATATATATATATATATCATTGTCTGTTGTAGCTGACAAATAGTGGTTCCCTGACTACCAAATCACTGAAGGTGATTTAAAAGAGTGTGCTAATAAAACATGGCATCATCCATAGCAACGAGCTAAATTCCGCCTTACTCTTATCTTAAGATTTCCTTAGTAAAGCTTGCTCTTAGCAGCTTTGTGGATAGGTTTTAAGCAAAAACACCTAGCTAGGAACTCTTTCGAGAACTCCTAGTGGTAAGATAAAAATCTTTGTGAATACGAGCCCAGATTACAGTTACTGAGGTTTAATTGAAGTAATTAAGTACATAACTTGTGCTAAAGTAATATGTATAATACATCTAAAATATGAATTAATATATACTTTTGTTAGTGTTTCAGTGACAGCTGAAGGGTGTGCGACAATGAATGAGGAGGAAATACAGACATTTTGAATGAGTGGAAAATCAAAAGCTTTTCTTGGTAAAGTGATTTAGAAAGTAACTTAAAATTAAAATAATCAGTAATATGATTACTTTTTTTAGATTTGTAGTGGATTACGTACCCAACACTGGTGACAATACACTTACAATTATAACTAAGGGTTTTCTTAACTTACGGGGTTTCTTGTAACTGGGCACTGGTTCATTAAAAAGTAAAACAGAATTCAGCTTCTCTCCTTGTGTATATCTCTTCTCTGCCTAAGATCATGCATTTTTATTACACAGCGGTGTGTACCAGAGTAATATCAAATACCTGCTTAAGGCAAGACTAAACAGAATATTTGCACCTGCGAGTTTGATTCCTCATCCATCTCCCCACTCATCCAAACCCTCGCTGAGACATGGAAGGTCACTGTGCCAGTCAGAAACTACAGAAAATATGATTCCCACCAAAGGCATTGATTTTTGCTTCTAATCCAATATCTGTCCACCTTTACACCTGGCTTTAACATGCATTTCATACCAAGATAGTATCTGGATATTCTTTAGCTAGATTGCATTTACGCTCTGCATTTCAGTGCATCTTCAAGTGCTTTCCAATTGTGATTTGATCGCCAAAAACATGTTAATGTTAAACATATTAAGGAGGCCTCTTGTTAGACAATAAAGTTTTGTGTCCATTTGTTTTTGATGCATTCTTATCGGACAGTTGCCCTTGTCTGGCGATGATCTTCAGGTGAATAAAATGCCACTAGTATCAAACACCAGTGTGCAATAAGGCCCAAGCGAGCATGTAAGACAGTCAGTAGAAATTAAATGCAGACATCTGAGATGCGCATGCTGCAGATTACAATCAGTGTGACCCGACCCTGTTCTCTCGCTTTCAGAATGGTTGTACCCTTTCTGCTAATGAGTTGCATACGCAGAAACTGCTGTCATGTGCAAATAACCCATGCCGGTCCTCCAGGCCTCCTGCCTTCAACATGTGAATGTTGGTTCAAATTAGGTAAATTCATAAATACAGTACATAAAACAAGTAAGTGTTTGTCTGTAGCTTTGGGAAAACTCTTCATTACAGGTTTCGTGTCCATTTTTATCCACTGAGGAAAGCAGTATGATTGGCAGAATCCTTTCGGTCTTTAAGCTGACTTGTGCAATAGTTTTTTCTCTGTTTACATTTTATAATTTTCTTTTGTGCAGTCTGTTGGTTTTGATACCATCTATATGCTAGTGTACACCTAAATGCTTGCAAAATTCACTTTTAGAAAATATACAGATTTAAAATGTGTAGTCTTTCTCTTCCTGGACAATGGACCAAACATTTTGATGATTTATACTGCACTCACAGATTTTGTCCAATCAAATGCTCTCAATAATGTGAATTTCCCTTCCCATAATACCACCAACTTCTGACTAGCATTAGCAAGTAGCAAGTCGTGTTCATGGCTGTGTTGGAAACTAAAGGCTTTGCTATTAAAAAAAATAAAAATCTGTTTGCCGATCGATGGCAGATGGATGGAGTGTTCAGGAAAACTGTTTAAAAAGTTAAAACTTATTATTTTTGCAATTTTGTTTGGTGCCACTAGTGGCACTGAAATTGTGTATTTCATCTTTAAACGTGATTGGTTAGCTCATTGATATTTACGAAAATATCTGTAACTTTGGCCTCTAGCGCTAGCTGCCTAGAGCTGTGTTTGAGAGGTTCACCGTGAATCATTTAGCACTAAAAAGCTTGTTTTATTCAATCATTCATCTCTCAACAGAGTGAAAATCGCTGACAAGACCTAAGCGGGGAGGCCACAGATGTTTCCTCACTTTTGTTTTTCCTCACAGATCCAGACAGAGGAAAAACACTGGATATCAGTCTGAGGTTTTGGCCGGGATGCCAAGAGAACAAACAGAAACGGGCTAGGAAATTTTTAGGAATTACATTGGCAAGAATGAACACTTCATGTAGTGTGTGCGCATGCGTGTCATTATTTGTGTTGCAGAGGGAGGAGGCCGTATCAGATTTTGTCTGTTCTATGTTCCTGTTTATCTTTGTGTTTTTTAACAGATTAAGAAAGATGTGTGGAAGCAGTGTGTTCTTTGTAAGGATTTTGTCTTGGCTAAGTGTATTAGAGGAGTATTGGAAATGGATTTAGTCCATGTGTGCTGAGCAAGCACTTTCCAGCTGTATGTGTTTGTATCTCCTCACCTCCAGCACTCAGATTGCTCAGAGACTGAGTCAGGAGTTTACACACACACACACACACACACACACACACACACACACACACACACACACACACACACACACACACACACACACTCTCACAAAGGTGTGTTGATTGGGAGACAGATAAATGCTTACTGTCTAAAACAGTTTACTGTCTCCCTCTCTCTCACTCGCTGGCTCTCATTCAGTGGTTTCCCTCTCTCCATATATCACTCACTCAAGAGCTGGGATGCTGCCCAGAATCTCTTCTATAACAAATATCATATTCATGCATCTCTCTCAGCTTCTCTCAAGCCACCATTTCTTCCAGAGTGCAACATTCTCTGTTTGTGAGAGAGTAGCTTGTGAGTAGCTTGCCATCAGGCCACAATACTATTGGTGCACCGATCAGGAAATTTGAGGCCGATACCGATCTCCGATATTTTAACACTAAGATAGGCCGATACCAATCTCATATATTTTAACACTAAGATCGGCCGATACTGATTTAAAAAAAAAAAAGTGCCCTTTGCCACACTTTTGCAAGTTATATGCTGCAGCAGGTGCGGAGTGGGAAGAGAAATCGGCCCGGGATTTTACATAGAAACTGGCCCAAAAGTTGTCCTTTTCTGCAATCGCTGCCCCCTTTGGCATATCGCGGCGCCATTTTGTGGCCCGTTCTGCATAACACGGCAGCCTGTTCGGCCCCGTTTCACGGCCGGCCCATCAGGAAAAGTCCCGGTTCTCCCGATGGCCAGTCCGCTTAAATTTATCCTGTATACCTGATTTTTAGTATAAAGATTGATGAAATTATTTGAAAGTTACGAAGCAAAGTAGCTTGCAATTCGTCAGCATTAGCAGGCAAGATCAAGTTAGCTAAAATGACACGGATCAGTCCTTATGGCACTATATTTCACATGCTTTGCAGTTATGTAAGCTTACCTGTCCAATAAGAAGAGCGCCAATTTAAGGTCGGTTTTGATCCCCAAAACTGAACGAAGGTCATTCCAGGAATCAAATGCCCTGCCGATGTTCACTCTAGTTTTCGCTCGACTACGATCACGTTCCCGCCTAGCCAGACGGGATTCAGTAGATAAATGTTTTTTTTTTTTTTTGGGCTTACTCTGAGTCTGTAGGAGTTGATGTTGTGCTGGGAGCCAGACGTTTGCTGGATTCCATCTCTAAGATAACGTTACCTAGAGTTGCAGTTTGTTGTCGCTGTTGAATAGTGGAAGAGAAGCTATTACTGTTTGAGGCAAGGCTCTCGGGAGTGCGCATAAACGTCACATCCTTTGGATTATCCCGGCAAAAGTGACCCACTCCCTCTGCATGAAAATCAGTCTACAGGTTTTAATAGGCAACCTAGGAAGTCCGGGAAGGGCTCATTTTTTAAGTTGCATTACAAGCCATTCACACATTGGCAAAAAAAAAAAAAATTTTCTTTACATATTGCACCTTTAAACAGTTATATCTGTTATTAGTGGTATTGTGACCAACATTAATATGATTTAAATTCTTTTTAAATCATATTATTTAAATATTATATTATTATATTATTCCTCCCAGAATAGCGCTGAGATGAGTGACTGATGAGATATTTAGAGCACCTTGAGAGCATGCATGTTTGATTGACACCGAGAGCGCTCATGATGGCTCAAACAGTCTCTGTCACTCCCCACAACGTCTGATTGTCACGACTCGCATTACATCACATATACTCAGATTTGTATTTGCATGTTTATTTGTTGTTTAATTTGTTTTTATGCCCGTTTGCAGCCAATTTATCCTCTCCGTGCTCACTGTGCAGCGAGTCAGAATTACTACCGTAATGACTCTAGAAAATGGGCAACTTAATATACATACACGTGTAATTCTTACACATTTAAAAAAAAGGGAAAAAAAAGCATATTCATGTGAATTACATCATGACTGAAAGTTTAAATTCATGAATGATTAGAATTGCCAAAAATTCACCTTCCAAAGGCCACTCTGTCATGCTTCAAGGGCTGAGCTAGTGCCCATTTATTAGAGTAGCAGTGTATGTGTGATTCCTTGCGTTCTGCAAAAAAGATCTGCCGATCGCCGATCATGGATCTAAGATGAAGATCGGCCGATATAGATCGGTGGCTGATCGATCGGTGCAGAAGTATGTACAGTGTGAAACATAGATGAAGTTGACCCAGGACTGCATGGTTATGCAGGCTTAAAAATTACCCTGGATTTAAAATCAAAAGTGTGAAAACCTGTGTGCGTACACATGCGTGTATATGTGAGAGAGATTGAGCAAGAGAGCAAAGCCATTTAGAGAAAATTATCCCTCTGCAAGCACCAAATGTGAGTAAAAATTGTCTTTGGTGAGTAAATAAAACAGTTAGCCATTAACCTTATTAGGAACTGGATTCAATACAAGTTAAGCTCAATTGGCAGCATTTGTGGCATAGTGTTGATTAACACAAAAAATTATTTTTACTTGTCCCCTCTTTTCTTTAAAAAAAAAAAGCAAAAATCTGGGTTACAGTGAGGCAAGTAGAAATCTGGGGAAAAGCCAAAGTATTTTGAGAAATGATCAGATCTAATATAAGCATAACAAATAACAAAAGTGAACAGTATTTTACATGTTTGCATGTACATGTTTTTTATTAGAAGCTGTGAGATTTCCTCACTCAGTCTCTCTGAAATGTTGTGGGAGCGTCTGGTGGCAGAAGTCAATTTGGCAGTTTTCTGTGAACATTGTTCATGGGAACCCACACTTTGTCCTCAGTAGACATTTTGAATGATGTTCTTGGTCCAGGTGGGTGGAAGAATTTTATAAAAACATCACAGTTTTCCTCACTGATGTCCTCAACCAATTATGTGTCTTTAACGCATTGAGTTTCTCAGCTAGAGAAACAGAGAATTAATCCCTAGGGAGAACGATATCTGCTCTGTCAGTCATAACCCACTGCTTTAAAGGTGATGTTATCAGGAAGTGTGTCATCTTTGTCTGACTCTTCAAGCATCTGCAGTAATGCCTCTAAACCTGGACACTGGTCACACTTGTTGAGCATGCAGTCATAACTGTTTATGTCACAGACTAGAAGTTCCAGCAGGTCCTTGTAGTCCACTTTTAGCTTTGCTGACTCAACCATCAGCTTGATGTTCTGATGTTGTGTGCAGACACAGACAGTGTGAGTTCCAGATGCTCCTGTCAGCACACACCATTTTTACCTCAGTTCACAAAATGTGTATCTCCCTGTCTAACTCTGGGTGCTGATTTATAAACTCCACATACAGTTACTTAATGCTTTTGTTTATGTACTTTTTGTAGAAACCTGTGATAGATCATGCTTCACTGTTGCCAATATCAAAAGTAGTAAAATAATTGGCTAGCATAAGCTATTGAATGTCAATCATAAATATAATTACTGTAAAATACTGTTGTAAAATTTGTATTATTTGTTATGTTTATATTACATCTGTTCATTTCTCAAAATGCATGAATAAAGTATGCTTTTCCCTAGATTACAGTACACTTTTTTTGTAATGACTTAATATAGTCTTTTAGGTAGACTAACTTGCGAAAGTGCGTTCAAACTTACGACATGGCAATTGTTTGATCATACGTTTATTTTCTTTACCCTAAAAGGGTAAGAACATATCGATACTGAAAATTAATCTATTTCTATTTTCCAAAACATTAGGTCCAAATAATGCATTTCTGTTTTTCTCCTGTTTTTTTTTAAAAAAAATTAAAAAATACATAAAAACACCAACAAATAAACGGCAAATGTGAATAGCCAAATCATTTTTGATTGTAATAAATGCTAATGTCTGAAGAAAAAAAAAAAATAATAGTAGTTTTACCTTTCTTTGTTTTTATGAAGGTAGACCCGTTTAGAATCAAAATAAATTACAAACGTGATTACTGAATCGAATGCACAATTTAACTGTTGCAGAGTAGTATCACTGAATTTTATATATATATATATATATATATACAGGTGCATCTCAATAAATTAGAATGTCGTGGAAAAGTTCATTTATTTCAGTAATTCAACTCAAATTGTGAAACTCGTGTATTAAATAAATTCAATGCACACAGACTGAAGTAGTTTAAGTCTTTGGTTCTTTTAATTGTGATGATTTTGGCTCACATTTAACAAAAACCCACCAATTCACTATCTCAAAAAATTAGAATACATCATAAGACCAATAAAAAAAACATTTTTAGTGAATTGTTGGCCTTCTGGAAAGTATGATCATTTACTGTATATGTACTCAATACTTGGTAGGGGCTCCTTTTGCTTTAATTACTGCCTCAATTCGGTGTGGCATGGAGGTGATCAGTTTGTGGCACTGCTGAGGTGGTATGGAAGCCCAGGTTTCTTTGACAGTGGCCTTCAGCTCATCTGCATTTTTTGGTCTCTTGTTTCTCATTTTCCTCTTGACAATACCCCATAGATTCTCTATGGGGTTCAGGTCTGGTGAGTTTGCTGGCCAGTCAAGCACACCAACACCATGGTCATTTAACCAACTTTTGGTGCTTTTGGCAGTGTGGGCAGGTGCCAAATCCTGCTGGAAAATGAAATCAGCATCTTTAAAAAGCTGGTCAGCAGAAGGAAGCATGAAGTGCTCCAAAATTTCTTGGTAAACGGGTGCAGTGACTTTGGTTTTCAAAAAACACAATGGACCAACACCAGCAGATGACATTGCACCCCAAATCATCACAGACTGTGGAAACTTAACACTGGACTTCAAGCAACTTGGGCTATGAGCTTCTCCACCCTTCCTCCAGACTCTAGGACCTTGGTTTCCAAATGAAATACAAAACTTGCTCTCATCTGAAAAGAGGACTTTGGAACACTGGGTGACAGTCCAGTTCTTCTTCTCCTTAGCCCTGGTAAGACGCCTCTGATGTTGTCTGTGGTTCAGGAGTGGCTTAACAAGAGGAATACAACAACTGTAGCCAAATTCCTTGACATGTCTGTGTGTGGTGGCTCTTGATGCCTTGACCCCAGCCTCAGTCCATTCCTTGTGAAGTTTACCCAAATTCTTGAATCGATTTTGCTAGACAATCGTAAGGCTGCGGTTCTCTCGGTTGGTTGTGCATCTTTTTCTTCCACACTTTTTCCTTCCACTCAACTTTCTGTTAACATGCTTGGATACAGCACTCTGTGAACAGCCAGCTTCTTTGGCAATGAATGTTTGTGGCTTACCCTCCTTGTGAAGGGTGTCAATGATTGTCTTCTGGACAACTGTCAGATCAGCAGTCTTCCCCATGATTGTGTAGCCTAGTGAACCAAACTGAGAGACCATTTTGAAGGCTCAGGAAACCTTTGCAGGTGTTTTGGGTTGACTAGCTGATTGGCATGTCACCATATTCTAATTTTTTGAGATAGTGAATTGGTGGGTTTTTGTTAAATGTGAGCCAAAATCATCACAATTAAAAGAACCAAAGACTTAAACTACTTCAGTCTGTGTGCACTGAATTTATTTAATACACGAGTTTCACAATTTGAGTTGAATTACTGAAATAAATGAACTTTTCCATGACATTCTAATTTATTGAGATGCACCTGTATATATATATAATTTTCATATTATTTAATATTAATAAAATTGCAATGCACATTGATACCATGTTTTTTTTTTTTTTTTTTTTGATAGTTACTTTCACTTTCAATCTTTTTTGTTCTTGTGAGGCATTTCAGTTGGTAGACAGCAGCCAATAACACAAAAACAATTAACATCAAACTAAACAAAAATGATCTGAGCTATTTATATAAAATTGGCTATCATGCAAATCTCATACAGGGACCAGGAATCTACAGACGATAAAATTAACCGTCAGTTTAGTTGTACCGTACGCAATTTATTTGTTTACAAAAGAATGAAAGAGCAGGTTTCTCGAGAGAAAAGATGAGGTGATCAGTAAACTTAAGACGTCATTAGACGTACATAAGAAATATTCCTGCCCGAAACATTTTCACCTAGCATTAGCAGGTGTGGCAAAAAACAAATGTTGTACCCCGCTTGATCAAAAGGCCTCTGAAGCCTGGCTGTGAAGGCTTTGAGGGCTGACTGCTGCTGCTCATTGTCTGATGTGTCTCGTGTATAATTTTGACTTTGAAAACTCACTGCCAAACGCTGGCCTGTTGAGAAGCCTTATGTCACATTGCTCTCTCTCTCTCAATCTCTCTCTCTCTCTCTCTCTCTCTCTCTCTCTCTCTCTCTCTTTCTTTCTGTGTGTGTCTCATTTGCGTGTGCCCACACACTAATCTCTTTACACAATTGAGGATGAGTTTGTTTTTGATTAAAGTTGAAAGCTGCCATATTTAGCTGATTGGAATTGATAGATTAATTTAAGATGTGGAAAGCCATCTGTTTGTTTCTCAGTGTGCGTTTGTGTTTGTTACTGCATTTTCCCAGGTGTGTTTGGATGAATATAGACACATCCAAATAAACTGCGATGAAGTCACCTCTTCTGTTATGTAACTTGTATTTGCTTGTCTCTGTTGGTTGCAGTTGAATTAAACTTCGCTCCAGTGATGTACAGTTTTTGGAACAACAATTTAAAATCTAGTAAACATAAGTAGCAGAGTCCCAAAAACACACATACATTAAACACATACCTGCCTTCACCAATTTAGGTCTTAATGAATTTCTGATTGATCGATACAATCTTTATTTCATCAAAGTAAGATTAAAGCTTTCTGGCTAGGCGAGAGTCTCTGTCTTGAGCTGGTATGAGGGTGGGGTTTAATGGTGTGTGCAGGTTACCAATGCAAGTAACCATCCATCACCCTGCACTCAAAAAGTGACAGACCCCCGCCCACAACCATCTCTCTCTCTGAGAGTCAGCGACCCCTGCTACACCCCCTACACACACACTAACTCAATAGAGTTGATCCATAATTATGAGATGCCTTTTAAATGTCTGCCATAGACAATTATCAAAGCCATACATCTCCCACTGCAAAAATATCATAACATTCCAGGATTAGATGATTTTAATAGTGGTGATGTATGCCAGCTTTGGGGGTGGAGAGCAGGTTTACAGTCTGTGTGGGATCTCAGAGTGTGTTCATGGGAAGCAGACGAGTGTCTGGACTGTAACTGGCATATGTGTGTCTATCGTTTCTTCCTGACTGAATTACTGTTGAGTTTGATTGACAGAAAGGGGTATGTGAGGTATGTTGGAGTGTAACACACAAAAAGCCGCTTCGTGAAGCCATTATGAACAGAGAGGAAGTGTTTCTGAGTTTGACAGGAAAACACAAGTGACACTAATGCCGCCCACACACTATACGACTTTCAAAGATGTCGGATTGCTGTTCTTTTCACACTACACAACTGTCTGTCTATAATGGGGTATCTTGAAGTTGCTGTGGTTTGCACATTTCACTAGGAAGAATCCCCGACAACTTTGTCTAGTCTCCAAACTACGTTTCACAACAAAACGCACGCAAGAAGTGATACAGGAAATGATGTAGATCACGCATGAGACAGGAGTTCTCATGCGAGACTGGAGTTCTTCCCTTTAAAAATGGTGGTCTTGCAATCCAAGTTGTTTGTGCACTGATTTACAGCAAAAAAACAAAAAAGAAAAGAATATGGAGGAGAGAATGGTTGGGGAGATGCGGGCAGCAAGAATTGTCTGTTCTGCAGAGCGAGTTGGAGATAAATAAATAAATTTGCAATGAACGCAGATAGCTGCCTGCTGGTGTTTTTCTCCCAATTTGGAATGCCCAATTCCCAATGTGCTTTTAAGTCCTCGTGGTCACATATTGATTTGCCTCAGTCCAGGTGGCGGAGGACGAAGCCCAGTTGCCTCCACATCTGAGACCATCAATCTGTGCATCTTATCACGTGGCTTGTTGAGCGCTTTGCCACGGAGACATAGCGCGTGTGGAGGCTTCACACCATCCACCGCGGCATCCGCGCTCAACTCACCACGTGCCTCACCGAGAACGAACCACATTATAGCGACCACTAGGAGGTTACCCCATGTGACTCTACCCTCCCTAGCAACTGGGCCAATTTGGTTGCTTAGGAGACCTGGCTGGAGTCACTCAGCACGCCCTGGGATTCGAACTAGCGAGCTAGCGAACTCCAGCGGTGGTAGTTTACCACTGAGCTACCCAGGCCCCCTCAGATCGCATCTTTGAAAATTCACACATAGCCATCATCGGTCACGTGAGCGAGCACAGATTTGCCTCTGATTTCGGGCTTTTGTCGGCGATCTCCATTAACTGTCGGCGAGTGGAAAATCAGGGCTAAAATCGTGTAGTGTAAACTCGGCATAAGACAGCTGAATTTCTTTTCCTTTGAGTTCCACCACAATAGATTATTCTTTGTAGTGTCAGACTCCTAGTCTTTCTTCATCCAGTGCTAGTTTGTTTAGCAGCTTTTTTTATCTAGAGCAGGGTCTCCCCTTTGACCAATGGTCAATTATTTACTTGAAGAACCCCCTTACTTGAAGAGTTTTTAAATTATTTTAACCTGTCAATATATATGATATTATGTAAAAGTTATTTTATTATTATTATTAGTTAAAAATTGTATTCCCTTAGCGGTTCACAAAGCCCTTGTTGGGACACCATGTCATAGAGGACCTATGTCCCTTACCCTTATCACATGGTCTGATATAATATTGAGCATTGTAGTTACAGGTGAAGTCGTCCATTGGACTAAATGTGTTTCTTTAAAATATCTCCTGAATTGGCATTGTTTTTCATCTGTGTCTGGGACCAAAGCTGTGTGCCATTTTTTAGCTGATGGAAGAGGCATTTCAAGCGCATGCCATGTGTTGCTGCTAGCTCCAACACGTTACCCAACCTCAGCCCAACATGTATATCTTAAATAATTTACACATTCACAATTAATTACAATTGTTTATTCAGGCCAGCATCACCACAAGGTAACCCCACCTATTCCACTACATAGGGCAAGTCACGAGTTCTGAGTGCATGCAGTGTCCAACATTCCACACTCCTTTGTTTCAATTGAAGAAGGACATCATCCGAGGACTAAAAGTACTCTTCCTCCATTGGCATTTTTTTTTTGTGTGTGAACCAGCTACTCACACTACTTAATCTACTAAATGGCATAGAATGGTGCAATTACAAAGTATGTAATCGAAGTATGCAGTTTGGGACACAGGTCAAGTGTGTATCAACCAGCACATCACTGCCATTGTGAATACAGCACTTTTGTATAGATTTGTATTTTAATTTATTCATCCCACTTTGCACACACTAAAAGAATGTTCTATACTGGTACATGCAACCTATTAATACGTCATAAAATTGCATCTCTTGATACCAAAGACCCCTTTTTCTCAGGTAGGCCTACTGTAAGCTAAAATCATTACCTTTAAACGCATTACTACTAAACTTTGGATTTGGACAAACTCCTCTCAATATCCCCCACAATATTGCTCTGCTGGTGCATTCTTTTGAAAATTCATGTGTGTGAGTCTGATTAAATAAGTGAGAGGTAACCACCTCCACATGGTTGTTCGCCTCCATGTTGTGCATTAAAATAGTTTAATGCACACCTAGCTGCGGATTCTTACATTTTGGTCACTGCCAGCTTTTTTTTGGGGGGGGATTTTTCCCCTTTTTTCTCCCAATTTGGAATGCCCAATTCCCAATGCGCTCTAAGTCCTCGTGGTCGCATAGTGATTCGCCTCAGTCCGGGTGGCGGAGGACGAATCCCAGTTTCCTCCGCGTCTGAGACAGTCAACCCGCGCATCTTATCACGTGGCTTGTTGAGCGCTTTGCCACGGAGACATAGCGCTTGTGGAGGCTTCACGCCATCCACCACAGCAACCACGCTCAATTCACCATGCGCCCCACCGAGAACAAACCACATTATAGCGACCACGAGGAGGTTACCCCATGTGACTCTACCCTCCCTAGCAACCGGGCCAATTTGGTTGCTTAGGAGACCTGGCTGGAGTCACTCAGCACGCCCTGGGATTCGAACTAGCGAACTCCAGGGGTGGTAACCAGCGTATTTTACTGGAATAATAATAATAATGGTTACATTTATCTATGCGATGTTGTTATATCAAGTGTTCTGCCCTACTGTAATAAAGCACAGAGAAAAAGTAGTGCGATAATATTACATTTATTTAATCAAATTAAATAAAAAGCTGTTCGAATCATTGGAAAAGTGGACATGAGTTTTTTTGGAGACCACACACTTTGTTAAAAAAAAAAAAAAAAAAAAAACTGAATTTAAATACTCAATCCATATATAATAATAGCCACATAAAATGTATAAGGGTTGGCACTCCTAAGAGCATGTAATATTTAATTTCTGTTATTTGTCATTTTCACATTAATAAAGAACAACTGGCGTTGCGGACGTGACGTCTTGTTGTTAGAGACATGATAGTTGTAAAAGTGGCACTTATGCAGTACTCTTAAAAGCTGCTTAATTCTGTCAGCCGACCATGGGACAGAGTTAATTAAGTTTGTGACATGAACACAGAGAATATTTCAGTCACACTGGCTGGTACATCAGCGGGCCGCTATTTATAAACCTCCTCTCACACGAATCCAGCTCTGTTTTGAGTGTCTGGAGCTCAGCTGCAGCAAACTTCACCCACTCATTGCTGCTCCATACTGATGTTTAATGAACATTTCTTTATGATCCTCTACCCCTGTGTACTTTAAAGTCCAATTTAAGAGTGGTCTGCTTCTGACATCCCTTGGTTGGGGAAATGTGTTATCCTTAAGTTTTTTAAAGTTCTTAAAGTCTTTAAATGAACCTTTTCATGAGTAGGGTATAAATTCCCCTGAATTGCCCCCTGGAGTGAGTTATTTTTGCATGTGACACTGCACAGCCGGTAGAGGTGGGCAGAGTGTAGAGGAGTATTTATTTATTTATTATTTATTTATTTATTTGTTTTTTTATTATTTTTTTTATTTCTTGTAATAAAAAATACTGTATATAATATAGTAAACGTGAACAAATGGGTTATGTCTCCTGTACTGCATTTGTTTTAATTATTTCGTTTTTATAGCTGTAAAAAACAAATGAACAAATAAAATCAGCGGTCCAGTTTGCCTGTATGCACTGTTTGACTTCTCAGACATTGTGCGTGTGTGTGAGAGAAGCACTAATGAATGTAAACAGACTTGGCTGCATGCATCATATAATCATGCTTGATCAGCATGTTTTCACTGTGAGTATACAAGTTTTAAACTGTTATCATGGTGCTTTTGTGATAGTTTGGCTGTCTGTTTCAGAAAATAAACATATGCCTGAAAAGATTGTTTGAGTTGCTGTTTGTGTGAATGAAAACCGCATCTGCATCTAATAAGTAGACGTGGCTGCGTGCATTGGAAGATCGCGTTTAGATATGATGGCTGTGCATATACAAGCTGTGAACTGTTATATTGGTTCTTTGGTGACAGTTAGGCTGTTTGTTATATAAAATAAACATATTATGTGCTAGGGTTGTGCCGATAGACGATGATCTCGGGGATCGATGATGGTCAGAGGGATCGGCAATAGCTGATGCCTTTGACGATGTCAAGATGATATTTGGCTCGTTTTCCCATTAATTAATTAAATTAATATAATTATTATTATTATTATTATTATTATTATTATTAGGATATTATTATTATCAAATTAATATTACAAATAATTTGCCCATAGAGACACAGACACACGCTTGAAGAAACACACTTTATTATATTAATAAGAACAGATGACAGAAAAGCCGTCTATGCGCATGTATGACACGCTGTTTGTACGGAGGCGTGCAGTCTCGTGGAACACGCGCATGTAAAACATTCTTACTCTTTCTTTGTTTCTGTCTTCTGAATTTTCTTTT
Source organism: Myxocyprinus asiaticus (assembly GCF_019703515.2). Classification (NCBI taxonomy): domain Eukaryota; kingdom Metazoa; phylum Chordata; class Actinopteri; order Cypriniformes; family Catostomidae; genus Myxocyprinus; species Myxocyprinus asiaticus. The sequence continues at coordinate 15,576,741 of NC_059353.1, forward strand.
GCAAGAACAGTATCATCTATGAGTGTTGCAAATGACCTCGGACATCTCAGTTCAGGAGGTGATTTGAGTTCAGTTCGCTTTATTTCCACAGAGCAGTTCATTGTGACCACAACTCTGCAGCCTATACATCTGTGATTAAAACATAAAATAATACAAAAACATGTTCACCTCAAACCATGATTTATATTTCAGTGATTATTATCATCATTATAATTATTATTTTTACATTTATAATTGTTTTTTTGTAACAATTATAATATATACACTACCGGTCAAAAGTTTTGAAACACTTGACTGAAATGTTTCTCATGATCTTAAAAATCTTTTGATCTGTAGGCGTATGCTTAAATGTTTGAAATTAGTTTTGTAGACAAAAATATAATTGTGCCACCATATTAATTTATTTCATTATAAAACTAACATTTAATAAAAATTTAAAAAAAGTTTTTGAAATTGATGTCTTGGACCAAATAATAAAGAAAAGCAGCCAATAAGTGCTCAACATAGATGGGAACTCCTTCAATACTGTTTAAAAAGCATCCCAGGGTGATACCTCAAGAAGTTGGTTGAGAAAATGTCAAGAGTACATGTCTGCAAATTCTAGGCAAAGGGTGACTACTTTGAAGATGCTAAAATATAACACAGTTTTGATTTATTTTGGGTTTTGTTTAGTCACAACATAATTCCCATAGTTCCATTTATGTTATTCCATAGTTTTAATGACTTTATTATTATTCTAAAATGTGAAAAAAAAAAAAAAAAAAAATTATAATAAAGAATGTGTAAGTGTTTCAAAACTTTTGAATGGTAGTGTAAATATAATATATATATATATATTTTTTTTTGTAGCAAGAATATTCACAGATCCCTCAGCCCAGGGGTTGCCGATGTAATTGGATATTGCGATATATATATATATATATACACAGTATATTGTGAAGGATGGAACAAAACAAATGTATTCACACACATGATGTATTTTCCCGGACAACGAAATATCCCAGTAGGTTCTTTGCCAAAGGGATGTTGCCCTTCACAACTGTTGTAAAGCCATCTTTGAAAAAGTTGAACAACACACATTTTAATTGCACATCTTTTTTTTTTTTTTTTTTTTCAGTTTCATTTGAATTTTTTGTTAAAATAAATAAAAAATAAAGTTCAAAGTTTGAAATCAAGGTGTCTTGTTTTATTGTGTAGGCTTAACCCTAACCCTGCTTAAATAAAATTACCCCATAGTATCACCTAGCAAACATATCGGTATTGGCAATCTCACATGCTGACGAACTGACGATCTGACTATGGATAAGATCGCCTAACCCTGTTATGTGCTTGAAAAGACTCTTTGAGTAGCTGTTTGTTTGATGAATGGCAATCGCTACTAATGTAAACAAATGGCAGCACGCATCAGAGGAATATTGCATTTGATATATTGACTGTGCATGTAAGAGCTATAAACTTTTTATCGTGGTACTTTGGTGACGAGTTGGATGTATGTACAGTGTATAAAATAAACGTATTTTGTGGATTAAAAGACTATATGAGTAACTGTTTGAGCGAATATAAATTATAGACTCTTGACCAGCGCAGCCTGTGTCGGCACGAAAGCCAATTTGAATCTGGCAGCTTGTAACATAACTGGATATCGCAGAAACACATATTTCTATGTTGCTCTGCGGGACCCAGTTATTAACCATCACACACATATATGTGACGGTAGGTATGAAAGTGTTAAAGTGTCAAAAGTTGTCTGGACTGTAGCCTGGTGGTTAGGGCAAGTTCTCTGACACATTGAGCTGTGGTCAGGACCATTGCTTGAATTCACAGAGCCAGAGACATATTTATATGGACCACCATACACTTTGAAAAGATGTGTTTATTGGCTCCCTTTTGTCAAGGACGTAAAACAAAAGATATTTTTATTGATGTATGATGTGTTTATATCCATACAATGCAAGTCAATGTGGTCCAAAACGTTCAAACTCCCAAAGGACTAAAGGCAGCATAAAGGTAATCCATACAACTTGAGTGGTTTTATCCATGTCTTCTAAAGCAGTACGATTGGTTTTGGGTGAGAACAGACCAAAATGTAACCCATTTTTCACTATAAATCTTGACATCTGCATTTAGAGCTTGGAGGTTTTTTGAATTCATTGACTTACATTGTGTGAATATAAACATGATACATCTATGAAAATATCTTATGTTTTATCTTTTGTTTTCTGCAGAAGAATGTCATAAGTTTGAGACAGCATATGTAAGAATTAGTAAATGATGAGGGAATGATCATTTTTGGGTGAACTATTATTTAAAAATAAAATAGTCAAAAACACTAGTAAAGTTAAAATGCTAATGCAGTCTTTTATCACACTTTGAACTTTTTTCTTATCAAATGTCATGGTGCCATCTGTTGTGATCATACATAAAGACACTCCAGCTGTGTGCTCATCTCTGTCCACCCTTCCTATCTCTCAGCGCCTCATTCCTCATTCTCTCTCTCTCTCTCTCTCTCTCTCTCTTTCTTTCTCTCTGTCTCTCTCTCTCTCTCTCTGCCGCAACCCAAATTATATGTGCATACATTTCTCCTGTGTCATAATCCTGAGAGCAGGAGATATGCAGTTGGGCCTGGCTGGAGTCATCTCGTCTGGCCTTTTGTGGCTTGTTTGGTGGCCACACAGATTAAATGACTGATCCCACTTCCACTTTCATTTAAACGACCATTAGCCAAACAAAAAGGGGGTTGGTGCAGGCAGCAGGCCAGGTTGATTGGAATTCCAGTGAGGCGCACCACCTGTCGATACGATGATTTCCTGATTCATGAATGCATTCTGGGGGCTGCAGCGCTTTAACTAATGATTCTGGGTGTAGGAGATGCATGGAGACGGGGTGGGGCTGACAGAGGGAAGGATGGTGGCATCTAGACATAGAAAGGAGAGAAATGGATGGATCAGATTGATGGAGAAACAAGCCCTCATCCATCATTCCTAGTGGAGGAGCATGTTTAAAAGTTATTTTCATTAGAGGAGAGAGGGTTTACAATCACACAAACGCACATAGACTTAACATGAATATACTCTCGCACTCACAAATGCACATACAAAAAGCACTCTATGTATATACACACTTGCATGTCCAATCTTGTAAAGATCATGCTTTGGCACTTCACCTGTTATTAATGTTTCACTTTGTCTTCTTATTAGAATGCCTTTGGAAAATGGTCCAGTAGACTCCATTGACTCACCATCTTTGATTAGCACAAAAACTTAGATTTGTTGGAAATATCAGTCCTGGCATGGCAGCAAAAGAATAGTGTTACAGTTTTAGGGTTTAGTTCAGTGTAAATGAAATGCTGCTTTGCATCTGGTTTTCTCTCTGCTCTGCACAAGAATCAGTTTATAACATACAGTACAACTTCTGTGCCACCTTTGCAGATGTAAGAAAGAAATGACTAGTCATGACTCTTACTTGTATGCAAATAAATGCAAGAAAGAAAACAAATCTCAATTTCATGTGCAGACATCACGATGATGTCATTGATGATGGGTATATTTTGAATGGCTGACCGATATATAAAATATTCATGATATATGTGCATCAGTTTTGTAATATAAAATTGACTTGAATGCATGTTTTATTTGGCTGTTAAGTTTCCTAATGGCAAAAACAAAAACAGATTGTACACCAAAGTCTGTTTCAATGGAGTCTCTACAGTAAGTGGTTTAGGCTGAATTACTTGCAGAATACTTGGGGTTAGGAGTTTAGAACAAACCCTAACCATTATGTTTGATGGGTCAATACAGTGCTGCCTTGGAAACACTGTATTAAAGCCATTTAACATTGACTTGTAATTATTGTTTCATGTGATAATGCTTAAAGTTCTTTTTTTTCTTTTTTTTTTTTTTTTCTCATTCCTCAGGGAGTGGTGTGGTGGAGTTGGGACCTACGTTAGGCCTGAAGAAGTCCAGCTCTCTTGAGAGTCTGCAGACTGCCATGACGGAGGCTAAGAAAAATGATCTGCTGCACTTCCATAGGCCCCGCCCACACATGGTTAGGGGGCGTGGTTGCAACGAGAGCTTCCGCGCAGCCATTGACAAATCGTATGATGGGCCACCAGAGGATGATGACGGTGAGCTTCCACTTTCCAACAGCAATACAGTCACAGGATTTAAATGTGTAGTGTGTAATTTCAGCACAATTAGCGGCATCAAACAGAACTGCAAGTACATTATAATTACTTTTTCAAACAGATTTTCACTCTGCAGGTCTTCCATTGTTCAACCAAACAGGTAATAGTTCTGCCCCAAACACATGCCATTGTTTAAGCCAAAAGTTGACATGTCAGGCCACTTAAACAAACAGAGCAAAGGAGTCAATCCACAAATGACTATCTTACAATTCTCTGTGCTCTCTGTGAATTAAAGTTTTTATTATCAAAAAAAAAAGGGATGGGACATATCAATGGACTCTTTTTTTAAAAGTAGCCGATAGGCTTTAGTCACATGACATCCATGAATCATGATTTGCTGCTTGCTAGTTGGTTGCCATTAGTATTAGGGGGAGGGACGTTCTTAATCTAGAGAGCATTTGATTGGACAAAATATTATGTAGTGCAAGATGAGTCATCAACATTTAAAAGACTGTAAATTTAAAAACTGTATATCTGCTGAAGGTTAATTTTGTCACCTTTTAGGAGTGTACTAGCATATTGATTGACTAATAGACATGAACTAAAAGCCACAAAACTCCAATTATGATTTTATGGGGTTTTTAAAGGCACACTCAGTAACTTGTCTTTGTGTCAGCTTGGACTTACACTGACACCTAGTGGCTTGGATGCAGCATAATTTAAAATCAATAGTTTTCGGTTTCAGATGCCATTGTAGAAATGTAGCATTCACAGTCAGCCATGATTACTTTAATCAATGAGTGAAAGTGTCAAATAACAGGAGGGTTACTGAGATTAAGCGAGTAGTATTCAGCTGGTCATGTGATTCTAACATGGCAGCCCCCATGTGCGGACCCTCTCCATGTAGAATAAAACCTTTTATAAGGTTACTGATATGACTGGAGTCTTAATTTTAATGTGAGTGGTCATGATTTCCTACATATATTACAAAATTACAATTTGTGTCTTTAGGAGTTAAACTTTTTTAATGGGATAAAAATTACTGACTGCACATTTAAGAAATGTTCTCTACTCCACATTTCACTTTGATCCCTATATAAAAGTCCAAAAGTCTAGAGAAAGACACAGATGATAGACACAGGTGATGCAATTTATCGATAATACAGCAGTGATTTTAGAGAGGCTGTGAATGTATGTGAGTAATGTCAGTGTGTGTCATGCCGTGTGGCTGGTGAAAGAGAGTAATTGAGAGTAAAGTGTTTGGCTTTGTCCCTGTCATGAGATTCCTCTTTCCCCTTACCAGTCTAATTGGCCCTTTTGTGAAACGACAGACTACAGACATGTGGCGAAAGAGAGAGAGCGAGTGTGAGAGAGGAGAGAGGTTGTTCATTATGGTCAGGTTGAACAGATACGACACAGCTGAAGACTTAAGAACACATCTCACACATACACTCACATCCCAATGCAATAACATATACCACATTGACACTCCACCTATGTCTAACTTCCTTACTCGGTTCACCTGTATAAAAAAGATTTAACTTGACACCCCATCTTTAAAGTGCAATGTTCATGGCAGGATGTACAAAAAAAAAAAAACAACAACACAGGAAGTGATGCAACCAGCAAAGATGTCCAGCTGAATTTGTATGGCTGTAGCAGTATCGTTTTATAGGGGGAAGAATTTAAAAACACAGGTTTTCTGGGAAGGTTTTACCACACAATTTGTCTAAAAGCTAAGGCAAAGCACACTAGTTAAAGTTCTGCTGCAAAAAAAATAATAATAATAATTATTATTATTCCTAAAAAAAATTGAGATGAACTAGTCCACCTTGCTAATTGACTCGGGTTGTTGGACAACCAATCAACTGGCATGAGCCATCTCTAATCTCTTTATTAAAAGACATTCATTGACTAAGTTTACATGGACACCAGAAAGTGGGTTATTGCGAGAAAGCAGAATTCTTGTTTGCATGCACTGTATAAGCGGTGTACTCATTACTCCCGTATACATGCGGCTCTGTCAGTAAGCAGCTTTCTCCACAGCAACGTAATTACCCCACGTCAGTTGGGTAAAAAACAAACATGGTATCCGAGGAAGACTTCACTATTTTATTCTCTGTTGCTTTGCTTTATTTCAAGATATCCAGAGTTGTTGCTGTTTGTTTCCTTACCATTCTATACAGCAGAATTGCCCTTCAATAGTGCGGTTTTCCTTTACGTAAAACTGTGCACTCTTTAAAAACCTGTTAGAATGGTGCATATGTGTTAAGCAGCTTTCTCCGGGAGAAACCTAGGTGTGTGATTCTCTTAATCCCTTAAACTGCGTAAGGAAATTGCCGTTCTCGTTTACATGATGCTTCAGAACGCCGCTTTCTGCAAAAACCCTAGAATAACCCACTTTCTTAAGTGCATGTAAACGTGGTCACTGATGTTTTAAACAAAAATCTGGTTCAATAGTGCAATGAGTTTGTAGCTTCAAAACAATCTCATTAACACAAATTATCAGGTTATTTTCTCATTTGCTCGTCAGTGTGTGATTACATCTGCTGTTTACCACAATGTGGAAATACCCCCCGCCCCCCACCCCCAAACCCACAGTACCACACACACTCTAACATGCACACATAGATCTTCTGGTCAAGAAAACAGCGGCAGCTCATTACTGAGGACAGTAATTAGACACACAGTTTTCCTCTCACTTCTCATTACTGTTCCTGTCATGGACTGATAATCTTCCGCTGTTCAGGGAACATAGTTCGAACATCACATTAACCAGATTGTGTGTGTGTGTGTGTGTCTAATTGTATGCATACATATGTTTATCTGTCTACTTATGCATGTTCATGTCATATGTTCTTTCAGATTTTAATTACATTTCCATCCTTTGCGGCTTTGGAGAAGACCTAATCCATGCTGGGTTGTTTGTCCTTGCATTTTTATATAATGTTTGGCACATATTCGCTGTACATGCTTGCACATATCTAGTTTTAACTTCTTAGATTAGAATCAAGAAGCAAAGTTTTATGTATCACCATACAATCCCAGTGGAATTTGTTTCTGCGACTTTCATGCAATGTCGCCATATAATAGCACCATTGTCACACTTCTCAAACACCAACAGTCTTAAGTTGGCTGTTAGATTTAGAATGTTAAGGAGCATAAATGTCATTGTCACACTGCCCAAACAAACACCAACAAACACTGATTGTATTTAGAATGCTGAGAATTATAATTGTCACTGCCACAATGCCCCAACAACCAGCATCCTAAAGTTGACTGTTGGATTTTGAATTTTAAGAAGCCTAAATTTCATTGTCACACTGCCCCAAAAAACACCAACATTCTGAAGTTGACTGTTGGGTTTTAGAATGTTGGAACACAAAAATATTACTGTCACACTGCCTCAACAAACACAGACATTCTAAAGTTGTCTTTTGGATTTAGAATGTTGAGAAGCATACATGTCATTTTCACACTGGCCCAACAAACACTAACATTCTAAAGTTGACTGTTGGATTTAGAACGTTAAGAAGCATACATGTCATTGTCCCTCTGCCCCAACAAAGACCAACAAACACCAGTTAGATTTAGAATGTTGAGACGCATACATTTAATTGTCACACTACCCCAACAAACACCAACATTCTAAAGTTGACTGTTCGATTTAGAATGTTGAGAAGCGTAAGTGTCATTGTCACACTGCCCCAACAAACACCAACATTCTAAAACCTCTATCCATCAATGCCTGGTGCAAGCCGAGGCTTTGGATGCTAGTCACAAGGTGAAGGTAAGGTGTGTGCATGGTGATATCCATGATTATCCGGTAGTGACTGTGACGATTCTATTTCGGGGACAAAAGCATAGTGTTGAGGCTGCTGTTAGTCTCCGCCTCACCCATCCGCTAATTTTGGGCACAAATTGGCCAGCGTTTTCCACTTTATTAAGGGAAATTTGTGAAGATGGGTCCTGTAACAAAGCATCTCGGTGTGGGATTTGTGATGCACTGGCTGGGGAGGCGGAGCCAAGGCTGTCTACGTTAGATCTGCATTAGGATAACTTAAGGAAGGGGAAAGTCTCGGCTTCCCCAACCCTTAGAGGATTCCCCGCCTGGGATTTCCCTCTGGAGCAGACACAAGAGGAGACCCTTAGGCACACCTTCGACCAAATGAAAGTGATTGATGGTCAGCGTCTTCCGCCAGACATTGCACTCGCATATCCGTACTTCTCTATTATAAATGACCGGTTGTATCAAGTGACGCAGGACTCTCAGACAAAAGAAGATACAATCCAGTCATTAATACTGAAGAGCCGTCGGGAAATGTTATTCCAGACGGCTCATTATAATCAATGGTGGGTCCCTTAGGGCAGGAAAAGACACTGAACCATCTAATGGCCCGTTTCTATTGGCCTGGCATTCAGGGGTTCGCAGATTGTGTGTAGCATGCCGTGAATGTCAGCTGGTGAATCCGCAGGCCACCCCAAGAGCGCCTTTGCGGCCACTTTCTTTGATCAAGGTCCCCTTCAAAAGAATTGATATGGACCTCATCGGACCATTAGCGCAGACGGCATGCGGGTATCGCTTTATGTTGGTTCTGGTGGACTACGCAACGCGATATCCGGAAGCAGTTTCTCTACACAATATTTAAGCACATAGTGTTGCGGAGGCACTCTTAAGAATCATCTCCTGAGTGGGATTCTGAAAGAAATGGGTTATTGGCAGATCCCGTGAGACAACGGGAGAAAACGTCTTTCTCCACACCGTTTGGCTTACACCAATTCGTGACTCTTCCGTTCGGTTTATTTAGGGCTCCGGCTACGTTTCAGCGCCTTATGGACAGAGTCCTCAGACTGCACTCCACATATGCTGATGCCTTTCTGGATGACATCATTATAATACAGTAATGATTGGCAGTGGCACATGCAGCATCTGAGGGCGGTTCTGAGGTCGCTGCGACGGGCGGAGCTCTCGGAAAACCCCAAGAAGTCCGCAATTGGATGGGTGGGGGTACGGTATCTGGGGTTCTACTTGGGTCACGGGCAGGTGCGACCCCAAACTGAAAGGCCGAAAAGGAGGTGAGACAGTTCCTGGGTCTGGCTGGCTATTATAGAGCCTAATTATTCGGACGTCACCAGCCCGTTGACTGATTTCACTAAAATGAGCCCCAGACCTGGTCCAGTGTGCCAACAGGCTTTTATGCAAGTGAAAGCTGCGCTTTGTGGCAGGCCGTTGTTACATGCTCCTGATTTTGCTCTCCCTTTTATTGTACAGGCCATCCCGTCGGACAGGGGGTTGAGAGCCGTGTTGTCCCAGGTGGTCGAGGGGGAGGAGCATCCGGTGCTATACATCAGCCGGAAGCTTTCGGCGAGAGAGGTGAGGTACAGCACTGTTGTAAAGGTGTGTCTGGCCATCAATTTGGCGGTCCTCACCCTTCAGTACTACCTCCTGGGACAGGCTTTCATCCTCTGTTCGGACCACGCCCCTCACCAGTGGCTCCATCGCATGCGGATCACCCGTTGGTATCTGGCTCTTCAGCCTTTTAAGTTCGAGGTGGTCCACAGGCCGGGGGCGCAGATGGCTGTTGCAGACTTCCTCTCCAGAAATGGGGGTGGGGTAGTACTGTGCAGGCCGGATGGCTCCCTGGCACATAATTTCTATTGTCACACTTCCCCAGCAGACACCAACATTATAAAGTTGACAGTTGGATTTAGAATGTTAAGAGGCATAAATGTCATTGTCACTCTGCCCCAACAAAGACCAACAAACTCCAACAAACACCATTTGGATTTAGAATGTTGAGAAGCAGAACTTTCATTGTCACCCTACCCCAACAAACACTAACATTCTAAAGTTGACTGTTATTTTTTTTAGAATGTTGGGACACATAGCTATTATTGTCACACTGCCCCAACAAACACCAACATTCTTAAGTTGGCTGTTGGGTTTTAGAATGTTGGGACACATAATTTCCATTTTCACACTACCCCAACAAACACCAACATTCTAAAGTTAACTGTTGGATCTATAATTTTAAGAAGCATAAATGTCATTGGCATTCTGCCCCAACAAAGACCAACAAACTCCAACAAACACCAGTTGTATTTAGAATGTTTAGAAGCATAAATTTCATTGTTGCACTGCCCCAACAAACACCAACATTCTAAAGTTGACTGATGAGTTTTAGAATTTTGGGACACATAACTATTATTGTCACACTGCCCCAACATAAACAGACATTCTAAAGTTGTCTTTTGGATTTAGAATGTTATGAAGCATAAATATCATTGTCACTCTGCCCCAATAAAGACCAACAAACTCCAACAAACACCAGCTGGGTTTAGAAAGTTGAGATGCATAATTTTAATTGTCACACTACCCCAACAAACAGCAATATTCTAAAGTTGACTGTTGGATTTAGAATGATAAGAAGCATAAATGTCATTGTCACTCTGCCCCAACAAAGACCAACAAACTACAACAAACACCAGTTGGATTTAGAATGTTGAGAAGCATGACTTTCATTGTTGCACTACACCAACATTCTAATGTTGACTGATGGGTTTTAGAATGTTGAGATGCATAACTTTAATTGTCACACTGCCCCAACAAACACCAACATTCTAAAGTTGACTGTTTGATTTAGAATGTTGAGAAGTGTAAGTGTCATTGTCACACTGCCCCAACAAACATCAACATTCTAAAGTTGATTTTTGGATTCAGAATGTTAAGAAGCATAAATATCATTGTCACTCTGCCCCTACAAAGACCAACAAACTCCAACAAACACCAGTTGGATTTAAAATGTTGAGATGCATAACTTTAATTGTCACACTGCCCCAACAAACACCAACTTTCTTAAGTCGGCTGTTGGGTTTAGAATGTTGAGACACAGAATTTCCATTGTCACACTTCCACAACAAACACCAACATTCTAAAGTTGATAGTTGGATTTAGAATGTTAAGAGGCATAAAAGTCATTGTCACTCTGCCCCAACAAAGACCAACAAACTCAAACAAACACCAGTTGGATTTAGAATGTTGAAAAGCATAACTTTCATTGTCACACTGCCCCAACAAACACAAAATTTCTAAAGTTGGAAGTTGGATTTAAAATGTTTAGAAGCATTAGTTTCATTGTCACACAGCCCCAACAAACACCAACATTCTAAAGTTGGCTATTATTTAGATTGTTGAGAAGCATATGTTTCATTGTCACACTGGCCTAACAACTCCAACATTCTAAAGTTGGCTGATTGATTTAAAATGTAGAGGCATAAGTTTTATTTTCACTCTGCCCCAGCAAACACCAAAAAGCTTAAGTTGGCTGTTGGGTTTAGAATGTTGGGACTCATAATTTCCATTGTCACACTGTACCAACAAACACCAAGATTCTAAATTTGGCTGTTGAATTTAGAATGTTGCGAAGCATAACTGTCATTGTCACTCTGCCCCAACAAAGACTAACAAACACCAGTTGGATTTAAAATGAGAAGCATAAGTTTTATTTTCACACTGCCCCAACAAACACTAACATTTTAAAGTTGGCTGTTGAATTTATAATGTTGAGTAGCATAATTGTCATTATCACACTGCTTCAACAAACAAAAACATTCTAAAGATGACTATTGTTTTTCAAAAGTTGTGAAGTATAATTGTCATTGTCACACTGCCCCTACAAACACCAAAAGGGTTAGCACACTGATCCAACAAAATCCAACAACAGTGTTTGTTGGAGTTTGTTGGCATTTGTTCAGGCAGTGTAAATTGGCCTTTACATGTCATCAGATGGTTTATTCCTGTCAGAGTAGGCAGCCCTCGAAACTATAATGGGGATGGTTTTTGGATCATTTCTTGCAGGGATTTAACCTGCAACCTTCTAGGTTACCAGCCTTGAGCCTTAACCAGTACACCACACAACCCCAGCGAAAAGAAGTCAAGAGGATGCAGTCTACATAAAGTCTCCAACTAAGGCCTTCTTTCATAGTGAAGAAACCATATAAATATCAAAGACCGTACATCAGTGAGGATGATAAACACAGAGGCATTTAAAGAAGGGATTTATTTTTCTTTGAAATGCTTTCCATTATTTTTCTTTGAGCTCACAGCAGTGTCATTATGGCTTTATTATGAAGGCTTTTGGAGCACAGGTATTGCTCTTTCAATCCTCAAGCCCTGCTCTTTTAAAGTGTTTTCATATTGAGACGAGAGCATGATGAGAAATATTACCCCTTTTTTTCCTTATCCTTTCTCTCTCAGCCTGACAAACCATTTTTTCTGGTGTTTGTCATTGTGTTCAGGGGATTGATATTTACAACGAGCCATTGCGCTGGTCCCAACAAAAGAGTTTTCTGATGCATATTAGAGAGCTGGGAGCTGGAGCGAGCCTTTTTAGCTTCCTCTGAATAATAGGGCGCTGTACAGTCATTACTGTGCTGCTCAATTCAATGCTAGTTTAAACGGCGGATCTGCATTTGTTTGTTAAGAAATTGGGCCGCAGGGAAACAGATGCTGCTGCTGTGGCCTTGGACTGAGTCTCAGAAGAGTGCTTCATCCTTGAACCTGTTAGACAGCTCTGATTTATGTTAAGTTTGTGTGGGATAGCATTTAGTGTCTTTTTATTTTATTTTTTTATTGTCTATCCCTGTTATGCAAAATGGTATAAGCAATATATTCAGAGCCATATAGAATGGTATATATCTTTATCACCACTCAATGTGAGCCAGTGGAATTGTACACCACATTCATTGTACTGTATGTCGTTGTGAACATTTGTCAAGAAAACACTGGCTTTTGATCACTGTGTGATCAGAATTCACATCTGTCCAAAAGTAATTAGTGCATACTATTTTAAAGACATAACAGAACTAATTTTATCGTTTAATTTCAGTAATATTGTGTACATCTCATTTGCATTATGCATATATCAGCATTAACTGACCACCATGTCACCATGCTCTTTAGATATAGGCCATTGAAAAACACATATCGGTCAACTACTAACTCTGAGGTTCGAACCTTCAGCCTTTCAGTTATCAGCCCAGATCTTTAACCTCTAGGCTTCACCCCCAAAATAGTCAGAATGTGACTTCAAATGTGGGTTTTTCCCTTGTCCTATTTTTGCCAGAAAGAAACAACTATCCCCTCATCAATAAATCATAGAGTACAGTGTTATTGGGAGCTTTCCTTGCGTGACAAGTGCAGAGTTAGTAAGATGGCTGCTGTGAGGCTTATGAAAGACTGATGCTTTTTCACATGTCTCCTCATCTCTCTTTTAACATGCTCTCCAAGGTGGCCTGGTAAACGTACATCTGTTTCCAGCACTACCGCCACCATGGTGCAGACACATAATGCAGCCACGATTGATTGCCACAAACACACATACACACACTCGGACATAGTGCCCCGCAGTGGATAGCCAGTAACAGATGGTTATGTCAGCAGGTTTCTAAGTTACCCAAGCCTTTTTTTCTGTTTTTTTTTTTTTTTTATTTTATTTTTTGTACTTTTTCTTTTTATACCTTTTTCTCCCTCTTTCTCTCCCCAGTTTATCACCAACCCTCCTTTCTTTTTCCTCCTAATTATGATAATGTGGGCAAATTTGTCATGCTCAGGGGAGATTAACTGAAAAGTAGATCTCTGTACAGATGTGAGAGACACTCAAAATGAGATATAGGCCAGTGACCCAATATGATACCAAAATTGTTCATCATAAAAAAGTTAACAGAAATGTTCTTAAACTCAAACACAGATTTGTATTATTATTATTATTATTATTATTATTATTATTATTATTATTATTGAATTGTCTGTTTTCTTTTACTTTGTATAGTTTTTTTTTTTCTTCATGGTTTTCGAGGGTGAAGGCATGTCAGACAACCTCTCCATGTTAGCATCTAATCTTAATTGGCTAGCTAGCATCTACCAATTGACACATATTTGTATCAAAATAATGTAGGGTTTGATTGGACACAGCCTTTGATGTCAACAAAAGATGTTGTTGTGTTGAAACAGATGACGGGTCGGACCAGAGCTCTGGACGAGACACTCCGGCCAGCGGCTCCTCCAGACAGGGTACAGGAGACAATGAGGAGAACAAGAAAGATAAAAAGAAGAAGGCCAAAGGAAAGAAGAAAGACAAGTTGAAAAGCAAAGGAAAGGAGAAAGAGAAGAAGAAAGCCGAGGAGGCCAGTGATGAGCTGGATAAGAAGACCAAGAAGAAAGGATTCGGGTTACTGAGGTAAGACCCCAATTTTTTGTTTTCCCTTTCTTTCTTAGTTTTGTTCTCTTTTGTCCCACTCAGGGCTCCAGGCTAAATTAATGACTAGGGAGCCATTGGCTCTTACAATTGTTTTTAGTTACAAATGGTTGTTCAGAAGCTCTGTGGTCCATTCTCATGTTCTATCACAATATATTGAAGCGATATGCATGCATGAACGTGCAACGAATGCTTTCACTGAAAAATTACTTAAATATCAAGTTGTTTTTCTTAAAACCTATCGTATGTTTTCAGAAGACTTGGAATATGATGTCACATGAACTACTTGTATGATACTTGGGCCCTCATTAAGCTTTAAAGTGAGTCACTATCAAGTGCCTTTGTATTGAAAGAAATACTGAGAAATTCATTAAAACATCTCCTTTTGTTTTCCGCACAAGAAAGAAATTCATACGGGTTTGAAGTGACATGAGTAAATTATGACAGAATTTCCATATTTAGGTGAACTATTCCTTTTAAATAAATTTAACTAGGGTGTCTATTTAATTATATTTATTTTAAATGTCTGTTCCGGTTTGATGCTGTCACTCTAGTGATTATTATTTTATTTGTGCCAATGTCACTCTGTCTCTCTTATCCAACTTTTACCAGTGGTGACTAGATTTTAAAGTATTGTCGCAGATATTATTAATATTATTTTATTTTTATTTTTTTCATATTTGTGACCATTTTATTCACAGTCTGGAGCCATGCCTCTCCTCTTCTCTCTCTATTTTTGTCTCTCTTAAGCCTGAGGCTAGTTTGATTTGCAGATCTTTACACACATGTTAAAGTCAGGATAGATGACAGTTGATTTTACACACATGATAAGCTGCAGTTTCGGGTTGCTGGCTGGTCACAGTCATGTGTTGGAATGTTGGCCGAGCTGCTTTGGGATGCTTTGCTGGCTCACACTTGCAGCTGTGAGTGTTTCGGCCCACTTGATTTTGTGTAACTGACTTTGACCACTGGTAAAAGGAGCAGTGAGCCCCAGCTCCATATGGCATGCTGTCTCTACGTCACATTGCTCAATCTCTTCACACCACGCCAGTGCCAGGCCTAATTTGCATCACGGTGGGCACCTGTGCCAACCCCTGCCCATCTGCCCGTGGATCTTCCGGCCGGTTAGCGCTGGCTCCAGCACCAGTAAGAGTGAGTGGCTAAGTCCATCACAGTGGAGGACGACCTGCATGACTGATTCCACAAATCAGAGCATGGATGCCCCAGCAGGCTCCACCTAATGGGCAATTAGCTCTATAATTGTTTTAATTTGGATGACTGCCGGGAAAACTGAAAAGCACACCATGCTGCTATATTTCAGCAGAGAGAGAGAAATAGACACAATGGAGGAAACTGTGGAGAGGGAGAAAGAACTGGAGAACTTGATGTCAGCCTAGGGGATGGGTCATGATTGTTGACTAGTAAGCTAGGGGATGGGTCATGATTGTTGACTAGTAAGCTAGTCATCCAGCAACCAACTACATGGTTAGTGAGATCTTGAGTATAGTTTATTCTTTATTGATTGATTTTATTCTCTCTAGTTTTTGGTATTGTTAATTAGCATGGTAACAGCATGTTGTGCTTTAGCTGTTAGAAAGTTTTCATGGTAAAATCCTCTCAGAAAAGTAACGTCTTTAAATGAATGTCCTTTAAGTGAATGTTCCAGGTTCAATACAAGTTGAGCTCAATCAACAGCAATTTTTGCATAATTGTCCAGGGCAGCATTTCCCAAAAGCATCGTAAGCCTAAGTAGATTGTAGAAACCATTGGCACTAATGGTCTCTATGATCAGCTTAAGCTTGCAATACTTTTGGTAAATGCTGCCCAGACTGGTTCGAGCTGAAAGGCTTCGGTAACTCAGATAACCACTCTGTACAATTGTAGTGACAGAATAGCATCTCAGAATGCACAACACGTTGAACTTTGAGGCGGATGGACTACAACAGCAGAAGATTACGTCTGGCACTTTATTAGGACAATGGTGTTCCTAATAAAATGCTCAGTGAGTGTACGGTATATCCAATGTTACAACATTGTTTTCATGAAGAATTAATGCAATGTAAACCATGTAATCTGGTAAATGCCACAACACCAGTAAATCCCTGATTTTGTCGAGGGATGAGTGCTGCTCAAGCATTGTTGACTGTATGACGATATGTCAAGTTTAAAGGGGTCATGACATACTCTTTTTTTTTTTTTTTTTTTTTTTTTTTTGATATATAATTTTATTAACTTCCCCGAGGTCCACTTAGAATGTTGGTAAAGTTTTATTTTTGCACCGAACAGCCATAATTTATTAATATATAATATTTTTCCACCCTGTCTCTGACCCTCTGTCTGAAACGCTCAGTTTTAAGCTGCCTGGCCATTTAAGACTTCACTGTAAATGCCCACTGTTGTGTTTGGCTAACATCGTGCAGCCCTTCCTATACAGTCATATTTGAAACGCAATCTGAAGAAAATGAACAAACTCCACACAACATTAAAACTACATTTCATGGTTGACACATAACATACACCCAACACATTTAATCTGTATGTATCAAACTGTTCACTCAAGCAGCACAGCATAAACTATCAAACAGTCATGACATATGAAATATTCATGAATGAAATTGGTTACTTACAGTTTTTCATCCAATAGTCCAATTTTAACTGCCCCATCTTTCAATAACAGTTCCTTTGCAAAGCTTGAATCATATTGTGTCTGTTTCACATGCAATTCACACTGAAATCTTCTGAATACACAAACGTAATTCAATCCACGGTGATGTTGGGTGCTTCAACGGGCTTCAACAGGTCAAAGCAGAGATGCTGGTCTTCACGTCTCACATTTTCCCAGTTTGTTTACACAGGACTGCATGTGTTTCTCCCTGTCAGTGGCTGCAGCAGAATGAGATGTGTTTCATTCAGCAAGACAGTACAGCTGAATGAAACACAAAAGGGGTCTCCATCTTAGAGTTATAACTTCACATCATGTCTTTTAAAAGCGGCACGAGATGTATGATAAGGGTCAAAGCCGTTCATCTAGTGCACGCTTATGTAGAAAAAGATTTCAATCCAGATAGGCACATGAAGGCGTCCTGTGTAAGTTTACTTTGGATGAATCTCCCACGACAGGCCCATCTCTCTGCTTTTCACTTGTGTGACTAACTGAGCACCAGTGGGTGGGGCCAAGGTTGCAATGAGGGAAACATTTGCATTGCATATGCAGATGTAGTTGGTCCTTGTGATGTCGCAAGTTGTACAAATTCCAAACGAGCTGTTTCTGCAGCTTGGTTTTATTAAATGCTCTTTTTCTATTAAGTATTTCAGTTCTGAAACTTATAGTATGTTTTTATAGTACAATGACCTGTTATGTCAAAAGATCAAGGAAAATTTGGTCATGTCATGACCCCTTTAAAGTAGTCCACCTTAAACAATACTACATCTTTAGACCTCTGTGTTCTGTTCCATTCCGAGGTGCTCCGTTTAGCTGTTGTTAAACATAAAAAACTTGTCTTATGTAAACAACCCCTAACAAATGCATCCAATTATGGTCAAAAACCAGGGTTGCAACCAGCCTAAATATAAAGGGCTTCCTTTAGACTGACTAGACATTTAGGCAACCTACTGACTAGTCATTTTTAAAAATATGTAGTTTTGCATCCAATACCACAGGTGTCTGTCTCCAAGGTGAACCTTCTCTACTTATCAAAAGTGTGGGCTACAACACAGCTCTCGTTTCCACTAATCCGACTCGACCTGATCTCCCATCTTTCGTCTTCTTTGTATCTACCGAGAGTCTGCCAGTGTGCACAATGTGGCCAACTCGCCTCCTGCGCCCATGCAATCATTCTAATATGCACTGTTGTTCTGAAAAGATAAGCATTTATATGCTGGCTTGTCAGTGCTGATGGGCTAAAGGATGTAAAGATTATTGAAAAACACAGTAGTTTTATTTATTTTTTGGTAGGTGGCAGGGATTAGAGATGTGGGTTCGAAAGGTGAGCAGTGACGGTGCGTGCCAGTGAGGCCCACAGAATCTGACACAGCCTTCGCTCAAAGCTGACGTAAATTTACCTCTTTTGCCACTTGACTGACCTGTCACCTGCACAGGCCAAATATCGATGGATTAAAGGGACTGAAAAACGGTTTATAGAAAAGTCAGTGTCTGCCATTTCAGTCAAACTTTTTGAAGGTCTTCGGTAGAGTGAGCACCCATGCTTTTTTTTTTTTTTTTTTTCTCCGTACAGTGATGTATGGGGTAAAAACGCTGAATCTTTGTTCAGTTTGACCTTGACAGAGTTTTTATTTCTTCCAGAACCCACCAAAATGCCTTTTTTTTGAGACTGTCAATGAGTCAAGCTAAAGGTGCTCTTCACACCAATTTAAAATTCTCAGCACTTTTCTAAAGAAAGTTAGAAAATTGGCACTACAATGATTCACTACAATGATTCATTTTATTTCCATTTGTGTGTGTGTGTGTGTGTGTGTGTGTGTGTGTGTGTGTGTTCCTAGAGTTTTTTATTTTGTGTCGCAAAGCATTTTTACTGCAAAAAATATGTTTGTTTTGGAAGATGAAGTGGAAAGCACATAGTGGGCAAGACACTATTTGCCTTATACAAAAACATTTCTTAATCAGCTGATTCTTATGAATTTGGACAGTATGCCCTCTTGTCCTTTATGTGTAACTTAGTTGGATTAAATATAAAGAGTTAGTCTTGTTTTTGCTGTACATTGAGCTACTTGTTCTTCTGACGTATATCAAAGATACTTGCAGAGTTCACATACAGTACTTACATAACCTAGAGCACCACCTTTACATGTTTCTTTTTTCTCATATTCCTCTTGTACACGCCCTCATATTTTTTTCCTGCCCAGGGATCTTGCATCTCACACATCATTTAGATCAATAGAAGATTATTGACTACTCTTTTCAATTAGCATTATGTGTGTTTGTGATGTCTGACCTCAAGGGTTAAGAGCAGGTGAAGTGCAGGCCAGACACCCTAAGAGGATTATTACCTCTTACCCCACTGACTAAATCAGAAAGTGTGTCTCCACATTGTTTGTTTATTGATACAGCTCTTGTCCATACATTGAAGTTTATAGTGACCACTATTCTTAAATAAATAAAATGATGACCATATGACTTATCTGCTGTATTCCAGGTCTTCTGAAGCCTATGAAAGCTTTGTGTGAGGAACAGAATGGAATTTAGATCATTATTCATTGAAAAACATCCACAGCATTGCAGCACCAATACGTTATTCTTTCCGCATTTAAACTGGCATACTGGTTTGCCTACGACAAACGTAACACGTGATTGCAAATGTGATTTATGGCTGTTTCAAAGTCGTATGGACTATGTTTATGTCATGTTTGGAGCTTGACCATCGGATCACTATAAACTGTCATCTCTTATTGGTCAGGAACAATATAACGGTGAAAATTAATGACAGAATTTTCATTTTTTGGGTGAGCTATTGTAGCTCTGTAGCACCCCTTTGAAATGGGCATGTAAGGTGGCTCTGTAGCACCCCCATTTACAGTCACCAAAATTGGTACATATGTAGTTCTCATAAAGCCGAACAACTTCCGTACAGTAATTAGCTCCACCCAACAGTAAGTCGGCCCTTTTGGATTTTCTGAAAATCGCAGGCTCTGAACTTTTAAATACTCCTCCTAGGAGATTCATGTGACTTGCACCAAATTTGTGTAACATCATGCCAAGACATTGTAGATGCTAAATTGCAAACAGATTTTTAATATTTTGAACGGTGTCGCCATGGCATAGCAAAAAATGTATGGCTAAAAATGTGAAACAGGAAGTTCCTGTGTGCATTGCATGATTATGATGAAAATTGAGATGTATGTTTAGTCTTGGGGGCTAATCACATGGATTTGACTATTTTGGGTCACGGTCATAGCGCCACCACTTGGCAGCAGAATGTGTGGCTCTTACAACAGACTTTAAAGTAGTCCTCTTATATTTTCCCAGATTGCTTCAAAATTGTTTAGATTAATGTCAAATGCCAAATGCATGTGTCCACCTTGCATTGTTTTCCGAATGCCACCGGGTGGAAATGGGCCAGTTGTGCTTGGGCCTGTCATCGCTGCTTGCAGCTATATTTTATTTTATTTGTATTTGTTTTCATGACAAATCACAGCCAATCAGAACATATTTGATGTCTTGTATACAGCTATGTGAGTTCAGATTTTGGACCAATGAGATTTCATTGTGAACAAAGCTTCCCAGTGCGTAAGAAACCAACAAAAAGTTGTGTGCTACTTGTCGTGGTCATAACGGTTTAGATTAACCAGAAAGAGATAGGATTTATCACTTTTGCGTCACCCCAGTTAAGACACAGTGTAACAATCTGTTGTATCCCTGTTTCCTATGCATCTGTACGGTGGCTGTGAAGTGCAAAACAAAACAACAAATCTAAATCACAACGGCAAATCCAAAGACAAAATAACTATTCAGAAACACATCAACAAATCATAAAACACAACACCAAATCCAGAAAACACAACAGCAATTCAGTCAAAATGGAAAGGGTATGTTCCATAGCTTCTCGCCTGATTAGCTGTGTGAATGAGATCTAGTCCTTTCCTCAGGACTTGTTCTCTGATTTTATCAAAATCCATGCCAAAAGGTCACTGACTGAAAAAGAAAATCATTTGGAGTGTTTTCTCTCTCGGGAAAACAGTAACAGGAAACTTTATAATACAGAAAGTAAAAACAGCGAGCGCGAAAAGTTCGTTTTAGGTACGATGTTCATCTGTTGTCTTTTTGGTACATTTAGTGCATAAGGACCGTCTTAAAGTCCACAAACTGCGCTAAAATGTTGGTGGTGTCCAAGCGTTCATTCATTTTGCATTTTCTAACTTTTTAAGTTAGATCATTTTAAACACTGTTGTTTAAAAAAATAATAATAATAATAATAAAAAAAAAAAAAATGATAAAGATTCCGGTTGCTGCCAATGGATAGATTTTCCATATATATCTAATTATATGGATACAGTATTCAATTATTTTAGGAAAAACACCACTAAAATTCATCAAGATGTAATTTTTACATTACAAAGGTTGTAGCAGGCTGCCATTGGCGTGAATGACTACACATTTTTATTTGATTTATTATTATTATTATTATTTAAAAAAATTATTGAATAATGTATATGTATAATTCCACATCCTGGGAAAATCTCACCTAGAGTAAATCAGTATATCTAATAGCAGCCTTCTACAACCTTTATAATATGAAAATAAAATCTTGGTTAAATTTCAGCCATTTTTTTTTTTTTTCTAAAATAATTGAACACTGTACTCATAATTAGACATGCTGGTTTCAAATGTAGAAAGTGAGCCATCACGCCGGCAGTCTACTGCAATCTTTAGAATGAGAAAATGCTTTTTTAATAAAAATGTTTGTTATGTTAAAATATGCAAGAAATTTATTGAACGCTTGGACACCGGCATTTTAGCGCAGTTTGTGGAATTTTTAGACGGTCCCTTGATGAACATCGTACCTAAAAAATTTTATTTTTTATTTTTTATTTATTTTTTTTTTTTTTACGATATTTTTGCTATCTGTGTTATAAAGTGTCCCATTACTGTTTTACTGAGTGACAAACCACTCAACACAATTTTCAGTAATGGAGCATTTGGAATTAATTTTGAAATAATCGTGTATGTGGGCAGAGAACCAGTCCTGAGGAAAGGACTAGATATTTTCAGCACAGCCAATCAGGTGAGAAGCTATAGTACCTACCCTCTCTGTTTCGACTGAATTGCTGTTGTGTTTTCCGTCTTGCCTTTGTGTTTTCTGAATTGCTGTTGTGTTTTCTGTCTTGCCGTTGTGTTTTCTGAATTGCTGTTGTGTTTTCTAACTTGTTTTGTTTCTGGATTTGGTGTTGTGTTTTCTGATTTGCTCTTTTGTTTTTGGATTTGCCGTTGTGTTTTATGATTTGTTGATGTGTTTCTGAATTATTTTGTCTTTGGATTTGCCGTTGTGTTTTTAGATATATTGTTTTGCACTTCATGGCCACCGTACATTTGTGTGTCACGTGCAATACTCTCTTTTTGTAGCATTAGAATGGTGTTTATATTGGATTTTCTTTTTCTTCACTGTATTAGTTCTGTGTAGAACATGTATTGCTATTACTATTACAGGTTATAGTTGAATGTTATAGCTACTGGATATGCATGAGCACATGTATTACATGCTTTTAGTTTATTAGCTGTGTGATGGTTCTCTTCTGTTATGCCTGCACTGCATATGTCTTTGTTTAGTGTGTATAAGTGTTTGAATGTGAGAGATATAAAGATACACCTCGTTGAAGGTAAAGAATTGGTACTGTGTGTTGTTATTTGACAGAGAGATGATTTAGCTCTGCGAGAGAGAGGGTGTGCGTGCATGCGTGTGACGGCCCTGTGTCTTGTTTCCAGTGCAGGCTACATTGACTGCTCATTGCACACATCTGTGTTGGGCACCAGTACTTCTTTAAAAGGAGCCATGGACTGGTCCACAGGAGAGACAGAGAAGGGGCTGCATATTTTGTTTGGACTTTGTCATTTGCAAGTTTAGTTTTGTACATTCACAACACCGCTACAGCATATTACATTTCCATGTATTCATATTGCATTACATCACTGACGTTATACATGACATTACATTTTTTATTTTTTTTTTACTTTCTCCTTTTATCTTTTGTTAATAAATCCTTGAGTTTATTTTTGGCAAATCTCATGTGTAGGTAGATAGCTTATTATTGAGAAAGGTAGGTAGTGGGGGACGCTCCAGGTATTTTATTGCACACTTGTTGCTTATTAGTTTGCGGTGTTTTTCTTTATGGCTTACACTGATGCATTTATTAAACCACCTTTGCATGCTTTTTTGGAAAATATTTACACAGAGCCCTGTCTTCAAAACGATTTATCAAACATGGCTGACCGAAAATACATACTACTAATCTGTTGCCTTACAAGGTAAAGAATGCTTTGAGGAACAGCAATTTTGCTGAATTACTCCAGATTAAGGTTAATTATGTAATATTTCATTTCTGATAAAAAGCTGATGAGATAAAAGGTCTGTCACAACGAAATCTGGAAATCTGTCTAGTTTCACGTTTTAAGCAACTTTTGAAAAAGTGCTCAACATTACAAAATAGAGATTAGTGATAAAAGACTGAAGGAAAATATTAAAGTTATTTTGAAGTCTAATCTGGGTGAGAGGGGATTTTGACTTCCAAATGGATAAAGCTCCGACCTCGCCGTCACCAGTTTTGACCAGCTCGCAGTCTGTCTTCAGTTTTGAACAACAGAAAGAGTTGTTGCTTTTGCAAATTGAGCACGAAAAAATTAAACAGCAGTCTGAACAAGGTAGGGTTGAATTGAAGAAAGCAAGAATTGAGATGGAGTTTCTCAAACTAAACCTTATATAAGAAGGTAAGATTGGTGGTGATAATTCTGCCGTGGTACTTTCGCACTTCAAATTAAAAATGTGTTCCCAAATTTAACAAAGATGATGCTGATACTTTTTTCACCCTCTTTGAATGTGTTGCTGAGTTGCAGGAGTGGTCAGAATCAAATTGTGTTTCCATCCAGTGATGTAATGCAATATGAATACATGGAAATGTAACGATGTTGTGTGTACAAAACTAAACTTGCAAATGAAAAAGTCCAAACAAAATATGCAGCCCATTCTCTGTCTCTCCTGTGGACCAGTACATGGCTCCTTTTAAAGAGGTACTGGTGCCCAACACGTGTGTGCAATGAGACAATTTGGTTGGAGCAGTCAATCTAGCACTGGAAACCACGTTCCAAACAAGACAGAAGGCCGTCACACCCCTCCCCATAAGACAGGGGCTTTGTCAAGAATCCATGTGGGAAAAAAAAAAAACACGATGTCACCACACATAAACAATAATGATATCTCCATACATAACCTGTAAGGCTCTTCAATTTCAGAACCAGGGACAGCCGCCAAGGGGCCAAAACAAAATTAGAAAAACAAAAAAATAACTAAATGGGCCGCATTTAGTCTTCATACATAGGGGCGCGTGACAACGCATCAACCACAACATTTTCTGAGCCTCGAATGTGTCAAATGTCAAGGCACTATGACTGCAGAAACAAAGACCTGCGGATGAGTCTCTGGTTGGGACACTGAAGAGAGTTCAAGAACGTCAATGGATTATGGTCCATATAAATGACAACAGGTAGACTTAAACTAACATAAACAGCAAAATGTTGTAATGCCCAAACAAGAGCCAACGCTTCTTTTTCCACAACAGAGTAGTTAGGTTGGTACGAGTTGAACTTTCGCGAAAAGAAACTGACGGGATGGACGACACCTTGCGCGTCAGACCGCTGAAGAACAGCTCCAGCTCCAACATGACTGGCATCCACCTGCAGGAAAAATGGCCTGTCAAAGTACGTCCACTGCACATCCTTCTGCACAAGACCTGAAATTACATGGTTCATGAGGCACTGGAATGTCGCCAGGGCATTCCGTAAAACCAAAACTCATGACTTTGTAAGAGTAGAGGCCTGACGGAGTGATAAAGGAAGAAATATCCTGAGCTTGCTTGCTCAAAGGCTCTTGCCAGTAGCCTTTTAGCAAGTCAAACTTACTCACAAATGTAGCTGAACCTACCTGATCAACACAGTCTTCCAACCTTGGAAGTGGAAAACAAACTGGTTAAGTTACACTGTTAACTTCACGAAAAGCGGTGCAAAATCTCACTGACCCATCTGGTTTTCTAACAAGACATGGAGATGCCCAACTTGTAAAAGACAGTACAGCTATGTCATTCTCCTGCATGTATTTAATTTCTGCATCCATTATCTCACATTTATCTGGCGAGACATTATAAAAACACTGTTTAATGGGTTTAGCATTCCCCACGTCAGTATTATGTTCCGTCTAGTCTGTTTGGGACGGCGTATCTCCAAACAAGTCTGAAAACTCTGCAAAAACACACTCATCTCTGCACGTTGCAAATGAGGCAAATTACCAAAAATGAAATCTAGCCTTTTCAATGACTCTGAATTATTCAGTCGACCATACAGTCGACCACGAAAAACGCAATCAACTGACAATTACACATGACATTCATTTTTGTTGTGTTTTTTTTTTTTTTTTGGCTGTTTTATTTTTTGTACTTTATCTTTTGTTAATAAATCCTTAAGTTTATTTTTGGCAAAACTCATGTGTCCCTCTCTTTTGTTGCATCCTTTTGAGCGACAAGTCATAACAGTGTGTGTGTGTGTGTGTGTGTGTGTGTGTGTGACAGAGAGATGGAGTAGCTGTATGGAGCGTAAGGTATAGCCCCAGGCGGAGGATGGGGCCCATTAGGATGTTTTACAACTTGCAGACAGATGGAAGCCGTGTGGACTGCCAAATACTTCTCATTCTGCTGCTGTGTGACACACACACACACACACACACACACAGCCTTACAAACACACATTACACTTGCTCACACACATAATCCTATGAAACCTAATATTCCTCACAAATGTAAACAGACACACCCTCAAATACGTGAATTGTAAGATATTAAACCAGTAAGCTAAGATATGTGCATTGCATTGATTTTACCATGGTTAAAGGCGGTAAACACCCCTTACCTGTGGTTGTTTTTTCTCCAAGTAATATAGTTTATTTGCCTAACTGTAGCCTATTTACAGTTGCCAAACAACATAGCAATTTCCTACATTTAAATAGAATGTGCGCTCACAGTTGTGCGTTTATCAGCCTTTTACAACGTCTTGGAATGCGGTAGAACTATTTGTTTCATCATTTGTTAAATTTTGAACTCAACTCTTAATATGCAAGTTGGGGTAATTTGCATTAATCTGTCAAGAAGTCAGATCTGAGCCATTTGTCTTGAAACACTTAAAACAGTGAAACTAGAAATTTCCAGATTACCTTTTATCTCATCAACTTTTTATCAGAAATGAAATATTACATAATTAACCTTAATCTGGAGTAAATCAGCAAAATTGCAGTTCCTCAAAGCATTCTTTACCTTTTAAGGCAAGCGATTATTAGTATGTCTTTTCAGTCAGCCATGTGTGATAAATAGTTTTGAAGGCAGGGCTCTATGTAAATGCTGTTTTGTGAATTGAAAACCGTGAGATGTGACGGATTTTGAAGTATTGGAGGGGTGGAGGGGTGGAGTGAGTGAGAAAAGTATATGTGCGTGTGAGAGAGAAAGTTGCATTGAATTTGTGTATGTATGTGTGTAATGACTATGTGTGTGTGTTTGTGTGTGTGTGTGTGTGTGTGTGTGTGTGCGCGCTCCCCCAACGGATGTTTATGTAGAGGAGAGAGCTGTGAGAACAAGTGTTCAATACTTTGCTGCCATCATTAACTGCAGCAGGCCCGCTCTTTCTGTTCTCTCACCAGCTGTCCTCTTTCCTCTCGTTTTTTTGCCTCTACGTATCTTCTCATTTTCCTCACATCTTTTGGACGTTTTGCCTTCCAGCAAATGCCACTGCAGTTGCCATGATTGCGGCTCTTTTCTTTTGGGAAGGCTATTAGGAAGGCTTGTTTATAACCATGTGACAGGGTTCCCACCCCAACCACCCCTGACCAATGAATTTTCCAGTCCTACTTGCAATTTCTAGTTGATCATATATTTTAGAGCTGAGCATAACAGTATTGTCTATATTGACTTCAGAAATGTTCATTACTTCTCCATAATGTTCTAGGTTTTATTAATACTTTTGATATTTAAATTTCCATGATATTTCCCATGTTTTCCATGACTATGGGAACCCTGAATAGAAATTTTATTTAAACCCTGTATCTCATGACTTGTGAATCATTTAACTAATTCATTAAATTAAAAACTCGAACACAATACAATTGAGAAACAGTCATCACAAGGTTGCACTGTGTACATTTTTTTTTTTTTTCAGTGAGGATAACTCAACTGAAAGATGCTGAATCGTGGTACTGAAAACACTGGCATGCAGTCTTATGATGTAAAAACTAACACTTCCTTATCATATGATATCTCATAAAACTGCATATCGATGTCAATTAAGTTTTTGCATCTGCCGGCAATGGCGACTTCACTTTAGATTATTGTCACAAATTTTTATTTTTTTGCTGACTGAAGCCTGGTTGAGTAGAGAGAGTCTTGTTTTAGTCTTGTCTTTCAAATTCACCTCAAGTGTTTCACCTTATGTTCAGGATGATGAGATGGACAGATACATGCTGGCCACATCCTTAACTTTTTTCTTTTCATATTGATATTCAGCCAGACTGGAGCTGTTTAAATGCATCTGTGTATGTGCAAGTTTGTACAAATGTACTTGACTGTGTTTATTAATATGCACATATGTTGGTGTATATGCATGTGCACGTTTATGTATTATGGTGTGTGTGTCAGAGAGAGCACTGGTGTGTGACCTTTAGTGAGTGTGCTAATGGTCTCTAAAAGCCTCTGAAGCAAGTGTCGGAGTCACAGATGGTACAACTTTCCTCGGCCCTCCCTTGCAGACCTGCTGAGGGAGCGACAACACTCTTTTTCCCTCTTCTCTCTGTCTCTCTCTCTCTCTCTCTCTCTCTCTCTCTCTCTCTCTCTTTTTTTCTTTCTCAATTAACACATTTTGTCTTTCCTTCTGTGTCTGTATGTTTGATCAAGTCAACACCAAAGTCTGACACTGATCTGAAAAACCTGGAACGCTTTAAATGGGAACTGACATCATTGCGCCTTACACAGCAGGGCAAATAATGTAAAGCCATGTGCACACTACAGTACTGAAACTCACCGACTTGCACACATTGAAAGACTCACAGTTTCTTGTTTAACATATAATCGCAGACTAGGTACATGGGTGGCACAAGGTCTTTTAAGTGCTTAACCCTTTTAACTCTGAATTTTTTAATGATTTCCTTTTTCAGTGGCATGCCCAAAATTAAAGGCTTATAACTCTTAAAAAAAATTTAAGAGGGTCAGTTGTTTGATATCATTTTAAGAAAAGAAAATGTTTCAGATTGGTTAATGAAATAGATGGTGATAAATTATGAGACTCTCAGCCTAAGAAACTGCTGAATTATTTTTTCTGATTTGACATTATATATATCAGGGTGTAAATAAAGTAGCCAATCATGTCACCTGTAACTGAGTAAAATTTTGTGTTGACACGACAAAGCAATCAAAAGTTGTAGCATTATAACAATTATTTATCCTAGTGTCCGAAAATGTCTCCAACGAAATAATTGTACATGCAAACTATTTACTCATGCAAATACAACAATGACTAAACATATGCTCTCTTTTCAAAGCATGCAGGCATAAGTAACGTGATCTCATTCGGTTCTATTCTGTGAGCCATCGAGTCTGTCATGTACTTGGCGCCATCTCCTGGTGGCCATATGTAATTAGAGTGAACGATCCTATCTGCCCATATTTGGATGACTTCCACCTCTGATTGCAACTATCCTAATACGGTTGGTTTAGCGTTCCATGAACGCTATTGCCCTTATAAAGTGCCTGACGTGGTCTTCTGCTGTTGTAGCCCATCTACCTCAAGGTTCAACGTGTTTTGCATTCTGAGATGCTATTCTGCTCAATACAATTGTACAGAATGGTTAGCTGAGTTAATGTAGCCTTTCTGTCAAACCTTTCTGTAACCTTTCGAACAAGTCTGGCCATTCTCCATTGACCTCTCTCATCAACAATGCATTTCCATCTGCTGAACTGCCATTCAATGGATGTTTTTGTGTGTGAGATTGTTGTTTTTGGCACCATTCTGAGTAAACTCTAGAGACTGTTGTGCTTGAAAATCCTATCTAATCAGCAGTTACAGATATACTCAAACCAGCCTGTCTGATTTTATGCATTGCACTGTTGCCACATGATTGGCTGATTGAATAATCACATGAATAAGTAGGCGTACGGGTGTTAATAACAAAGTGCTCAGAGAGTGTATGTCAAAGACATGTACCTACTCGCCTGATTTATTTTGACTGTGTGTAAAACAAATAGGCTGGTTGTATAGTAATCTTTGAGAGCTTTCCAATGACATATGACACATGGTTATTCAATCAGTTTCATGTTTTTACCGATTACAATAATATGTACAGTGCAAAATTATTAATAAATTATCAAAACGGAACACTTCTAATTTGTCTGAAAATTTCAAAACACTCGTTCAGTTTTGTTCATAATGCCTACATTAGTGTTGTAGTACTCGAGATCGGTCTTGGTCTCATGACCACTTTTTGAAGGTTTCGGTCTCGTCTCGGAATCGACCGCATTTTAACTCGGTCTTGTCTCGGTCTCAGACGAAGAGGACTCAGGATTTTATGTCAAAACCACAACTGTGGGGATATCACTAAATTGCCTCTGTGTTGTCTGATTTATTTGTTAACATCATTTCTGTGATTGGATGCAAAACTTCCTGCTTCATGCAAGCAATAACTTGACTCATTTCTAATTTGACATTTTTGTTACTGTTAACGGCTGACACCCCTCCATACCCCCCTTCACATGCACTCCAAGAAAGTGAATGCAGGAGACAGGAGAAGAAACTGTAGCTGTCTGAGAGATGTCAGACAAATTTTCTGTAATACAATTTGGCTCACTAAACAAGTGTTTCCCAAACACTGTGCCCACTAGTGTGCCGTGAAAGATTGTCAGGTGTGCCATGGAAAATTAAGATTGTCAAGTGTACCTCAAAATAAATAAATAATAAAAAAAAATTCCTGGTATTTTAGTGAAGGCATAGAGACGGTAGAGGAGTTTTAAAGTTGCCAATTCAGTATATTTTCCATTATAAAGTATTTTATGCAACCAGTTTAAATATTTTGTCTATCATAACATTATTGTTCTAACAAACTCTAGTCCGCTGTCAAATGCAACTTCTCACATGCCCACAAAATTATGCTTCATCATCACACACTTGTAGTAAAAACATTCAGTCAGTGAACCGAATGAATGAATAGAATACAACCGGTGTATTATTTTATTCAAAGACTAAAAGCTGTTTATTTGTGCACAGCATAGAGATAAAGATGTTATGAACAGATGTGGCTTACTTGTCACGTTTCTCTCATGAAACATAAAAAGAATATGAGAAACTGTTACATACGATTACTAAAAGCAAATTCTCCTGTTTTAAACAAGTGATACGATGTGTAGATTCTGAGGTACTGTAATCTTCACGTAGAGCGTTTGACATCTGAACATCTGTTAGAATTGAAGGAAGAATGGATGGAGCAAAATATAGGGAAATACTACAAGAGAACCTACTTCAGTCCACTAAAAAACTGAAGCTTGGGAGGAAATCCACCTTTCACCATGACAGTGATCCCAAGCACAAGGCCAAAGCAACATTGGAGTGGCTCAAGAACAAAAAGATAAATGTCCTACAGTGGCCCCGTCAAAGTCCTATTGAGAATATGTGGCACTATTTGAAAATTGCAGTCCACAAGCATCACCCAACCAACCTGAACAACCTGGAGCAAATCTGCTGAAAAGAATAGGCCAAAATCACTTCGTCACTGTGTGCAAAGCTGGTACATATGTACCTCAAAAGACTTAAAGCAGTTATTGCAGCAAAAGGTGGCTCAACCAAATATTAATGTGTGGGTTTGAATACTTATGCAAGCAAGATTTTTCAGTTATTTTTCAGTTCATAAAAATTATTATCATAAAATATATGGCAATAAAAGAGGTGAATGAAGAGGAATCTTCATTTGTTTTCTGTGGGTGTTTTAATGGGAATGTGGATCTTTCAGATCAATTTGAGGAGTGCCTATGGTTTGCATGTTCCACATTTTAACATAAGTGTGTCATGCAGCATGGGACTTGCACTGGTCTTGGTCTTGACTCGGTCTCGCCCTGCCTTGGTCTTGGTCTCGACTTGGTCTCAACCCCTCAAAGTCTTGGTCTTGTCTCGGTCTCGATACACTCTGGTCTTGGTCTTGACTTGGTCTCAGTTTAGGTGGTCTTGACTACAACACTGGCCTTCACGCAGGGCCACCAATAAGGGGGTACAGCTTGACCTTTTGTCCCAGTCTTGAGGGGGGCCGGAGTAGAGGGGGGTCCACATATAGTGCATCTAAACGGGTTCAGCGGGAGATGTGGATATAAACACCGAGATAGCACACAACCACAAAATCTGTCCAGGTAGCGCACACTGATGTGATAACTGTCTGCAACCCCGTTTCTATGCCATTAGCATGCCTAAGAAACAAATATTAATTTTCCACACATCTTTGATGATGTTTGCAATTTCCACTGCACACAGTGTTGCCGAATGTCGATGTTGATACAAAACCCTCTACAAGGCCAGTAAATTATTCACATATGGTACCAAATTTCACGCTAGGCGACAAAAAAATTGTGATCCTTGTACTGCGTGTTGTGATGCATGAACGCTTCTGTTGCGTGTACATCAAAGATGATATACGCACTCTATTTACATTAAATAATGCCTCTTTTAATATATTTTTTGTTTTAATATCCTTACTGTGAGATGCTCGCTGAACTGTCGCTGTTAAAGAGACTACCATTTTGTTGCATGTAATACAAATGAATGTAAACTCAATGTACATACTGACAAATTATTTCGAACAGTGACAGCTGATATCATTATTACATATGCAATTTCATGACATCATATTCATTGATAGAATGTGGATTTTTATTTTATTTTAAAAAGTTAAAATGTGATTATAATAATGATGACAAACATTATAAAATAAAATTTTCACACTATAAATACTATATTACTTTTCTTGTCTGGTTACATCTTTTACACATTTGTTAATGGTCTGTTCATGCAATACTGGAATTACTGTAAGTGCAAATTTCTGATTAGTACATACCATTCACGTCACTATTTGCATGTCTACAAGAAAAAAAAAGTTAGTCGAGTACGTTTCAATTACTCTCATGCTTCATAAAAACGGCTGTAACCAGATTAAGAAATGATGGTCAATTTTCTCTTATTGGATGGCCTGCTTCTTTATTAATGAAATGTTGGACGTAATATGAATATACAGAGATCTAAAGTACAGATACAGTACTTTAAAGTATTGTGATGTATCAGTATATGGTTGTATTGCACAGCCTTAAGTCACAGCATATGCAACTAGTCACAGCGCGAGTTGGCTACAATGTGGGGCAATAAGTTTATACTTTAGTGTACGCTTGGCTTAAAGGAGACACATGGCTGCTTATGCATCTGGGCAGAGTTGCAAGAAACCTCTTTAAATTAAGAAAACTCGAAGTTCTAATTGTCACTAAGGGTTTTCTTTACTTAAGGGGTTTCTTGCAACCAGCTGCTGAGAACATTGCTGGTCTTTCTTTATCAGATCTAGGACTTGTAGCATTTAGATCAAGGACCTTCCTCTGTACCCCAAATCCCAACTTCAATCAATACTAGGCATACAAAACCAGATTCACGTCAATGGCAAAAGCCGCCCACACTGGCGCCCACCTCACTGGAGATTATTTCTATGAAAGACTATGGTCTCTCCGTCTTGAGTTCTCCATGGTAATGGTATCACCGGGCGGTTCGTACGTGCATTTCGAGTGGAGGTATACAGTAGCTAACTGGCCTCCTCTGTTCTCCCCTCCACATCTACATATGAATCACTAAAAGGCCCCTTTAAAGGAAGTTCATCTCCTCTTTAATTCCCAAGATGCAATATCCTGATTAAGATCATTGGTTGAATGAAAAATGGCATGAATATGTGATTGGGTCTGTGTGTCCCACCTCTGAATGGATCTCTTCTCTTTTTTTTCTTCCTTTCTTTTTTCTTTTGTTCCTCAGTAGCACCTCTGTGATAAGGCTCTTGTTCAGTCTTATCATCTTTTTATTACGGGCCTGTTCCTGCCTTTGATTAGATTAAAGAGTGGAGATGTGGCAGACTTGCTTAGACCAGACTGTGAAAGGTAACAATCAGCAAGAGAATATGCTAGGTTTGAACGGAAATTAATAGGAACAGCTAAATAGGAGTGGCAATAGTGCTCTTCTTTATTTCTAGAAATCATTAAATAATAATTTGCAGTGTGCGCTCCCAGATGTATTGAATAAAGTGGGTTTTGTTGAGGTTGGTGACAGTAGATTGTCCTACTGACCCATTTTTGTCTGTTTACATGCTGTACTTTGTTCTGATTTTTTCAAGGAGTCATATAATGAAAAACAGGATTTTCTTTGCTCTTTTGATCAGATGTTCTACAGTGGCAAGAAAAATTATGTCAACCCTTTGGAATTACCTGCATTTTTGTATAAATGTGTCTTAAAATCTTGAACAAACGAGATCTGTTTTAATCCGTTTGAACTAATAACACAATAATTATTTTTATTGTTCTTGTAAAGATTGAATACATCATTCAAACATTCACAGTGTATGTTGGAAAAAGTATGTGAACCCCTAGGCTAATTACATCAACATAAGCTAATTAGAATCAAGAGTTGGCAAACCTGGCATCCAATTAATGAAACTAGATTGGAGGTGTGGGTTAGAGCTATTTGGACTTATAAAAAGCACTTCACAAGAAGCATCTGCTGCCGTGGAAATAAAATCAAGAATTATTACTTTGCATTAAGCTGGAAGGGTAACAAAGTTAATTTGAATAGATTAGATATTCATCTGTCCACAGTTTGACAAATTGTCTATAAATGGAGACAATTTAGTACTGTGGCTACTCTCCCTGATAAAGGCCGTCCAGCCAAGATTACTCAAAGGGCACACCGCAGAATGCTCAATGAGGTAAAAAGAACCCTAGAGTGACAGCTAAAGACTCGAAGGAATAATTGAAACTGGTTACCATCTCTGTTCATGAGTCTACTATACGGAAAACATAAAACAGGCATGGTGTCCATGTCAGGACACCATGAAGGAAGCTGCTGCTTTCCAATAAAAACATTGCTGCATGCCTGAAGTTTGCCAAAGACCACATTGACACTCCACAATGCTACTGGGAAAATGTTTTGTGGACCAATGAAACTAAGGTTGAATTGTTTGGGAAGAACACGCAGCACTATGTATGGTGTAAAAAGGGCATCGCATACCACCATGAAAATATCATCCCATTGGTGAATACGGTGGAGGGAGCATGACTTGGGGCTGCTTCGGGGCCTGGACTGCTTGCCATCATCATGGCAAAAGTAAATTCCCAAGTTTATCAAGATATCCTTCAGGATAATGTCAGGTTGGCTGTGCACCAGCTGAAGCTCAATAGAAGTTGGTTGATGCAGCAGGACAATGACCCTAAACATTGAAGAAAATCTTCTACAGAAGTCTTCAAAATAGAAAATCGACCTTTTTGAGTGGCCCAGTCAGAGCCCAGACCTTAACCCAATAAAGAAGCTGTGGAATGACCTCAAGAGAGCCGTTCACACCAGACATCCTAAGAATATGGCTGAGCTGAAGCAGTTCTGTAAGGAAGAATGGTCCAATATTCCTTCTGAACGTTTTGCAGGTCTAATATGCAGCTACCGGAAATGCTTGGTTGAGGTTATTGCTGCCAAAAGAGGGTTGACCAGTTATTAAAACCAGGGGTTCCCTTACTTTTTCCCACAGCACTGTGCATGTTTATGGGATGTGCACAATAAAGACATAAAAGTTTAGAATTGTTTGTGTTGTTAGCTTAAGCACATTGTGTGTATACTTGTGACTTTGAAGAAGATGAGATCACATTTTATGACCGAATAATGCAGAAAACCAGCTAATTCCAAAGGGTTCTCATACTTTTTTGTAATGTGAAGCAATGTAATGCAAATGTAGTGTAATGCAAAACTCCCTCCCCAGTCCGCCCTGGCCATTCATGGAGACTAAGCAGGGCAAAAAAAACATGTTCTTCATAGTGATAACATCACAACCATCTGCATATTAACATATGGCCGCATACTTTACCATACGTCAGCAGCTTGGCCTGTCTTGATGAACCACATCATATCAACTATGCTAGTGTGTGGAGGACAGACAATAATAACAGAGGTCATTTACATATTGGAGTCTTAAGACCGAAACATACTCTATGCTAGAACGTGAACGCAGACACTTCTAGCTACACAAGCTCGATTTTGTGCATTGTTGCATTCCAAAGTGTGTCAGACTGCAATTCATAACACAACACAAGTACACATTGCATTCTCAGTGTTGCAGGGGGTTGTATAGCGGACATAAGCGTCTACTTGTCTACTGTCTACTTGTACGGTAAGTTTCTCTTTCAAGCCAAGTGCTGTCATGACGGAGCAACAGTTTGAAGAGAATATAGCTTAGCAAGTAAGTCAGTCAATATATTTAGAACAACTTACCTGAATAATAACATATACAGTTTAATTGCACAGCCTTTTAAAGGAAACTCTATCGCCCCCTTGAGTACTGATGTTTGTTACTGCCACAGTAACGCAAGAACGCCCTTTAAGCATATTCAACCGGACTGTGCATTGGCGAAGCACTCAAATCCCTGTACAGCATGTGAATGTTTGTGAAGCATGTTTCTAGCCTTAAAATTACAGTAGCAAACACAACCTGTTTAATTCTAAGGGTCAGAAAAAGGGTAGAAAATGGAAATGTAAGAATAATTTATTACTGTTTTTGATGCAAGAAACTTTAAATTAACATTAAAGTGTTGTAAAAAAAAAAGCATTTGAATGTGGCCCCTTTTCTGCTGTATCCTTCATATCCACTAGCATTTGCATATTGTGTATTGCTCTAATTTTCTGCTTCTGTCACTGTGAAGTAATTGCTGTCTCTTTGGCATAAAACTGGAGGACACCTATATGAATTAAAATTATCTGATTTTTCCTCTAAAGCTGCAAACACCCTTGCTGAGTCTTATTTTTTCCAGTAAATGTCAACCCTAATTTGACTGACAGTAATTCTCTGGTTAGTACATGATCAACAAAAACGGTATTCACAATCCATTTAATTTGTGTAATGTAATATGGTTCTCACTGAAACTGAATATTCAATGAGAAAAAAATTTTTTTTTAGGTTTGGACTTGATTTTGTCCAGCAGGAATTGATTGGATCATGAAAAGTGGGTGTTACTTACCAGAATGGAGTGATTGGAGGAGAGGAGTGCAAAAATAAGGGGGCTTTGTGATGTCATCTGAAAAGGAAAGTTGTTTCATAGGTGAAGGAAGGTTGGTTAAGCATTTTGATTAAAGATTACAAAGATTTTTTATTTTTTTTTTGAAGAAAGTGCATCGATGATTTGTGCACAGCAGCACCAGGAACATATATAAAAGAAGTAAATATGGTCATTTTTGCTTTCATGTTGACTTGAACAAAAAAGTCCTTCTGAAAATCTCAACTATATATTTTTTTCTGATGTTGTTTCATGTCATCACTCAGAGCTCCAGCTTGTGTTAATCATAAGCAAATTTGCACCTTTCCATGTGAGAAAGTGAAGTCCATCAGCTCAACATCTCATATTTCTTGTTGTCAACAGGAACTTGACTGCTCTTTGAGCTTGAATGTCCCATAATACAACTTAAAGGGACATATTATGCAAAATGCACTTTTTCCATTTTTTTGAACATAATTATGTGTCCCCAGTGTGTGTAGACAACCACAACATATGGTAAAAGACCATCCCCTTGTTTCTTTCCTTTCCCCATCAATAAAAAACAGTGTCTCTGAACGAGCCGTTCAGGTTTGCAGCCCAATATAACATCAAAAGGGGAAAGGTACTGCCTACGGCTGGCGAAGAGATCCGCCCGAGTAGCTTAGATCCACCCTCATTAAAACCTGAAGGAGCAGCGCACAGTCCGCCATATTTATTTCCTCGCTAGAGCCGCTTGTGCTAACTCGAGAATGTCCCAGCTACGAGGTAAACACGTCAAATGCTCTGTTGTTGACTGCAAGAGCGAACACAAGAGTCTTCATGTACTCACGGCATCTGAGCCACTGAAGACCCAGTATATTATTATTATTATTTTTTTTCCTTTATGGCACCAGCAGGGAAAGCACATCCCACTTCCAGAAAAGGGTGTGGGGAGCAGCAGCTCCTTTGCATTTAAAGCTGCAGACAGAGTTATTTTGAGCTGAAACTTGACAGACACATTCTGGGGACACCTGAAACTTATATTGCATCATGTAAAAAGGGGCACAATATGTCCCCTTTAAGTAACCCGAAACACACCCAAGCAAATGTCATTTCTTGTTATGCAATGTGTACACTATATGAGGTTAGTTGTCTATGTTATCTCAAAGAGTATGCATTTGCATGTATGCATTTAGCAGACGCTTTTATCCAAAGTGACTCACAATGCATTCATGGTATACATATTATCAGTTTCTGGATTCCCTGGTAATCGAACCCATGCTCATGGCGCTGCTAAGGCCATGCTCTAGCAGTTGAGCTACAAGAACTACTTGTGAGCTATTTGTGACCAGGAAATCTTACAATGATTGAAGATTGTACAATTTCCTAATTTGTCCAATATATGTACCCAATATACTATATGAGAGTTTAATCCATACAGAAGTATCTGAGCCCCAAATTAAATCTCTCTTTCATTATTAGAAGTAGTTAATCACTGAAAAATCTTGTGTAATTTAATTCAGGACAAACATTAATTTGTTTCCATGAAACAAACCCTTCATTTTTCACGTTCAAAGGACAGTCAGGCAGGAACTTTATTAGTGCAGATGGTGTTGCATCTGCAGAGGTCAGTAGTTACACACGGACTAATGATTAATTGGTCTCAACTGGAAACTTATTTGGTTTAGCCATGACACAAAAAGAGATAATCACAGAACCATTAGATCTATGAGGGTCAGGTACCTCATATGGCTCTGGCTAATAGAGTTCCTAAATCAAAAAATGTCTTGTGAGAAAATTCGAATGTATTAGCCTAAAATAATTTCATAATATTATTTTGCTTAATTTCAGTGATAAATTTTTTATGATTTACAAGACATTAAAGCAATTTAGAAAGGGTTGCAGTTATTTCATTAATCCTAGATAGAGCAAACCCACTTCTGATGTGGGGGGGGGGGGGCTGTTTCAAGTCACTGAAGGCTCCCAGGCTTTCTTTGCTTGTTTTAATGGCTGTGGAAAGTGAGGTCATTATAGCTGAGGATGATGGTGTAATTTGTGCCATTATGGTGCTCTGTGGATAATGCTAACGATGTGCACGGCAAGTGCTAATGAACATGACAGATTAGTGTTGCACCACATGTATGATTAGACCTAACGTGTTTTACCTCTAACTACGCTCTGGATTTGGGCAATGGCATTGACCATATGCTCAAACTCAGAATGTTTGGAGGGGGTTCTGGGGTTCTTATGTATTTATGTTTATACATAAACATGTATAAAGAACAGCTTTAGCCAGACTTTGGTAGTTCCCAGTCTGGCCAGGTTGGTTAGTATGGTCTGTTTTGATGGTTTTAGATGGGTTCTGGGGTATTTTTTAGCTGGTAGTTAAACACTAGTTTGGCCAGGCTGGGTGACCAGCTCAAACCAGCTAAGACCAGCAAACCAACCTATGCTGAAAATGTACCGTTTCTCCCCATCACCGAAGTGGTTGTTGGTTTGCATGTTTTCTGGTAGGGTCTTTTTCAGTACAAAATCTTTTAAAAGAAATGCCTTCCCAACTTTTGCTTTTTCTTTGTTAAAAAAGGAGGAGGCTCTTTACTGTTATCTCTATCTGTTATGTCTCAGTCAGAGGACAGGCACACACAGATGAATTAAAATCCCATCCTCAAATTGGACGGTTTCCGGAAATAATTTCTCAGTTCATTTCAGTTGATCTGCTTTGTCAATCAAGTGTTAGGGAAAACGGAAGCACTCAAACGAAGATGTAGGATAAAGCTGATCAAAACTTGTGCTTTATTCTGACACAAGTGTCTATGTTCATGACAGCCATTTCTGTGTTCATGTTGGCAAGTAATGGCCCTGAGGTTTTGGCATCATGGCCAATACTCAACCTTATGAGCCTTCCCTGGAGTGGTGGAGCTCAGAATTGCTGGTGTAGCCATCACAGCCAGATAAGAAATGAGGATGAACTTTTCACATCTCAATGATTTGTTTTTTGAAAGTGAACATACACATGGTTTTATGTAAATTTTAATCCATATAGTATTTGTTAGCTTTGAAGTCATTTATATGCTAGTGACAAAATAAAATTTTAGCAAATTAATGCATTAAAAATGTACAATCTTTCTTTTCCAGGAAAAAGTATTAAAAGTATTATTGACTTATCTTGCACTCAGTTGTTTGTTTTGACTAGCAGGAAACCAAGTAGAAAATCACGTTCATGACTAGAACCAAAGTCTTTCTAGCAAGTCAGTCCACTGGCAGCCATCTTTCTGAACACTCCCTGGAAGCTATTTTCAGTCATGAAAGAACAGCTACTATCTACTTGAATTGGTGGTAACACCGAAATCTCCAAAACAGTTGGTCAAGATTACGATCAAAGAACATATTTGAAATCGACAGTAAAATATGACAACACTGGAATCATAAATTGTGTTTCTTTATCTCAGATTATGCTAAAAATGCAATTTTCCAGGCTTGTATAGTATAATAGAAGTGGCTCGTCTCTGCTAATTAGTCTCTGCTGTAATATAAACTAAATGGGGCAGTTAAAACTGCAGTAATTATGTGCAATACACAGCTTAGTCAATTATATTTATTTAACATAACCTACCTCTTCTGCATTACATTCCCTTGCACTATATATAACAGATTTGTATTTGTACATACATATATATATTTTTTTTCTGTCTTGTTGCTGTTTTGTTTGTGCACTATAAGCTTCTGTTACCAAGAAAAATTCCTTGTATGTGTAAGCATACTTGGCAATAAAGCTCACTGTGATTCTAATTAAAGCACCTACATTAATTAAAGGCTATTAGCTACTTAAAATTAAAGGATGAGCCCTTCAAAACTTCCTGTTTTAATAGGAAATACGTCAACAGGAAAGTAAAATAATTGCACTTGCCAAGCCATTTCATGGGGTCTTTTAAAGAGTGAGGATGGTTGAAAGTATTTGACAAAGTGTCACTTTCCTTTCACTGAGGACACTTTTGTCTCAAATCAGGAAAGCTTGCAGAAGAAGATATAGGAAAGTTTTTCTGAAGTTCTGTTTGGCGAAAGAGAATTTGCAGTGACCAAGATCAGAAGCCAGAGATCTGAGCAGGGGGGAGACATTCTGCTCAGCAGTCTGTTCCATTGTTCATCCAGGCCTGCTTCCTTCTGCTTCTTGCCACCTCCTGGATGTATTCAGACAAGTGTTTCCTTCACCTCCCTTCTGTTCTCCCTCTGTCTCTCTTCCATACCGTGAGCAGATTATCTTCAGTCAACTCTATAGCTTAAGGCTGCCGGCCAGAGCAAAGCAACAGTTCCATGTTAATGTGCATTAACATTACCAGCCTCTGACATCCATTTTAATGTGCAGTTGTCCTCTGCAGTGTTCAGGACAGACACCGTAGAGTCTCTGTACATAATTAGCGGGATTCTTGGTTGTCGAGGTGTGATGAAGCTTTAGCTCATTGACGTAGTGAAAGCTGATAATGTATTCACGCGATATGGCTGGTGCTATTGTGGTGGGAGGTTTGGCATCAAAAGCACAGGCAGTCGTGCTGGAGACAGCTGGTGCAGATGTATCAGTAATGTCACCACATGACTGCGTTCACACCTCACAAAAACAAACCGGCCTTTGGAGTTTTGGCCAACAGTTCTTGATTCCAGCAACTGTGGTAAAGCCTAGTGCACACTACGGGTGAATTCCAAATGGCTTTTTTGTTCAACTGAATCCCTTCATGAAGGGCCCTTCCACAAGGGCATTAGCGAAGGATACATATACAGAGTAATTCCATGGTCCCTTCAGAGTACCCACTTCAAAGGCTTTGCCCTCCGGAGTGAGTGGGGCACATGGCTCACTTTCGATTGGAATTCGCTCATACGCTTTGAGAGATTTCGAAATGTTTTCCCGTTCTGTGCAAATAAGTGCAAAAAGTCTGCAAGCTCTTCTCTTATTTTGTTTGACATGTTATCACGAATAAACTCTCCTGTTGCTATGTGCTTGAGTGTATGTGAGAATTAATTTCGGTATTGTAGCTTCAGTTGGGGTCGAATGGTCTTGTGGTCTGCGATCAGTCTTGTAGTGTGCACACCAAAAACAACTGAAAAAAAAAGAGTCGTTAAGCATACACATGGTGAAAACTGTGTGTTGTGTAGTGTGCTCTTGGCTTAATTAAACCCTTCAGATGCCTCTGTTTTACAGGTCAGCATACTCTATGGCAATAAGCTCTTGTTTAAGTTAAAAGGTCATATGCATGTCCTTAGTTTAAAATGTCCATTACTCATTGTACATAATCTATAGCGTTCAAGCACCTGTCAGAAGACAGAGCGGGTCTCAGAGCCATTAGAGGTTAGACAAAGGCGAAATTGGTAGAGTCTACTACAAAGTGCATAGATGAAAGGGGCAGTTATGTTCCATTGGAGGAAAAAGGACCCGACACAATTACACCCTGAATGGCCATCATCAGGCAAAGAGGTATTGATTGGTTTCCTCTGCCAGTACTCACCCCAAATGCTCAAAGCAAATCTCACCCAAGATATCTTGCAAAAAGTTTAATCACTTATTTTGCAATGAAAGATGGCAGAAGTAGAAAGACAGGGAGGCAAGAGTGAAAGAAAGAAAATGAGTGGTCAGAATATACACTTCCATATGTTTCTAATTGAGTCTAGAGAAATGTTTTCTGGGATCAGTTTTCAGGAAGAGTGATTTCTCCCACTTCCTCCTGGTGTAGTGGAGAGTTTAGAGAGGCCAGTATCAGGTCTGGCTTTGAGGGGTCGCTCCCCAGACCTCTGCTGCTAAGTCCATCTGGTTTAAGATTTGATGTCCCCTGTCTTTGATCTGTCCGAATGAGGGTGCACTTACCTGTCCTGCCTCAGATCAACACAGCAAAATAACATTAATAATTCTGTTTCATCCTCCCAAAAAAAAAAAAAAAAAATGGTTTTAACTGGTCTCCCAGCCTGGTCAGACTGGTCTGGTAAGCTGGTTTAAGAGGGATTTTGTGTGCTCATTTACCTGGCCGACTAAATGAGCTGAACACCAGTTTAGCAAGGCTTGGAAACCATGATTAACCAGCCAACCATCATAGACTGGTTTCAGTTGTTTTTTTGTTTTTGTTTTTTTTATCAGCAGGGTGATGGTTAGCACATATGCTCCAGCCCATTAGGCATCATTTATGAAAAATGAGCAGAACGACTTTGTGTAAATCGGTCGTAGAACTGCTCTGTGTAAATTGAATATTCCCCATAATTTCCTGTCATCTCTCCACTTTTACTATATCAAAATACCAAAAAGCCCAATCAATTAAAGACATTAAGTGTATCACAAAAACAAATGTGCAAAATGTGGTTTGTGTATTGTTGCACAAAGTTCTAATCTTGAGTTCTGATTGGAGTGTTAATATTCAGATGAGCTTGGACTAGTGACTGATTAAGACGCCATGCTGTACTAACAATCAACAAACTATAGGAAATAATGAATGGTGGCAAGCTGTGTGTGCGTATGTGTGTGTGTGTGTGTATGTATGTGTGTAATTCAGGTCAAGTCCCAGACTGTTAAGTCAGTTGTTGTTGGTGTTTTTTTGGGTTTTTTTCCCCTCTCGGTACCCGCGGGGTCTTTCTGGCAGTGTGAACACAAGTGGCTCACATGATGTTCCCCATCAAAAACAGGCATGGAATCTGCTATGGAAGTGTAAAATTACTAGAAATTACTGAATCTGCCATGGCCACGGTTATTTCAGAAGCCTAATAAACCATTTACAGACATCCTAATTCATTCCCTTTTTTTTTTTTTTTTTTTTTCTGATTTATTTTATTTTTTTTGTTTCCCTCTGTAGTGTTGCATTGACTGTTACAGCATTCTCAGAGCACCGGCTTTAATAACAGCTTCTCATATAGAATAACTGATTGTGTTTTAATTATAGAGCCATTGGTGTAGATGATTGTTGGAGTATGAAGAGAGCAGAATGAGGCCTTTTGTGGTCTCAGTGATGCACACACATCAATCAGAGTGGCCCCTGGCATCTCTAACCTGCCCTCTGGTCTCCCAGTGCCTCTCAGACACAGATACCCCACGGCTATGTGTGGCAGGCTCTGAGAAGAGCAGATTTTCTCCTTTCTTGTTTTTCACTCTTTTTCTCTGTTGACGAGCACATGTGTGGAACTTCCTAAAGCAGTACTTTCCTTTGAATGAGTGCTGTCCACCTGGCTCTGATCTAATCCTGATCTCTTCTTTCTTTTTCATTCACTCATTATCTGATTGCTTTCATTCCCTGTTCTTTCATTCATTTATTTCTTCTCTTTCTTGTCCTTTTGTTCTTTTTTTCTTCTTCATTGAATTCTCTTTTTATATTTTGTTTTTGTTTTTTTGTGTGTGTGTTTTATTCTGCACTTACTCCCCAGTGTTCCCATTCTCTATCCATCCAGCTATTGAATTCTTTCATGCTGTATTTTTTTTTCACCATCACTCCATTTTGTCTCATACCTCACAGTGTCTCTGCTCTGATGAAGATCCTGGCATGGTGGCTGTAGTGATGGCAGAAATTTCACACTGTTTTTTTTCTTGGTTCTC
Source organism: Myxocyprinus asiaticus (assembly GCF_019703515.2). NCBI lineage: Eukaryota > Metazoa > Chordata > Actinopteri > Cypriniformes > Catostomidae > Myxocyprinus > Myxocyprinus asiaticus. The sequence goes on from NC_059353.1 coordinate 15,620,701, forward strand.
TCCCAGTGTGTTGGAACAGATGGGCTGGCAGTCTTGGATCCCACCTCTCATCCCTCTGCCCTTTCAACCCACGCCAGTGTGCTCTCGTACCCTGCACCATGGGTGCCATTAACCCTAGAGCCTGCACTGCTCCCCTTAGCTTTAAGCATTGTTATCCTTCTGGCCTGGAGAGCATGGACACCAGGAGGTTTTTTTCTGGACCTTTTTATGAGGGCTATTGAATGAGAGAAGTTATTTAGGTCTATATATATTATTCTCTTCAACTGTCTGTCAGACAGGGTTGGCTTCTTCTAATGTCTAACTGTAGGGATAGACAGACTGTGGAGGTTTTTATTAAACATTATTTTCTACACCAGTCACCTCGGGGTCTAATATAAGGCCTGAATACAATACACCATTTCCTGATGAAAGAAATCATCTTAAGTCAGCCTAAGGTTGTTTGCTAGTCTTAAGGCACAGGTATAATTCGTTTTTGCGTGTTCCGGATCGCCTCGTGCCCAGTGACGGCTTTGCTTTTCTGAGTATACTTTTCTGACCGCGAACGAATAGGAACGCTTTCGACGCATGCACACTACAACTGCTTTGTGACACTCTTTTAGTACAGTCAATGGCCAGGGCATGCACAGACAACGCGCTCAGCCAAGGACCACGTGCGCGAGTCAAGAAAATCTAGGCAGCACACGGTCAAGCCGCGCAGCTGTGCAGGAGATGCAATTTGCGTCACACATACTTTGCGTGGAGGGACCCACAATGCGCACACCTGAAATATACTTTGGCCTTTAGCTGGCCAACAAGTTGTTTTTCACTGTGCAGGCTGGTCTAGTTGGATGTTTTTTAAAGGGGTTTTATGGCAATTGTCTGCTGGTCAGTTTGGGAGAACAACTGGATGACCAGACAGATTATCTTAATACTAGTTTGGCCAGCTTGGAACACAAGCTTAACCATCTTAAACCAGCTAAGCATAGCAAACCATCCTGAGTTATTTTTTCTCTCTCTCTCTCCTGGGTAACAACCTAGTTCTTTTTATTTTAACACGCAAACCTCTCAATACTATTTAACTTATAACAAATAAATACATTTACATTATACTGTCTTTCTGTTCTGGTAAAACATGGTAATTTTGCACTGACAAGCAATAGCAAGTATGAATGAATGAACAAATGAATGGTATATTTATATAGTGCTTTTCTGACACTACACTCAGAGCGCTTTACATACAGAACAGGGGACCCTCCTCACCCACCACCAGTGTGCAGCATCCACCTGGATGATGCGACGCCAGACAAAGTAGCAAACCATCATTTATATGTGTGTCTTTCATTGCATTTAAGCAATTGTTTTTATTTTTTATTCCTGTCCCAACAATCAATTGATTGCGAAGGAAGTGGTTGCAATTTATTCATTCTGAAAGTGTCTTGATTGCTTTAGTGCATGGAACAAGCTAAACGCAGGTTTTGTCAGGCTGTGATGTAAACTAAAGGGCTATTGGCTGAATGGAAATGGGATTTGAAAGCTGAACTCGTCAAAACATTCCATGATGTATTTAAAGATCGTATTCACCAGTGAGAAATGTGTTACTCACCAAAAATATTTTATATATGTTAATAGAAGACTTTTTGTTTACCTTTCTCTTGGTTTCTTCCTGAAATGGAAAGGCTATTTTGGAGGTGTGAATTTGATATATCTGTGAATGAAATAGTCTCTCTTCAGAAGGTCGCTAAAGTGTGTGTGTTTATGCTAATGAAAGTCTTCAGAGGAACACGGCGAGCTGTGTGGCAGTGTCTTCTCTCCTGTTGAATATTTAGTATTCACTCAGCCGCTTCGTCTAATTACCTGAGAACATGCTAATGAATTCATCAGAATCAGCTGCTAATTGGCCATTTGAACAGCCCAGTCTCCATCAGAAGCATGCCTCGCTGCCAATCAGAATGTTTGGCCTCATTCAGAGACTCCTTATCATTTATCCATTGTATTGATATGTATGATTAATTTTTTTTTTTTTTTTTTATTGTTAAAGGCCAGTTTCTTAATAGCCTAATACCCATTTGCACTTTTTGAGCATTAACAGCTTGACGTGTCAGGAATGTTCTTTGGCTAAAGTGGATATTTTTTTAGGCCAGCTAGATGGTACTTAGCAGTGCTCCGTCCTGATTGGCTCATTCAGTTTCTGCAACTGGCACCTATTAAGCTGCTGTGGTAACGAAGTCTCATTAATTCAGAGGTGCCCTGTTGGGAACGACAGACAGTTGTAAAGGTCAGAACGGTGACATCACTTCAGCCAGAGCTAATCTTATTTGGGTCTTGAATCCCGCTGCAATATAACACTGCTGCTGAAGTAACAGTCGGGAAAACAAAAGAGGGAGAGAAAGGAACAAAAATTTTAACTTTCCCAATTTGTGCTTGTCCTTAAAAATTTGACTTTTCTACAGAGACTCTTCTTTTGACTTGCATTTTCTTTGCTTGTGTGCATATGTGTGCTTGTGTTTGTTTCCTGTGTTCCTTGTGTGTATGTAGTTGTGTTTCTTGAGAGTGTGTGTGGATTTGTGTTTGTCTCGGTGGAATAGAGCATAATGAATATGGAAAAGCAGTAGGGAGAGATAATTAAAATAGAGACAGCTTTGCTCTGGTCTGCAGGTGTCCTGAAAAACAGCTCCTGTTCACAATCACTTACAAGAAATCAAAACAGTTTATGTCTTAAAGTGAACGTTTACCTAAAAATGGAAATTCTGTCATCATTCTCTTTTGTGTCTCATGCCCTCATGTCATTGCAAATCTGTATGTTTTTTTTACCTACACAGAGAATACAAAAGTACAAATTTTGAAGATTGTTGATGCTGCTGATTTCCATACAACAATAATATATACTGTATACACTGATGAGCCAAAACATCATGACCAGGTGAAGCAAATAACATTGATCATCTTCTAACAAGGCCACATGACAAGGTCTGGGTAGATTGGATGGTAAGTGAACAATCAGTTCTCATAGCCAACATGTTGAATGCAGGAGAAATGGTCAGGAGTAAAGACCTGAGCAACTTTGACAAGAGCCAGATTGTTATGGCAATCTCTGAAATGGCAAGGCTTTTTTGGGTGCTCCCGGTCAGCAGTGGTGAGTACCTACCTACAGTTGTCTGAGGAGGGACAAACCACAAACCGGTGACAGGGTGTTGGGTGCCCAAGGCTCATCGATGCGCGAAGGCAACGAAGGCTATCCCGTCTGGTCCGAACCAACAGATCTACTGTGGCACAAGTCACAGAAAATTTTAAAAATGGTTACGGTAGGAATGTGTCACAACACACATTGCATCACACTCTGCTGCATATGGGGCTGCATAGCTGCAGACCAGTCGGTCAGAGTGCCCATGATTACCCCTATCCACCGTTGAAAACACCTACAATGGGCACGCAAGTGTAGGAACTGGACCTTGGAGCAGTGGAAGAAGGTCACCTGGTCCGATGAGTCCCGTTTTATTTTATATAATATGGACGGCTGCGTACTTGTGCGCCATTTACCTGGGGAAGTGATGGCACCAGGATGCACTGTAGGAAGACGACAAGCCGTTGGAGAGATTGTGATGCTCTGAGCAATGTTCTGCTCAGAAACCCTTAGTCCGGTCATTCATATGGACGTCAAAATGACTTGGCCACTTACCTAAACATCATTGCAGACCAGGTACACCCCTTCGTGGCTATGGTATTCCCTGATGGCAGTTATCTCTTTCACCAGGATAATGCACCCTGCCACACTGCAGACATTGTTCAGGAATGGTTTGAGGAACATGATGAAGAGTTCAAGGTGTTGCACTGGCCTCCAAATTCCCCAGATCTCAATCCGATTGAGCATCTGTGGGAGGTGCTAGACTAACAAGTCCAATCCACTGCGCCTCCATCTTGCAACATACAGGACTTGAAGGATCTGCTGCTAATGTCTTGGTGCCAGATACCACAGGACACCCTCAGGGGTCTTGTAGAGTCCATGTCTCGGCAGGTTAGCACTGTTTTGGTGGCATGCGGAGGACCAATAATGTTTTGGCTCATCGGTGTATATAATGAAAAAGGACCATTAAAGTACCTTAACAGTAGTCCTTGACACGTTGCATTTGGTTACGAGACACACAAGCCCCAATGGCGTTTTGTGACATTGAGGTTAAACGTGTTGCAACACGTCCAAAGTAAAATAAATAAACGATTTTCAGAAAATAACTAATTAAATATCAGTCTATTCCTCACACACTGCTATCTAATGGCTTCAGAAGACCTGAAATATACTGCATGAGTTATATGGACTACTCTTATGGTACTTTTATGGTTTTTGGGAGATTGACAGCCCAAGGTCACTGTACGCTTTCATTGTATGGATAAGTGCAGAGTGGACATTCTACAAAACATCTCATATTTGTGTTCTACAGAAGAAAGAAAATCATACGGTTTTGGAACTAAATGAAAGTAAGCAATTGATTACAGAAATTACATTTTTGGATGAACTGCCTCCACCAAAAAAACTATTACTTTTCAACTCCGTTAGAAATCCTGAGCATAGATTTCATTAAGGGCGTTTTCAGACCTGTGGACCATTTGCTTTGTTCCGAAATGGGGACTAAATTGTTACAATGTTGCATTTTCTTCTTGGTTTGGTTTGCTTTCACAAGGCAACATTTCAAAATGGACCAAAACTATGTCAATAAAAGTCACATGTGAGCAAGCTCTCCCCTTATTGGTCACTATGTTTGTTCGCTGTTCCAGGATTAAGCTCATCCATTGATATAACGGTTAAAATTATATGACTGTAAAAAATGTGTAACCATTACTAATTTTAGAGAATTTTCGAGCGTCGCCAGTTAGAGGTTGTGCTCTAAATACAAATTATCCATCACTCGGATGGATATGAGTTGTAAAGTTTCTGTCATGGTTACTTTTATCCATCATTAGTTGCTTTTGCATTATTTCTCCATTGAAACATGCCTGTTCCCACAGATCTCTCTCTCTCCCTCTCTCCCACGTACACACACACACACACACACACACACACACACACACACACACACACAAACAGCAAAGTAAAGCCACATAAAAAAAAAACATTGTTATTTGTCAAAAAGTTGCTAACACCATCCTACTTGTGTTCTGCCGCTATCCAAAAGAGAGAAACAATCGTACTAAAATTACCTCAGGAATTATAAAACAGCTCCTATTTTAAACGTGCAGTTATATCTAATATAGTTGCCAAAAGGCTATATCCACGTTTTGATGATGAATTACAGAGAAGTGCTGATCTACAGATGTCTTCTCCAAAGATCCCTCAGTTATGTTCATGGTTTTTATAGGGATATTGTTTGGTTCGTTGGGTCGGTTTGCATTCTCACCACAAGCGAACCACTCCAGAGTTTGTTTGCAATCGGTGAGGTGGTCTCGGACCGATTGTTTTGGTGCAGATCCGAGTGTGATTGCCGTGTTCATATATGCTTAAACAAACCGAACCAAAGGAGAAAACGCACCAGGTTCTGAAATAAATGCTCCAAACGAGCCAGGTGTGAAAACGCCCTAAAACATTTCCAGCAGTAATTATTATTTTCACTGTAGTACATGGTATAATGATTATCAAGTGGCCTGTAGAGTTTTGCCCTTAAGCGTTTTGAGCTTTTCATGTTTTTTCTTGCTGTCGTTGTCTTTCCTTTTTGGATTGATGTGAACTGCCTCTCACCCCGCATACTATAATATTCAGATCACACACAGACGTGCCCTGTGTGTTTCCTTTTATCAGCACATTGAAGCTGTGTGTGTGTGTTTGCGTGCGTGCACACGCACGCCTTTGTTTGTGTGTGTGAGCTCATTGTGTTTGTGCACATTTTGGTGTGAGTTTTTCAGTTTTGTGTACAGTAGATATTTGAATCTTAACCCCTTCTTCTTCTGCTGTGTACTCTTTGTTTGAAGCTCTCTCCATTAATCTATCTGGATTGTCTTTAAATAAACCTCCCTGTTTCTTTGTGGTGTCAGGGAATGTGTTTGTGTGTGTGTGTGTGTGTGTGTGTGTGTGGGCAGGGTTTGGGTGGTTTACGAGGAAATTTTTTTCAGGTTACAAACTGGTAATTACAAGGGTATTATGCTATAAATGTGGTTTATGAGGACATTTCTAGTGTCCCCATAATTCAAATATCTTAAAAACATACTAAACGATGTTTTATTGAAAATGTAAAAATGCATAAAGTTTTTTGTGAGGGTTAGGTTTAGGGGTAGGGTTAGGGTTAGAGTCTATAGTTCCTACAGTATAAAAATCATTATGTCTATGGAGAGTCCTAATAAGGATAGCCGCACTAGTGTGTGTGTGTGTGTGTGTGTGTGTGTGTGTGTGTGTGTGTGTGTGTGTGTGTGTGTGTGTGTAGCACTGTGTGTGTGGAGCATTACGTGTTCGTGTGTGTATCTGTGTTAAAGACGATCAGAGTGAGAAAATCTGTTAAATAACCTTTTTCACTCATCCCATCTCTTCTGAAGAAAAGATTGAACCTTGAACTCAAGTCTGTTCCCATCATCTTTTCCCTCAGCCTGCAGGGAAAAGTTATCCTGAGAGGATATGGATTTGCCTGCAGTGCGGAGAGCAAAGAGTGAATTAATGGGCAAATGTGAGAGTAAGAAGCTACATTTTTTTACTGTAAGAGGAGGTAGTTTAATTAGACATGGTGAAAATGAGTGTTTGGGACAGAGAGGGAGAGAGCCGTGATGTATTTCTTGGTAATGTTCAGCACAGTTTGGCTTCTCCGCGGGCTTCCACCCCCTGTAGAGTTTACTGCAGAGTGATAAATTTAACACTGTGGAAAAATCAGAAGCTCTTGTCTCCTCTGCTGCCAATTTAACTCTTAGTTTTGATAAACTATCAGTGTTCTAAATCAGTTTAACATTGCTTGAATTGTCACAGATTGTTAGGACAATATTTAGCATCATGCTTCAATAAAAACTTGTATTGCAGAATCCTTTCAAATGTGATTATTTTTTCTTGTTTGTTTGGGGTTTTTTTTTGTGGGGGGTTGGATATCAGGAAACTTTCTGAAATATCAGGAAAATTTAAAATTGTGTTTTCCAGGCCAAGAAAAGTCAATAAAATTATTACAATCTTAAAGTCATTGAAATTTCTATAGTTAGTATAATTTTTTCTAGTTATGCTCTCCCGCAAACCATAGTGATATCCCATTAGTGGGTGAATCTTTCTTTTTAGTCTTTTTAATGAATATTTTTAATGAATCGGGCAAACTATTTGATAAATTTTTCTGAATGATCCATTAGCAAATAGACCTTATTCACATTAGCACCATCTTTGATTTTTGACAGGAATGAAAACTTGACAGGTTACACTTACCATCTCTTCAATGACATGCACTGTATAAAGCTATCAAAAAGCTCCTAGATCACGTCTAATTTTTCACAACTCATGTTTTCTGGAGTTTTTTGTCTACTGAATTTTCTTGGGAAGATATGTTTTAAATTTTTCATCAGGGGAACGATCCTAAAACAATTTAAACAACTGTAAAACCCATTTAAGTGACTGTACATCTATCCTGCACAGCCTCGTTGTCATTCCTGTTAAAAGATGATGCTGCTGTGAATAAAGTCTTTTTAAAATCCTTATCCTCCTTCCTGGAGGAATAATTAATATGCATGTAGACACCCTGCTAGAACTGTACACATCCAGAGTGACGAAAAGGGCTGGTAAAATCACTCTTGTCCCCATTCACCCAGCACACTTCCTTTCTGAACTGTTGCTCTCTGGCCAGCGCTACAGAGCACTGAGTACCAGAACAGCCAGGCACAGAAGTTTTTTTTTCCCTCAGGCTGTCCACCTCATGAACAGTTAAAACTGTCCCCAAATACTTTCCTTTTTTGTCAACACAACCATGTGCAATATTCAATCCATCCATTCCTACTTATATCTATATTTAATTTATATAATTTTTTAACATATCCTACAAATCCTAAGAAAATGTTGCATAGTGAGGATTTCTTCAAAAATAATGACATAAATATTTTTCAGTTATCACTTAATGTCAATCAAAGTCCAGTAAACATAAAAAAAGCAAAATCAATATTCGGTGTGACCACCTTTGCCTTTAAACAGCACCAATTCTCCTAGGTACACCTGGACACAGTTTTTCTTGGTTGTTGGCTGTTCCAAGCTTCTTGGAGAATTCACCACAGTTCTTCTATCTATTTAGGCTGTCTCAATTGCTTCTGTCTCTTTATGTAATCCCAGACTGACACGATGTTCAGTGGGGGGCTCTGTGGGGGCAATGTCATCTCTTGCAGAGTGCCCTGTTCTTCTATTCTAATCTTTTCTATTTGCAAAATTAATGTTTGGGAGTCAAACATTTATATTTCCTATTGACACACTAAAGCTGAAGTTTAGGGTCACTTACTCATTCTTTATTTATTTATTTTTTTATTTTATTTTTTTCACATTTTAGAATAATAGTAAAGTCATTACAACTATGGAATAACATAAATGGAACTATGGGAATTAGGTTGTGAAATCCCAAAAAAAATCTAAAATAAATCATAACTGTGTTATATTTTAGCATCTTCAAAGTGGCCACAATTTGCCTAGAATTTGCAGACATGTACTCTTGACATTTTCTCAACCAACTTCTTGAGGTATCACCCTGGGATGCTTTTTAAACAGTATTGAAGGAGTTCCCATCTGTATGCTGGACCCTTAGTGGCTGCTTTTCTTAATTATTCGGTCCAAGTCATACATTTCAAAAACGTTTTTTTTTATATATACAATTTTAGTTTTGTAATTAAATAAATTAATATGTTGGCACAATTATATTTTTGTCTACAAAACTAATTTCAAATATTTAAGCATACGCCTTCAGATCAAAAGATTTTTAAGATCATGAGAAACATTTCAGTCAAGTGACCCCAAACTTTTGAACGGTAGTGTAAATAACCATCTTAAGACAAATGCTTTTGTGAAATGTCTTATGTGCCTAAGACTTTTGCACAGTACTGTATGTTTAGATGTATATGTTTGTATGTACGTATATATGGTTGCATTCTCTTTGCACTGGAAGCTTCTGTCACCAAGACAAATTCCTTGTGTGTGTAAGCATACTTGGCACTAAGCTCATTCTATATTCTGAGACAGTGTTCAGTGTTACTCACACAGACACAAAGCACCATCAGGGTAACACATGTGACACTAATATAATGCAATATACAATAACTAAACTACATGAAATAGAACACAGTACACCCCAATGTACATAACTGATATTAAAAATAAGAAGAAACATAACTATTCCCATAAAATATTATGAAATGTGACTTCTGGGAAGGTCCGATTATTGTTATTCTCCATAATTTTAACAGTAGTTTACATATGATCTCTTGTTTAACATAATCTACATTTTTACCATTAATTATACAGTAAAAGCGTCATTTTTTTTAAACAATATTTTACCATAAAATTACATGTATTGTCTTGTTAAATATATATTTAAAAAAATGTACCGTAAATGTTCCGTTTACCAGTTAAGTTTTTTTGTTTGTTTTTTACTGTAACATTTTTCAATTCATTTACCGTTAAAAATACAGCCATTTTTTAGCTGGTCTCACTGCTTGGCCAAGCTGCTGTTTAGCTGGTTAACCAGCTCTCACCCCAACCAGCTGAAAAGTGCTCAAAAGCCCTCTAAAACCAGCAAATCCTCCAACCTGACCATGCTGGGAGACCAGCTAACCAGCGTCGACTGGTTTTAAGCTGTAGATTTCAGCATAGGTTTTTTACTTTCTCTCGTACCATTACCACTCCCCCACTAAGTACTGTGCGTGGTTAATTGACAGGCTGTGTTTGAAATGTCTCTGAACAGCTGAAGCCAGTGGCAGATTCTCCTATGACAGCCTAATTATTGCCTTTATTTAACCATTTGCTGGTTTAAGCTCAGCTGGGCTTGTCCTTTGACAGCAATGCTCTGCCCTTTAACATCAAGTCAGAGATTGTGTTCAATGACATGCCTGTCTCTCATGCATTCACTTATAATCAGGAACATCAGCTGTAGTCTGGTCTTAGCCTTAGATCCCAGACCAGTCACAGAGCATCTCATGCATATTGCACATATGAAGACATGAGCTTTCTCAAGCTCCATTCTGGTTGGCTGGCTTTACGCAAGATAGCCCCTTAATGTTTAAGTGAGCAGTTTTCCTAAAACAGTAGGTGAGAAACACCCTGATGACCTACTTACTGTACTATACAGTATTGTGCAAAGTTTTAGGCACTTGTGAAAAATGTTGCATAGTAAGGATTTCTTAAAAAATAATGACAAATATTTTTCATTTATCAATTAACGTCATTCTAAATCCAGTGAACATAAAGCAAACTAAATCAATATTTGGTGTGACCACCTTTGCCTTCAAAACAGCACCAATTATCCTAGGTACACCTGGACAGTTTTTCTTGGTTATTGGCAGATAGGATGTTCCAAGCTTCTTGGAGAATTCGCCACAGTACTTCTATCTATTTAGGCTGTCTCCATTTATTCCATTTCTTCATGTAATCCCAGACTGACACGATGTTCAGTGGGGGGCCTCTGTTGGGGTCATGCCATCTGTTGCAGGGTTCCCTATTCTTCTTTTCTGTTCTTTTATATTTGCAAAAGGAATGTTTGGGAGTCTAAAATGTATAATTCCTATTGACATGCTAAAGCTGAAGATATAAATAACCATCTTAAGACAAATGTTTTTGTGAAATATCTTATGTGCCCAACACTTTTGCACAGTACTATATATGAAAATATTCTGAAGTGCATATTCACTTTAGACAACACGTTCAAAGCACTGAATTTAAAAAACATTGGAGCCAAGTTTGGGGGTGGGTGCTTTTCTGTTCTAGCATGACAATGCCCCTGTGCACATAGCAAGATCCATAAAGACATGGTTTACTTGGAGTCTGGTGTGGAACATCTAGACTGACCTGCACAAAGCCCAGACCTGAGCCACTCTGGGCACCTTTGGGATTAATTGGAGCGCTGACTGTAAATCAGTGTCCATCACCCAACATCATTGCCTGAACTCACTGTGTCTGAATTGGAGCAAATTCCCACAGCCATGTTCCAACATTTAGTGGAAAGCTTTCCCAGAAGACTGCTGGAAGCTGTTGTGGTTGCATGGCTGCATTGTGGACCAGACGTTATGCCGACAGTCAAAAGTTTGGCTTTGCAAGATTAGCTGGATTGTCTTCCGATGTATATAACTAAATAACTGTGGATATCAGCCTAAGCAAACATCTCTGCTGCATGCTCTAGATGCAAGCAACCTGTCTTAATATCAAACAAATCATAATGCATTATATTAAACTTATCTTTAGCTTGTTCTATACTAAAATCCCATGGAGTCATCTAGCAGTTGTTCACAGGCATTGCAGCGAAGACTTTTTATTACCATGAATTATTTACATGCATTCTATTGATATATATGTTGTGTCAAAATGCATTAGCAGCATGTTGCGTGTTAATGTAAGTGTGAATTTTAGCGTGCAGGTCTCATAGGGCCTGATGTTAATGAGGCAGCAGAATGGATATGTGGGAACCGCATGCCAAAGCACTAACATTAAATAGCTGCACTCTAATAAGATAAATACAATAATTAAGTTATGAGGGTGTTGCATCCACACACAAATACACAGCCAGAGGACATACCGGAAAAGTGGGTGTGTGGGAGAAACAGTGGGATAGCTTGTCCTTTCTCCTCTATTCATTCAAATTTAGCATAATGCATGCATGTTCATACATGACTTCTTTACTGGTATACACATACCTTTTTGGCTAGTTGACTTCTAAATGTTTTTTTTTTTCTTCTTTTTTTTTTTTCTGAACAACCTGCAGTATACAGGACTTAACAAAAATTATAGACTGATGGCCCAGGGCCAGTGTGAGAGAGTTTCAGGAGAGTTGACAGAGAGTTGTCATTTTCCCTATCAGGCCAGTGCCACATTATTCCACATCCTATATCTGATGATTATGTACAGTGTTTGCATTAATACGTAGTTGTTGAACATTTACTTTCAAAACCATAGGCATGAATCCCACTGTTTGCTGCTATAACATCTTCCACTTTTCTGTAAAGGCTTTCAACTTGATGTTGGAATATAGCACAATGGATTTGCTCCCATTCAGACACAAGAGCATCAGTGAGGTCAGACACTGATGTTGGGTGAAGGGGTCTGGCTCACAGTCAGCATCCAGTTCATCCCAAAGATGGTCAATGGGGTTCAGGTCTGGACTTTGTGCAGATCATTCAAGTTCTTTCACAGCAAATGCAGTACATTATTTCTTTATGGACCTCGCTTTGTCATGGACCACATTATTTATTTATGGACATTTATTTATTTTATTAAAACTCATTGTCATGCTAGAAGAGAAGAGGGCTTTCCCAAAACTGTTACCACAAAGTTGGAAGCACACAATTCTTTTGAATGCCAGTGTATGCTGCAGCATTAGAGGGATAGTTCACCCAAAAATGAAAATGCAGTTATTGTTAACGCACCCCTGTGTTGTTATAACCATATATTATTATTTTTTTCTTTTTCTCAACACAAAGGGAGAAATTGTGAAAACATGTTGTGCTCAGTGATGTCATACAGTGGCAGTTTATGGTCACCACCTCTTCAAGCTTCAAAAGAACACAAAAGTATAATTCAGAAGTCTAATAAATTATTCCATGAGACTCGTGATTGTTATGAAAGCATACGATAAGGTTTGGTGAGAAACAAACCGAAATCGAATGTATTATTTAGTGAAAATGTTCACTGACAGTTGATCTCGATGCTCATTCATGATAAGGCATGAGAGTAACAGTTCACGCAGCCCCCTTGCGACATTGGGGTGTTTAATTGAAAACATGTTTTGTTTAAAAACAGGTTCGCCATAGCGATAGCGACAACAGAACACAACACAGCTGCACACAAAACAGCGAACAGAACTTTCTAACCATGTCTGAAGAGTTTGTAATCGAAGAATTTATGCATTTCTATGCCCAGCCTTATTTTTTTTGTGTTTGGACTGGTGCCAGTTCACAGTGGACGGAGTTGCCGGCGCGAAATAGAAAAATAAGAAAATAGAAAATAAGCGATCGATAGAATGTACCATCGCTCGTCACTGCTTGTTAGGACAAAAACTCTGATTAACATAGAAAAGATACCTTTTATTGCATGTAATTTGCCTTCAGGTTAGAACATGGTGTGACTGTGGCTGCATATAGCCTCCTCTATGTTTCTGTTTGATTTCCAAGTACTCCGTTCAAAAAAATAAGGCTGGGCATAGAAATGCATAAATTCTTCGACTACAAACTCTTCAGACATATTTAGTAAGTTCTGTTCTCTGTTTTGTGGTGAAGATTTTCACTAAATAATTCATTAGATTTCGAATTGTTTCTCACCAAACCTTAACGTATGCTTTCATAACAATCATGAGTCACATGGAATAATTTATTAGACTTGTGAATTATACTTTTGTGTCCTTTTGAAGCTTGAAGAGGTAGTCACCATAAACTGCCACTGTATGACATCACTGAGCACAATTGTTTTTGTTTTTTGTTTTTTTTTTTCACAATTTCTCCCTTTGTGTTAAGAAAATGAAAGAAAGTCATATAGGGTTATAACAACACAGCGGTGAGTAAACAATGACTGAATTTTCATTTTTGGGTGAACTAATCCTTTAAGATTTGTCTTCACTGAAATTAATAGAATAGCTAAATTTGTTAATTAAAAGAGGGTACCCACAAACATCTGCCCATATATTGTATTTAATAAAACAGCACCTGGAACACACAATGGTTGATCCTGCTTTGGCTCAGTTTGGAGCTATTTTAATTCGTGGAGAAAAAATAGACAAAATAACTGGCCATATTGTGTATAAAAAGAAAGTTACTTGATATTAACCTCTTGTTTTGTCGTTCTGCTATTTAGAACAGCAGAATTTTACTCAAGTGATATTGCTTTGTACAGTATATTATCTAATATAAAGTATATAATACAAAATATGTTGTTCAAATAGCTATTTATCATAATTGTGACAAGGCAAGTAAGAATCTGAACTAACAGACACAAATCCTTATTGTTGAGCTCTGGAATAAACCATAAACTCCTTAACAGGGGTACATGAGGGGTGTTTGTCATACATGACTCATTTGTTCAGTGCTTCCTTTTTCATTTAATTTCAGACATCTTTTTTGTACAAGTCAGAAGTTTACATACACCTTAGCCAAATACATTCAAACTCAGTTTTTCACACTTCCTGACATTTAATAATAGAAACCATTCCCTGTCTTAGGTCAGTTAGGATCACTACTTTATTTTAAGAAAGTGAAATGTCAGAATAATAGTAGATAGAATGATTTATTTCAGCTTTTATTTCTTTCATCACATTCCCAGTGGGTCAGAAGTTTACATATGCTTTGTTAATATTTGGTAGCATTGCCTTTAAATTGTTTAACTTGGGTCAAACATTTTGGGTAGCCTTCCACAAACTTCTCACAATAAGTTGCTGGAATTTTTGCCCATTCCTCCAGACAGAACTGGTGTAACTGAGTCAGGTTTGTAGGCCTCCTTGCTCGCACACGCTTTTTCAGTTCTGCCCACAAATTTTCTATTGGATTGAGGTCAGGGCTTTGTGATTGCCACTCCAATACCTTGACTTTGTTGTCCTTAAGCCATTTTGCCACAACTTTGGAGGTATGTTTGGGGTCATTGTCAATTTGGAAGACCTATTTGTGACTGAGCTTTAACTTCCTGGCTGATGTCTTGAGATGTTGCTTCAATGTGTCCATGTAATTTTCCTTCCTCATGATACCATCTATTTTGTGAGGTGTACCAGTACCTCCTGCAGCAAACCACCCCCACAACATGATGCTGCCACCCCCATGCTTCATGGTTGGGATGGTGTT